>NW_008358387.1:1341139-1371825 GCF_000622305.1 Nannospalax galili | reverse complement strand
TGTCTGGAACTATAATCAAAGGCTAGTTCCATGTGTTAATTTGATCACTAAGACTGGGGCTGGAAAGACAGCTCAAGAGTTAAGAGTGCTTGCTGGTCTTGCAGAGAACTAGAGTTCAGTTTCAAGTACTCACCTGGACAGCTCACAACCACCTATAACTCAAGCTTCAAGGGATCTGACACCCTCTTCTGGCCTCAGGAGGCACCTGCACACACATGTGCACACTAACCTGCAGACATACACACATACATATCAGTAAAGAACACATCTTTTTAATTACCAAGAACACTGAGAGAGTTCTCACAGCTTTCAGAAGTGCCTGAGTATCCATTAGGTAATGTTTTCCTGTTTTAATTAACAGAGTATTCCTTAAGCACTAGTTGTGGGTCCAACATTGTTCCAAACACTGAAGACATAGAAGAAGGGAATTATAGGCTTGTGACTCAAAGAAATGTATAATCTATTTATCTGGAACACAGAAATACTTGGGAAAACCGCATGTCTGTAAAACACAGGTTCTCTCTCTCTCTCTCTCTCTCTCTCTCTCTCTCTCTCTCTCTCTCTCCACCTTTGAGTATGGGAAAGATGGCTCAGTGGTTAAGAGTACTGACTGTTCTTGCGGGGGACCCAGGTTCGGTTCCCAGAACCCACATGGCGACTAATCATTTCCAGGTGATCCAGTGTTGCCTTCTGACCTCCATGGACGTTGCACAACATGGATACACTTACACACATGGAGGCAATATATTCATACACATAAAATAAAATAATAAATTATTTTTAAAAATCATACCCTTTATAAATTTATGTATGTATATGTAACAAAAATGATCAAAGAAGAGGGTAAGAAACTGAGAGGGAGTTGGGGGGACATGGGAGGAGTTGGTGGGGGACTGGGAGGGATGGAAATAATGCAAAGACAATGCTCATGTATGAAATTCTCAATATAAAAATAAAAATTAAAAAAGTTTAATCATCCCCACGTTAACATAAGGAAATGGCCCCACCAAAAGACTGAGCGCCTCACCCAACATCATGTAAACAATACACAAAAGAGCATCTGGACTCTTGGGAATCATTATGTTCAAGTATGTCCTATATTTTACCTGAAATGCTAACATCTATTTTCCTTAGCCATAACATATAGTAAGGAAACAAAATGTGGTTATTCATTCATTTACCCACTTCTCTTTAACATTTTTATCGAGAGCCTAGTGTATCCCTGTATTTGGTTGCAAGGGAATCACTTCAGATAAGGAGACTCCAGTTCAACAGGAAGAATAAACCAGGTGCTCAGAAGGCATTAAATAGAGCAGGATGGGGAAAGTACCCTCATACAGATCAGTCCAAGTCTGAAGTGGATTTACAGCTGATATACCACAGTCTGCCATTCCTACCCCTCCCCCAGATAAAGCATCCATTTTTCTGCATGGTTTAATCGTGACAACCAATTTCCATATGGCACAGTGTGCCAAAAGTCAATGCTTATGGCCATACCTGTCAAAAAGAATTTAGACCATTTCAATGTGATGACTACGAGTACCAAACTTTCAACTTTGGGATTTCTCCCTCCAAAAAGTGTCTCACTCTGGCCATCTACAAGAGCTCACCTTCATTCCGAGTATAGTCCTTATGTCTGAAATGAAAACACATCCTGCCTATGAGTGATGATGCGCTCCATCCCTCACCTGGAGCAAGCACCCTCAAGGATGATGTAAGGAAAATCTCCCTCTGGTTTTACCACTGACTCCACCAGGCAGGAAGATTTGCATACATTATGTCACCTAGAAAGAGAAAGTCGAGTGGACTTGCAGTGGACTGGTTCTCCTAGCTGCTGTCCTTTGAGAAAGCATGATGTTTATGTTGCATCATCGTGATGGGGCATTCCACAGACAGAGGTCTGAGCCTCAGCTCTCACACTTTCTCTCACCAAGAATGAGAAGCAGCTAAGGAAGTAGATGAGAGTCACCAAAGGAATGTGCTGGCGGGGCTGGGTGTTAGAATTCTTCTGTGCATTTCCACTCTCCTAACCTTTGATTGCCTCTGACAGGATGCTCCTAATCACAAGGGCAACGCCTATAGTTTAGCAGCTTAGCTGCAGGTCTGACCAAAACCAACCCTTCAGAATCTTAACATATTACAGTCATTTCCTCTTGGTTCCACCTGGCATGCTTTCACACTGATGCTGATGATCTGCATGTGTTTCTCTCCTCTCCTCTCCTCTAGCCAAATGAGCCTGACTGAACACTCAGGTTCATCACTGTTGATTTGGAATACAATTTCAAAGGGGGTTATGACTGTCTTTTTTATTTTATATGTATGAGTGTTTTGCCTGCATATATGTAATTGTGCTCATGTACAGTACTCGAGGGGGACAGAAGAGGCCATTGGAGCTCCCCAGAATTGGAGTTATGGATGGCTGTTACCACCATGTGGGTGCTAGGATTTGAACCCAGGTCTTCTGCAAGAACAGCCAGTGCTCTTAATCTTTGAGCCATCTCTCCAGCCCCCTTAAACGGGTTATGACTGGGGCAGGAGAGATGGTTCTGTCAGTAATGTGCTTGCCTTGCAACAATCAATGCCTAAGTTTGATCTGTAGAGTCCACATAAAAAGATGGGTATTTATAGTCTCACCACCAGAGAGGATGAGGCTAAGGTCGAGACAGGCAGATCCCTGGGGCTTGCTGATCAGCCAGCCACTCCTACTGGGAAAGTTCTCGATCATTGTGCACCTGTTCAAAATATAAGGGAGCTATACACACTTCCCTTTGTACACACACCAAAAACAAAAGAAAAAGTAACGATATTATTCTTTGTAATTTTCATACAAAATGCGCTTAGATATGGATTTGATGCAAAGAAATGTCTTTATTTCATAGTCTGAACATACTGTGTCTTGCTTTGTGCTTTGCCAATTGATAGCTCACCCTAGAGTACCACAAAAAATGTACCTGTTCTTGGGAGTACCATGACATGCTTGAAGTCTCCAAGGCATACAGGACACACATCTATTGGACGCTGCACAAATTCAAGGCTGTTCACAGTTTCACCATTAACTCCTGCTACATTCCTTTTGATGATGATTTGTTTTGGGGAATCCATGTTTTCAGCAGTTACTATAACAAATGCAGGTGCTCCAAGGAAATCGGTGTGGGACAGGAAATGAGAGTGATGGTGTCCAATCGGATTCCAAATTGAAGGAGTCGTGCTGAGCACAGGCCTGCCACTAGGTAACTGTGGGGATTTGAGAATACAGTAAAAATACGAATTCTTTCTTTCAATACATGGATATTTGTTTTTTTTTTTTTCCCAAATGGCTTCTAAAAAGGTTTTATGAGACAAGTCTTTCAAGTTGTTTGGCCTTTATTTAAAAATAAAACTACAGGGCTGGAGAGATGGCTCAGTGTTTAAGAGCACTGGCTGCCCTTGCAGAGGATTTGGGTTCGATTTTCAGCACCCACATGGCGGCTAACAACTGTCTGTAACTCCAGTTCCAGGGGCTCTGACACCCTCTTCTGGCCTCACAGGCATTGCAGGACCCGAATGCACTTACACACATGCAGACAATACACTCATATACATAAAATTTAAATAATAAATAAAATATTTAAAAAATAAAAACTGCTAGGTACTTCTTTGGGCCTATGAACGCATGATAATCTACTCTGGTCTTTATAAGCTGGAGTCTTTTTTTTTTTTTTTGTAATGGATATTTCAGTTCAGTGATTTTCTCATCTTTCCATGCTGTGTGGTGTAATTCTAGCCCACTGCCTGCCTCAGCCTCTCAGGGCATCTTCCCCTCTGATCTCTCCAGTTGACTCACACCAGCCTTTTTTCGGTTCCTCAAACACACCAAGCCCTTTCCCATCCTGAGAACTTCTTGCTTGTTCTTGTTCCAGTTTACCTTTGGGTCTGATTTTAAAAGTCATCTCATCAGTGAAAACCAACACCCCACCCCCACGGCCATCTCCTAAGAGGAGATTGCTTCAGTATTTCTGTTATCTCTGAATGCTGGGGACCTGTTCATCTCCGTCATAGGATTTTGTCTTCTGAACATGCAGCTATTTCTGAGGGGAAGTGATTCCAGGCTTCTTCTCTCCAAAGATCACCAAATACACAGATGCTCAAGTCTTTAAATAAAGTGTCAGTGTGCATTCCTATAACTTATACACAGCCTTCTGTACACTATATCATCTCTAGATGACATGTAACACCGAATACAATTCAAATGGTATGCAAATATCTATTAGATTATACTGTTAGGACTAGATAACCAAAAAGGGTCTGCACATGGTCAGTAAAGTTTTGCTGTTTTCTTTTACTAATACTAAATCAATACAATTATTTGTTTTTTGTTTTTTGTTTTTTTAAGACAGGATCTCACTAGTAGCCCTAGTTGACCTGGAACTCACTATGTAAACCAGGCTGGACTTAAGCTCACGGAGATCTGCCAATCCATACAATTCTAAAACAATATAATTCAACAATCCAAGGTTGGCTGAATTTGCCAGAGTAGAAACCCATGGATACAGAGGGCAGATTATTCATGCTTAGCGCCTTGAAATGAGAGACTGGAGCTCTTGCTCATAATCATATTTACAGAGCCCTAGCACAGTGTCTGCTACATAACTGTTCCCCAATAAATAACTGTTAGGGCTGAGGATACAGATCAGTGGTAGCATAAGTAGACTTCTGGGTTAACTTCCCAGCACCAAACAATAAAAATTAGATGATGGGCCAGAATGGGGTTCCAGACTGACATAGTCCTGCTTCCTTCTTGGTAAGCATTAAACAAGTTGCTACTTTGTCTCCAACCCACTCTAACTCTGCATCTTTGTCTGTTAAGGGTTGTAACAGGGACTAACCTTAAAGCTCTTAGGCACTATGTGGCAAGATAGAAGCATTCTAAGTGTGTTAGCTGTTATTAATAGGATGTCGTTCAAGGTCTGCCCCGAGTGCCTATGTACCATCCTTAGGAGAAGTTTCTGCGATAGAAACTGACAGATGCAAGTGATTCCTACTCCTTTTAGAATACAAGGTTTATTACGAAAGCGATATTAGGTAATTAATTTCCAGGACCATCAATGTTACCAGCTCAAGTCATGACTGGAACAGAAAGGAATCTGCTTTGAGACTTTGATTGCCCAGGTAGACCACAGAAATGAACAATGTTTGCTAGATTGCTGCCAGTTTATTTAGATCTCCTGCTCCATGGCTATACACATAGCTGAGGGTTCTTGCTGTGCCCCCATCCCATCCTTGTTCCTTTTCAACCAGCCCTCTCATGGTTTTAATGTAAAAGCTATTCCCTTGCACCCTGGTATTTCTCCAATGCTATGCAGGCAGCCCTGGCACCCAGCTTGGTTCATGAACACAAAGAAGAAACTTCTCCTCTCTGCCATGGGGGGAAACTTACACATCACCTGTCATCTGTTCACACCAGACTGCTGTTCCTCTTTCCTGAGTCTCATTTTCACAGACGTCTGAAACTAACATTCTCCTCCCCAGGAGTCATCTCTATCTCCTCTTTCTCCTGTTTCCACATCTTAGAAAAACATTTCTTTAGATTTTCTACATATGATTTAGCTAAGGATAACACTTGTTCTGCCAACCTGCATTGCTTTTGTCTTATACATATAATATAGGATGGCCTTCCGTGACAGATAACACTGCAAGATGTATTTGATGTGTTACAATCCCAGCTTCTCTTCTCCATTTGCAAGCTACATTCTCCACAGCAAGCTGATGTTACACCTCTGAGCCTCAGTTTCTTTACCAAAAAAAGGGGGGGAATGATGGTACTTAGCTCATTGTTGTATTGTGAGAACTGGATGAGGAAACACATGCAACACATACAACAGAGTGCCAGGTTCGTGGGAATCACACTTGATAAAGCTGGTACTGTGGAGCCTCAGATAAACACCTCAGTCTTCAAGTTACAGTTCAGATACCTCTCCCAACCTTCCCCGATCACTTCCCCCAAAGACCCACATGCTTTTAAACACCCAGCCCTGACCATCACTGGAAGATATCACATGGTCAGTGCCCCTTGGTGTCTGTGTGACGACCTTGTGTTCTGATCATATTACTGACAGTGACAGTATTCCTTCTCTGGCCCAAAGCAACTATCAGATGAAAAGTAATCAGTAATTTAAACATAAAACCAAATAAAGTCAAAGTAGTCAGTAAAATGTTGCTATGAGGCTCAATATGGGGTACATGCCTGTCATCCCAGCATTGGGGAGGCTGAGGCACAAGGATGGAGCGTTTGAGCCCAGCCTGAGCTACAGAGAAATACAAGGTATAAAAAAAACAAACCAAAAATCATCACTATTGTATTGTTTTGTTTTGTTCTATTCTGTTCCATTTTATAGACAGAATCTTTCTCTGTTGCCCAGGCTAGCCTCAAACTTGAGCTGTAACTTCCTCAGCAATCATGCCCCTAACACTTTAAAAGTCATGAGTTAGCATCAAGAATAAATAAAGAGGCTGGAGGTGGCAAACTCCGGTAATCCCAGCTACTCCAGAGGCCGAGGCAGGAGAATCTCAAGTTCAAAACCAGTCTGGGCTACATAGAGAATTCAAGACAGCCAAGAACATACAGTGAGACCTTGTCTCAAAATAAACTTTAAAAAGTTGTAGTAGTGGAGTACTTCTCCAGCATGTAGAAGGCTCTAGGCTTAATCCCTAATGCCACAAAAATAACAGCAACAATAATTAATAATAATATAAACCTTTTAAAAAGATAAAGATAATAGACAGGATTTTCAAAGCTGAGTAGAAAGAAAATGATTGGATAGGATACTGGAGGTCATGACTGTCCTCCAGAGCAGATTGCTAGAACAGCATACAATAAAATAAATATCAGTTCTCGGTGCACAGGGCCTCAACTATGCGTCCCAAGTTACCACTCACAATGGAAGCTGCTCAAATTGCAGGCAAGGTACTGAGTTTTGGTGGCACTACTTCTCACCTGAAGAATCCTCTGCTCTCCAGGGTGAGAAGGGATGATGATGTCTGTGCTATGTGGTGGTTTAACAACTGATCCTGTAAACACAGAGGACGCCTGACTATTCAATCAGAGTTGTAGAAAGGAGAACTTCCAATGGTCCACAAGAGACCTTCCCCCAGGTACCAGCCCTATTCACCTTGTAGATCTTGCCTTATTCTGCCCAGATCAGCTGTTCCCACACATCACCCCAGCACCAGCATTCCTCATGTCATCAGGTTTACACCCTAGAGCACACCTACTTCTTTCTGATCACTATTACACCTGTTCCTTTCACCAAGATTAACCTAGAAAGGAAAACACAAAAGGTTGCCATATGCAAACAGCAGCATCAATGTCCAATTAGAGTATCTGCCTTATTCTGCAGTTAGTCAAGTTAAGCAGGCCCAGGTGTCCACTGTGATGGTGAAACAGCCCTGGCCTCATGCCCCACTCTGCATTCTTGTAATGGGCTAAGAGAGGAAGGACGGCGTGGCAGAAATGTCCTCAGAGGAGGTTGGTTTGAAGATACCTTAGCCCCTTTAAGAACGAAGCTGACTCTAGGAACATTACACAAAGTATTAAAACAGTAAGCATATATTTGAAGAATACGTGGAAAGTTGTATGGCCTCATACCACACAGCCTTTGCCTCTAAATACAGAACATGTTTCTCCATCACCCTCATAAAAATACATTTTGGTAGTGAGTTGATGATTTGAGTCACAGGAAATGCTATACCCAGGAATACATTCAATTAGATGTGAAGTAGAAATCATGGTGTAACCTAGGTCTAATTCTAGAGTGTAATTCCTAATTACATATACCGTCCTTTTCTATGTGGTTCATTTGCCTCCTCTTTCAGACACTTTTTAATTAGAAAAGTGCTTCAGGGGACTGGGGAAATGGCTCTGTGGGTAAAGTGCCTGCACAAGCATGAGGACCTTAGTTTGATCCTCAAATACCATGTAAAAACTGGGTGCAGCAACATGTGCCTATAATCTCAAGGATGCAGAGATGGAGGCAGAAAGATTTCTGAGGCTTGATGACCAGCCAGTGTAGCCAAAATGGTGAGTTTAAGGTTTAATGAGAGACCCTGTCTCAAATATTGAGGTGGTGGGCTGATGAGATAGCGCAGTGGATAAAGGCACTTACCTCCAAGTCTGGCAATCTGAGTTCTGTCCCTGGGATCCACATGGTTGAAGTAGAGAACCAAGTCCCATAAATTATCCTCTGACCTCCACATACCCACTATGGCATGTGCATGCCTACATATGAAACATACACACACATGCACACACACACACACTCACACACACACACGCACACACTCAAAGAATAATTTAATTTTTTAATATTTTATTTATTATTTTTATTTTTATGAGTGTGTTGCCTGCATGTAGGTAAGTGCACCTGTGTCATGCAATGCCCGAGGGGGTCAGAAGAGGGTGTTGGATCCCCTGGAACTGGAGTTACAGGCAATTAGTTGCAATGTGGGTGCTGGAAATTGAACCCAGATCCTCTGTGAGAGCAGACAGTGCTCTTAACCACTGAGCCATCTCTCCAGCCCCATAATTTAATTTTTAAAAAATGTAGAAAGCAATACAGGAAGGCATCCAACAACAACCTCTGGCCTCCACATACATGCATGCACAGGTGCACAGGTACACACATTTGCACATATACAAACACATATACACATATATACAAAAAGACAAATATTTTTTAAAAGTGATATAAGCTCATTGAAGACACTTTGGGGGAATTAGTAAAGTTTAAAGAAGAAAACAAAACCCATCCAGTCAAACCATTGACACACACACACTATTAATGTCTTTTTTTTCCCAGTCAGAGCATCTACATCTGCATGGTGGCAGGCAGGAGGAACAGCCATAACGCTAAGCTACACACCTCTTAAAAGGAGTAAGGACTAAGACTTAGTTCTCATTATCCACACAATCACCACATTCCTCATTTTATGTCAGCACTAATCATGGTCTCACGTGGTGAACACCTGTGAATCTCCATTGCTCATCCATTGTACCAGTTAGTGTACCCATTCCTCTGGGATTAGAGCTTTATCTCCAGCTCAGGGGAAAGCCTGACTTTCAACCATTTTAAGCCCATCCCCTATACCAGGGACTGGTTTATAGGTGGGTAGGGGACTGGAAGAAAAGACTACAGGAATGTCTAAGACAATTACTTGCTCTTAAGGGAGAAATCTCTCTCTCTCTCTCTCTCTCTCTCTCTCTCTCTCTCTCTCTCTGTCACCCTAGGTGGTCTGTTGCCTGAAACTGAAACACTATCTGGAGAACCTGAGAGAAGCTGGTTGGAGACTAAACTCCAGATCTCTAACTGATCCAGATGTGGAATCTATTCAGGTGTCTTGTAACAAGAGACTTCAAACCATGCACACAGGATAGATTAATACAGGAACGGAGACATAACTATATATGGGAAGCCCTGGCTTTAATCCTGGTATTAAAGAAAGAAAGAAAGAAAGAAAGAAAGAAAAAGAAAGAAAGGTTTTTGAACTGTGTACCAGAAGTTCATAGTCATCTTCTGGTTTCAGGAGAGAGTTTGTGGTTTAAAAAAAAAAAATGACTAGACTCAGCGGATGGACTAGCACTGGGTAACGGCTGGGGGCACTGATAACGCAGTGGACAGAAACAGGGATAATAGAATATATGGACTCCAGTTGTGGGGGGGCAGCTACGGGAGCATGCCATTTGGGATGCAGGTATAAAGATGAATTAAGATTGTTTGGGATGTTCTGTATGAAATACACACACACACACACACAAAAAAAATCAATAAACAAAAAAAATTGAGTTAAAAAAATTCTTCAGGTGATTTCCAGTTTCTGGGGTTAAGATTGTTTGGGATGTTCTGTATGAAATACACACACACAAAAAAAAAAAATCAAAAAAATTGAGTTAAAAAAATTCTTCAGGTGATTTCCAGTTTCTAGGAGTAGGGCTTCCTCTCACAGCATAATGTCAGTCATGTCAATCTAGTAGGTTGGCATGCCTGCTTATGTCACTAGACCGTCCTCTCCCATCAGATGAACACTGTCAAAGCCCATGGCTTTGACTCCATTTGCTTGGAGTCAGGATCTGAACTGTAATCTGGGAACTGGTAAACCTCTTCTGAGAAATCAAGTCGGGTGTTGGCTGGCATCAGCAGAATTGGCTGGTCTTGCAGTATCCAAGGATGAGTAGGCAAGTGGGTGTAGTGCTAGCCAATGGAACCCAAGTGTGAAAGGTAGTTCAAAATGTCAGTCATAGCACCCACATAGGACTACCTGATACATTAGAATCCTTGTTAAAAAAGGAGATTTCCTGCACCTTACCCCACACCTACTGAAAACAGTCTCTAGTGTGAAAACCTGAATTCTGTTGTATGCAGGTACAGTTTGAGAACTCCTTCCCCTCTAGCTGAACTGGACCAATCAAAACAAGGCCATGTGTCAGAGATGAGCTGGGGTCAGTCAACTTCATCTTTCTCACCTTGGCTGCCTGGATGGTCAGAGCCAAATGAGTGTCTCAGTCACAGTCAAGAAGTTTCATGGAGTAAGCCTTTTGGGAACCCCACTTTTGAGCCACACCCCAACTCCTCGGTCTTCTTCTACTTCTCTTGCTTCCTGTGATCTAACCCCACAATCCACCAAAAGCCAGGTAGAGACAGAATGGGCTAAGAAAATAAGTAAGCCTAAACAGTCATTCTTAAGCCCTGGGCTGCTGTACTAGGTGTGTACCATGAAATCCTGTTTTATCCTCACAGCTAATCTAAGCTTAGGGACTTTTATTTACTAATTCGATATTACAGATGTGAGACTCAGAGAGGTTAAGTATCTTGCCAAGCAGGTGCTGGAACCAGCTCTCTGAGATTCCAGAGACGACGATGTTACCCCCCCTCCACACACACACCTGTCCTTAATGGGGGTGAGCAGAGGCAGGCCTCTTACTTTGCATGTAAGATCAGACCTACATAGTCATAGAGACTGTGGTTTACTAGAAGCTTCTTTTTCATAGCAGGGCATGATTCTTACTGAGATTTTATATTACCAATCATAGATCTCTAAAATTCTGAAGATGCTTTTATGAACACATGAATAAAACATTTGTCTTTAAAGAGTTTTGCTTGTCTTAGTTTATGGATGTTTATAGGTTTATGGGGAAGAGACACAAGGACTCAGCTGTGCAGTCTCTCTAAATGAATTATTGGAACTATTTCATGTCAATTTCATATTATGTTTGCTGTTTAGTACCCTCTGGTAACTTGTTCAGGAATTTTATACATTTTTACAGAGAAATCCAGACACACAGCTTGTTACATAGCTCAGTATTTATTGTAACAATAGAACACACTGTGGGAAATGCACACAGAAAGACTGAAAGAGAGAACACAACCAACGTTACAGTGAGACCCGCTTTATCACTTAAGAATAGATCTTGGATTCAAAACTTCAGTTCCACTTGAAGCCTAGGAGTCCAAGGCCTGCAAGACCCGGAGACGGAAGGGACAGCAGAGCACCAGGGCTTCCAGCAGCGCGCACATCATGAGTACCTGGCCTGGGCTGATGGCTGTCTTTGCCCTTAGTCTGAGCACAAGGTCTGTGACCCGTGGGACTGGCAGCTGGGCGGTGGAGGGAGGAAGTGTGTAGCTGGGAAGCTCCGTCGTTCTCGCCAGAGTTTCCCGTTTCCCCCGGCCTCAGAGCTGACATAGCTAAGAAAGTTAGCCCGGAAATCTGCGCTGCCGCTGCCGGAACCCTGAAACCTGATGGTGTTCGGCCTCAGCCCCAGGAACTTCCCAGGCGGAGGGAACTCAGGCAGGGGAGGGATGGAGCAGCAGCTGGCTAGGGACCGGCTCGCCGCAGCGCCCTCTGTCGGCGGCTCTGGGGACGGCCCACATCATCTGCAAACCGCCTGAACCTGTATTTCTGTCCCAGTGCAGGACGGAAGTGAGGGCAGAGGACCCCCTCATTATGCACCTTTGCACACCTTTTAGCAATTTTAAATCTCTCAAGAGGAAAAGTTGCACAGGGCTTCTACGACTATAGATACGTGATAAATATTGAAATGAGGATCTAGTGTATCTAGTCTAGGTGCCCAACAGGGTGACCCTTGAGTGGGACATAGGTCATCTGTATGCTTGCCTGTGGAAGGTTCACTTTCTGATCCATAAGTGAGTGTCTATGAGAACAGGAGAGGTCTCTGTACTCTTGAAATCTTATTAGTGGTTCGTCACCTCAACAGGACTGCATCTGGATGAGCATCCAGTGTGTGTGTGTGTGTGTGTGTGTGTCCAACTGGGTGATAAAAGCTTCTGAAAACCAGATGTTAAATGGGAAACTTGGTGCGGGGGGCAGATACACTAAGCCCTTTTCCCGTCATCTCATCCCTCTTAACTTCAGAGAACTGTGGATTTTGTTTTGGGACCCTGTATCACCTAATTACTAGACTGTGGCATGAACTCAGTTTGGGGCATGAGCTTCCTTTGGCCTCTTTTTTTCCCCCAGTCTGTGAAATCTGGGAAGGCTGCCCAGTGCCACCCTTATTCACCTTGGCCATGATGTAAACCCAGAGAAATTAGCAGCCCCATCTTCTTCCTTTTTCCACACCCGGAGTCATTTCCTCTTACCTGGGATTTCTGTGTCTATGTTCCCTTCGAGTTACTGATACACACAGAGAGACAAGGGAAAAAAGGAACTTCTTGAAATTCCCCCAGAAGGTTTTGACACTAGTTTTCAATGTTGCAATTGGAACTAATCAGTTTCTAGTTTGGGTTTCCATCAGAAAGTTCTGTAGGAGTAGAGTATATAAGCTCCAGGAGCAGCCCAGCAGAACAGTGGTCCAAGCCCATCAGACCAGGCAGCCTCAGCAAAGCAAGGTAAGTGCCCTCCTGATTCCTAAGCATTATGCATTCCCTGAGCCAAGTCTGTCCAGACTTGAACTCCACAGGGGTGCTAACCCTGCTCCTGGCAGTGTGGGGGTTGGGTGGTGGTTCTAGAAGCCTCTCTAGTGATTTATCTATTGGGACACTATTGAAAACTAGGTACTTTAAGGACTGATGTATAAAATGTTCATTTACAAAGTCAACTAATTACAGATGTGGTGGCACTTACCTGTAATGATCCCAGTTTTGAGAGGTGGAGGCAGAATTATCAGAAGTTCAAAGTTAGCCTCAGCTACATAATGAGTTTGAAGCTCGCCTGAGCTGCATGAGATCCGGTTTCAATAAAAAGTCAGCTATTAATAATGCCTGTGATAGAAAAGTTAAAGCTTTGTCTGTATAGATGCATACAAATGTGTGTATGCTCTTAAATATTAATGCTTATCTTTAAAGATTGTCGTTAACTTTAGTGCTTGCCTTAGTATTGAAAGCCTTTTTAAAGCCTTTCATACATTCCTTAAAGTTACTGAACTGATAACTGGATGTTACAGATCATACTTCCTTCCCTGCTTTCAATGTGCTTTGGAGTCAGCTGTGATAACCCAACTGAACAGCTGAGTTCTGCGGCTTTTGTTTTTTTAAAAAAATTAACTTTGCCACTGCTTCAAGCAAGAGTCATACTCAAAACTACTTCTGGAAGTGGTCTGAAATCTGTGAAAGCGGGAGGAAAGATCGCCTTCACTGGATTGCTTTCTATGCTTGCCCAGGTATCATTGGGGTGCAGCAGAATGATCAGGTTGACATCTCATTTCAACACAGGGATTGTTAAGCCTCAGCTGATGGTTCACTGTATTGAAGCAAGGAATTTCAAGATATTGGATGGGTATTAGGTGACCTCTAAGAGTTCATTTTGTTGAGATCTGAGATGCTATGATTTCTACACTTCATTCATTCTACCAATAATTCATGAACTCCCTCTAGGCTAGACCCTGGGTGTAAAACAAGACAGACAGGATCAATGGCATCAAGACCTGAGTGTAGAGGGACAGGCATTAAAGATGTAGCTAAATTATGGCCATTGTCGTAAGTGTCACGGAAGGAGAAGGGCAGGTGGTGGGGCCCCCACTTCATCTGGGGACTATGCTGGGCACGTTTTGGGATTATTTTGTGAACTCCTCACCCCCATAGGATACTCATTTTACAGTCTAAGAGTATGAGGTTTGAAGAGGGCGATGTGATGAGCCAGCGTCACATAACTAACAAGTGGCAGAGTTGGGATATTAATCCTAGAGGTCTGCCTGGCTCTGGAAGTCGGGCCCTTTGCATATACCACCCATGGCACATGTGACTGTATATTTTTATTTTTAAGCATTTCTCTTTTCTAATTAAAAAGTAACAAGATGAAACTTGCAAAAGAGATGCCTACTTGTGTCATGGGTGTCTCTGTGTGGGCTGTATTTGCATACTCTAAGAAGCTGAAGTGCTTGACCTGGGGTCCTTGTGTCCCTCATACAACCATTTTAAGACTTCAGAAATTTATGAAATCACATGGGGAAAAAACCGAATTGTTAAGACTCAAGTCTACCACACCAAAGAATTGTGGGGTGAGGGATACAGCTCCCCAGTATCAGCTAATCAACCAGAGAGCCAAAGCATGGCCACACAGGAACAGGGCTGTTCTCCAAGATAGAATTTTTGCCTATCTGTCTTCGGTTAAGAGGGCTTTCCGCCGCTGTCTCCACTGTCTGCCAGTGTTCTAGTGGTCTAAGATGTGGGTGAGGCTGAATTGGGGATTATTTCTGGACCATTGCCAAGTTACTTTCAGCCTGAGAAACAATTTACCTGCAAAGTTCAAATGTATCTGAGGCCAGAGAGGAAGTGTTTGGCACTTGGCCAAAGGGAAAATCCCGGCATTAAAAGGTTGTAAAGGGATCACCAGGAGATGCCAGGAATCTCCGCAATTTCTTTTCCCTGAGTGCCACCATCTGGGCTTTACAGACCAGTGTAATTGCACCACCTCTATGGGCATTTCCCTATAGCCTGGCAGACTTTTTTTTTCAATCTATTATATTCAAAATAGAGAGAGGTCCAAGTTTTCCTTTATTGCTTCTGCTAGTCCAGTATGTCGTCAGTTGCCTTCTGTGACATGTCATCTCTGTACGTGACCCGACTGCCCTTTAAGACCATGTAAGTCTTTGCTGTGTCCTTTTTACAGAGTGAGGCTCAGAGCAGCATGACTGACACCACACAGCTACTGAAATAATAGGGCCAGAATCCAAGCCTGTGAATGTACCAACCAGTGCCCTGTGCCAACTAGCATCTGACTACATCATAGTCAAATGGATAGCCACATATCTAAAACTCCATCTTGCAGTGGCAATGGTGTGCTGAGCAGTATACAAAGCCTGGCTTCCAGTCCCGTCTCTGTCACTTGTGATATTTATAAGGGGATAGAGTGTACAATAAGGTCCTCTTAAGGTTGACTGCAGTTCCATGATCCCTGACCAAGGCATGCTCATCTCTAAGATATTTGTCTGGAAAGTTTAAGCCTTATTCTTCATATGAGTTAGACCTCTGGGCTCTGAAATCATGTCTTTGCAGGACAGTGGTATTCTCCAAGATAGATTAAGGTGTTTCCAAAAGAAACTAAACCCTAATCATCTCTACCACATTTATAAATGGGGAATAATTTTCACAGTCTAATATTTCTACATACCCTGGATGCTAATCTAGACAGGGTTTTAATATAAAATGATGGCTGATTTAGCACAAAGTTATACACATCATTATTTCATGGTAGGTAGAACAATATTTATAGTTTTCTGTCAAAGAACACCTTGATTTTTCAGGAGTTCCTACACATGAACTAACACTGGTTCTCAAAATGTGGTTCCCAAATAATTTGTCCATCAACAGATGAATGGATAATGAAAATCTGGTATATCTCTATATATAAGCCTATATGAATATTATTCAGCTCTAAAGAAAAATGAATCCTTACAGCAAAATGGATAGACCTAGAATATACAATATTAAGTGAAGTCACCCAATCTCAGAATGTAAAACATTGCATGTTTTCCCTCATATGTGGTTTTTAGCTTATAATGTCTATAAGGACATATGTAAACAAATGCTGATGTGAATATACTCTAATATTTAGAATCTAGAACAAGAAAGGGTAATTTGAAACGAAAAGGAGCATAGTTTTTGTCTTTTTTATGGTGGATGGGTATGTTCAACTTTCAGCTTATTGAAATCACAGAACCATCTCTGCATCCCATAAGAGTCCAATAAGTATAGTCCCTTTCAGGCAGTAATTGTGAGAGTTAGGCTTCCTTACTTATTCCCTTGACCAACAGTGCAGTGGAAATTTGACATAGATGGACAAGCTGAGTAAGATAAGTAATACCGTTATTGTTCTTGGTAACTACTTTTTATTTTGCTATAAATTTTCTAACTTTCTAATAAAACTTAAATTTTAAAAACTATGGTCCCTGGACCAGCAACAGCAGCTTCTCCCAGAACCTCAGGGTCTCATCCCAAGATGTGTTTGAATCAGACACTAGACAGAGACTCGGGGGTCTTAGTCTTACTTTTTAGTTTTCATTATGAGGAACAAAGTCATCTTGGAATCTGGAGCAATTGTTGCCTAAATCAGACAGCTTAAAACTTGTAAAGGTCATTGCTAGAACTTGAAAGTTCACCTCTGGATTACCTTTCCCACACCTAACCTGGTCCTTTACTCTTAAGCACCCTAACCCATATTGCCTTCTGGACTACAATGCAGCTTCCTCTCAGGACAGGATCATATCCCACGCTGGCAGAGGTACTATCTGGAGTATGGGCTTGTTCGCTCCTGGAAAGCAATGTGTAGGTGAAGCCTTTTCCCACTGTGCTCTCATTCAGTGCTTTTTAAGTATTATGCTAATATTGTTGCCAGAACTAAGTAAATAACTGCTGAATGTTACCCAGAGAAGCCATGATCCTTCTCTAAGCTTGTGTTTCTCATCCTTAAAAAAAAAAAGATAGTGGGGGATGGGAAGATGACTCAGCATGTAAAAGTGCTTGCTACATAAGCCCGATGATCTGAATTTGATTCCCAGAACCCATGGTGGAAGGAGAGAATGAACTCCCAAAAGTTGTCCTCTGACCTCCACACACATGTGCGCGCACACACACACACACACAGATAACAATTTTTTTAAAAAAGAAGGTGATATCAGATGGCTGGGCCTTAGGATTCTTTCAGTTACACACACACACACACACACACACACACACACACACACACACACAGATAACAATTTTTTAAAAAAAGAAGGTGATATCAGATGGCTGGGCCTTAGGATTCTTTCAGCTCCAGACAGCCTATGGTTCTAAATCTGGAGCTGTTCTTACCCAAAGACAGGATGTGGCGTCTATAATTCTTACCTGACAGTGTGGAGAAGAAAAGGAAAGTCAAGATTAAAAATGCAGACAGAATGTGGGTAGAGTTCCCAGCACTAACTGGACACTGGTTAACAATCTCTCTTCTCTTTCCCTTCCCCTTCCACCTCTTTTTCTCCTTCTCTTCCTCCTGCTTCTCCCCCTCCTAACAGATGTGTCGTCAGAAGCTGACCATCTCCTGGTTTGCCCTGGTGTTGCTGGCGTCTCCACTCATGGCCATATGGGAACTTGAGAAAGATGGTAACTGGCCTTTCCTTGTTTTCTATGGCAGCCCCCAATTCTAAGTCAGAGCTCTCAGCAGCCCTGCTGGGAAATGGGGCTTGTGTGGCCAGCCATGCTGGGTCTCCATGAGAAGGAGAGCCCTCACTCTGGGAAGATGCAAAGCTCTCTTCCCTTCTTTCATTTTCAGGGTCTCTGTATTGTTTAACTTTCATGTTGGATGCCAGGAAAGGAGCTTTTTGTGGACTATGATGGGAAAAGAGATGAGTTTTTCACCAATAGTACTAAAAAACGACTGTTTCATACCTTTGAAATTCCCAAGGATTTGAAAAGTAGAAAAACTATCATCTGCCGTCTCCCACTCTTTCATACCTCCCTGTCCTCTCACTTGGCATTGTGATGACTTAAATTGGGGAAAACATGGAATTGCCACATCGATTTCGGCTCAAGTCATAATTCTGCAAAGTATTGGTTCCAAAGCCTGGAGCTGAGTTACCTCAGAGCCTCAGTTTTCTCAGCTGGGTGTTCAAACTGACACCAACCACATGGCTTATTAAATATGTGAATGAATCCAGAAAACAGCTCAACATATGGAAGAGTGAACATAAATATTAGCAAGCACTATCGTTTTGGCTGTTTTTAAATTTGTTTACTTAACTCTTTATTTTTTATGTGCATGAGTGTTTTGCCTGCATGTATACAAGTGCATATCCGTGGAGACCAGAAGAGGGCATCAGAACCCCTAAAACTGGAGTTAAGGATAAGTATTAGCTGTCATATGGGTGCTGAGAACCGAACCCAGGTTTTCTGTAAAAGTAGCCTGTGCTCTTAACCAATGAGCTATCTCTCCAGGTCTGTTTTGATTGTTTAAAACAGTGCCTCTGAACTTCTCATTTTCTAAGGGACTGATAAAATTATTAGTAAACTAATAGTGTTAGTATAATAACAAGCTCTCTCTATCCTTGTAATGTCTCACAATAAATAGCCATCAACTTGATTGTCAGTCACACCCAAAAGGACATCAGATGTTTCATTAAAGCCAATATAACAATGTTGGTAATGACTGTCTTTATGACTATATTGATATAAAGAGCCAATATATGTTAATGATATTGATTTTACATAAATTTATTGATTTATAAATGTATTAATATTTTTATACATATTATATTGTTTCCTATTTATTATATTGATTTATAGTTATAGGCATTTCATCTATTAATATTTATCAATTCTTGGAGAGTTATTATAAATATATAAATTAATGGATTGATAAAATTGTTGATATTTATTGAACACAAGATCTCATTTAATTTTATAACCATGAGAAGCAGGGACCATCAGTACTCCATTTTATGGATGTTGAAAAACTGAGGATCAAAAACTTAAGTAATGTCATGTGCCTGGCAAGGATGGAATGGTGACTTGAACTCAGTTTCACCTCACTTAAGTATTATATTTTACAAGAAGGGCATGAAGCAGTTGGTTCCTGTGCCCTTTAAGAGCTGAGCAAGAGGAAATGGGGAAAGATTTCAACTTGTCAGAGACAACCCTCGATAGCCAGGACAACACAGTACAAAATGGGTATTGAAGGAAATTTGGAACCAGTCTTTCATTATGAGGATTTTCAGGGTCAGGCAAGATGGCACAGTAGGTAAAAGAACTTGCCACAAGCTTGATGGTCTGAGTTTAATCCCTGGGATCTACATAGTATAAGGAAAGAATGGATTTCTACAAGTTGCCCTCTGATCTCCACACATGTGCTGGGCCATGTGTGCATCCATACACACAAACACACTCACCACTCACACACACACACACACACACACACACACACACACATATATGTAAACATACACACACATGCAATAAATAAGTGTAATTTTTTAAAAAAATTCAGGAAGACAACAGTCTGGCCCCTACCCCATGTAGGTCAGAATTTTTATCCTTCTCCTAAGTAAAGCTTTGACCATAACCAGATCCCCTCAAGCCTCAGGAACTGAGGCCCTGGCAGTCATAACCCCTTGGTAACTTCTGGCATGGTAAACAGCACAAATTATAGAAAGTCACTGTGAGAAACCTTGTGAGAGGGCTTGTAATGGAGGAGACAAGATGCCGGCCTGGAGCCCAGCAGACTCCCTCCACTCCTCCATTTCCTCTGTCAATTGTTTCCCCACCCTGAGGCCAAGATCTTCTGGGACTTCTGAGTCTCAGTTGTAGCAGGAAAATAACCACAGTGTAGCTGTTCATTTGCCTTGGGGACAAAGAGAAACTGGAGAAGCCAAAGGTTCCTGTGGCTTGCTGTCAGCACAGCTAATGATTTCCAAAGAGTTCAGCCCCAAGCGATTTTTACCTCTTATCTTTGTTTCCCATTTAGCAGTTAAAATCCCATGATGTAAAGTGAGAACTTTACCTTTCACAATGCTTTATACTTGGATGCCAGTCCCAAGAGCCACCATGTATAGGGCACTTAAGGGCACTGGGTTAAGCTCTCATACAAATTAGCTTGTATGTGCCCTGCTAAAGGAAGCACTAATATTTTATTTTCATTAAAAAAAATGATATTGGAATTGGGCATGGTGGTTTGGGCCTGTAATCCTAGTACTAGGGAGACTGAGGGAAGAAGATAGTTCTGAGTTTGAGGCCAGCTTGGACTACAAAGTAAGTTCTGGACTAGCATGGACTACAGAGTTAAACCCTGTCTCAAAACCCCAAAACAAAAATGATGGCATAAAGCTTAAAGAAGCTCAGCATCCCTCCCTACACCCAAGCTGTGGGGTAATGTAAGGCCTTGAGCTGGTTCTGATCCATAGATATGATGCTCCAAACCCAAGCTCTTCACCACGGTAGCTGCCAGATCTAAGCAGGTGCCAAGATCACCTGGAAGACTTGCAAAGGGATCACTGGGCCCATTCCAACTTCCAAGGAGTTTCCTGGGGGTGTCGATGATGGCAGGTGGGAACTCATCAGACTTTGAAGACTAGTGCATTAGTCATTGTTTCAAATTAATAATTGATAAGTGTTTAAACAGGTGAATGAAGCTTTGATGTGATACTTCCTAGAATACTTCATCGAGCCATTCCTTAAGGCTCCATTTCCATACTGGCTGTAGAGACCAGAGGCCTGACATCTACCTCTTCACATTTCATGCTTGATAGGGTCTTACTTATCCTTTGACCTCAGTACCTCCCTTCATAGAATGGGAAGACTAGCATCTATTCCTTCATAAGAATATAACTTTAATAATAAAAAAAAGACAATTAAAAGCTCCAATGGTGAATTTCATGCAGAAAGAACTAAATCCTCATGGAGAATTTTAAGAGTTTTTCAGTGCATTTGGCTGACTCTGATCTGTGAATGATAATAACAACAATAGTAACAACTAGCAGAGCTTCCTGTGAAGCAGATACTGTGCTAGGGGCCTTGTGTGCTTTTTTCTTCTAATTCTCACAGCCAAACTTAACTAGTATTTACCAAACAGAGATACTCTTGTTCCTATCGCTTTGCAGATGAGGATGCTAAGGACTGTGGTACTCAATACCTTGCTCAAAATCCCCTCTCCAGTTAGAAGAGATAAGACCTCAGTCCTTTCTTCCTTCCCATCTTCTTCCATACCCTACGCTTTAAGCCACTGTGTGACTCTAGCAAATACTTATTCCCCGTGAAACTGCAGTTGTGCTAGTGTATCCCCCACCCCTGCCTCTGGCAGAAAATCTTGTGCTGTTTGCATTTTTTCTTTATTTCAAGGTCTTTCCCTTGTGTGTGCAAATCAGAGGCTAATTATTACAAGTAACCTGTCAGTTAATGAGTCGATTGCTGTTATAGACTCTTTGCTTCTCTATTCTGAGACCTTGGGTCCAGAGAGAGCCCCATGTCCTAAGATCATCTCAGCAAGCCTTTGCCAAATGCTTATAAGCAAGGTTATGCCTAGGCAGTAGGGATGCCTAGGCAGTGAATGAAACCCAGTGCCAGAGTTCACGGAGCTCACAGCCCAAGTCTTCACTGCTGGTGTTCTGCAGTTTATGTTGTAGAGCTGGACTGGTACCCTGATGCCCCTGGAGAAACAGTGGTCCTCACCTGTGACACTCCTGAGGAAGAGGGCATCACCTGGACCTCAGACCAGAGCAGTGACGTCTTAGGCTCTGGCAAAACCCTGCCCATCCACGTCAAAGAGTTTGTGGATGCCGGCCGATACAGCTGCCACAAAGGAGACAAGGTGCTGAGCCATTCCACCCTGATGCTTCACAAGAAGGAAGATGGGATTTGGTCCACTGATATTTTAAAGGACCAGAAAGGTAATTCTACCCTTTGGGTTAGTGTCTATTTTCATCCCTCCTCCTTTTTCATATGTGTATTGAGTATGTGTATGTGTATACATACTATGCACATGTGTGTACAGGTACATATGTATGTATGTGTGTATGTGGAGGCTTGTCATCCTCAAAAATACTGTTCACTTCCTTTGAGTCAGGATCTCTCACTGACCTAGAGCTCACCAATTAGACCAGGTGACCAATGAGCCCCAGAGATCCTCCTGTCTCTGCATCCCCAGCTCTGGGATTACAAATGCATGCTATCACACCTGGCATTTTTACATGAGTGCTAAGGATTGAACTCGGGTCCTAATGCTTGCAAGACAAGCACTTTATTGACTGAGCTCCCAGCTCATTTGCCCCTCTAAAATACAATAATAAAAAATTGAAAAGGCAAGGCATGGTTACTGCAATTCATGAATAAACAGCAAGTCCTTTCGAAAACCATCTAGAACTTCCATTTCTCTTCACTTTCTTTGAATTCTTAAACTATTGGCCATTAAAAATCTCATATTGAGAAAGTTGTCTGTCTGAATGCTTGCCCTGAAGTTTTCTTTGAGTAACAGGGATGTTATTGGATACGTGGTAGAAGTTAATCAATGTGTACAATTCTGGGGTGATGGCTTTGAAAAACATGAGTGTTTCTGTCTGCTGGGTGTACAGTAGGTGTGTGAATGCTCTACATAATCAGCATCCTATAGGGGCACTACCAATCTGTGTTGAAATACTTACCAAGGGAGCAGGAGCCTTTTCCAATAAAATAAATGAAAGAACACCCTGCTGGGCACATAGCTCAATGGTAGAGCACTTGCCCGGTATGTGCAAGGCCCTGAGTTCAATTCTCAGTACCACAAGAAGAAAAAAAATAGAGTATATCTAACCAGGCATGATGGCTCATGTCTATACTCAGTACTTGGGAGGTGGAAAGAGAAGAAATCAGGAGTTCAAAGTCATTCTTTGGCTACATAGCCAGTAGTATATCTAACCAGGCATGATGGCTCATGTCTATACTCAGTACTTGGGAGGCGGAAAGAGAAGAAATCAGGAGTTCAAAGTCATTCTTTGGCTACATAGCCAGCCAAAAGTCTGTCCCTGCTAGAAGAAAACTCCTAAATAGTGGATTTTTTTTTTTTCCTTTTTCAAATCCAGATCCCAAAAATAAGACTTTCCTGAAATGTGAGGCAGTGAATTACTCCGGGCGTTTTACCTGCTGGTGGCTGACGGCAATCAGCACAACAAAAGTCTGTCCCTGCTAGAAGAAAACTCCTAAATAGTGGATTTTTTTTTTCCTTTTTCAAATCCAGATCCCCAAAATAAGACTTTCCTGAAATGTGAGGCAGTGAATTACTCCGGGCGATTTACCTGCTGGTGGCTGACGGCAATCAGCACAGACGTGAAGTTCAGTGTCAAGAACAGCAGTGGGTAAGGGAGTCCACTCTGCTTTCCCGAAATTCTGCAGAATGGCTTCATTAAGAAATTAAGGAAAAGCTGTTCATACACTTCCAGTGAATGAAAAGCTGAAAAGCAAAGTCAATTCCATAGTTTTTTCGACCTCCCTCCACTAGCCTAAGTTGAGGAAAAGCATGGAGATTTAAGTCAATCCTCCGAGAATAAGGTCTGGAGCATTTGAATTCGCTTGTCCAAATTGCCTGGTGTCCTAGTTTGTTTCTTCATTGCTGTGACAAAACACTCTGATCACTACCAACTTGGGGAGGAAAGGGTTTATTCAGCTTACATCTCCCAGGTTGTACTTCATCAGGGAGCCCAAGGTAGGAACTCAGGGCAGGACCCTGGAAGCAGGAGCTGGAGCATAGGCCATGGAGGAATGCTGCTTACTGGTTTGCTCCCTTGGCCCCTGCTCAGCCTGCTTTCTTATGCAACACAGGCCCACCTGCCCAGGGGTGGCACCACCCACAGTGGGCTGGGCCCTCCCACATCACTTATCAAGAAGATGCCCTTCAAACATGGCCACAGGCCAGTCCAATAGAGGCAATTCCCGGATTGAGGCTCCCTCAACCCAGGTGTGTCAAGTTGACACTAAAGCTATCCAGCACACCTGGGAAATGCCTCATTAAGGTTCAAAGCACCACAGGGAGAAATAAAAAGAACTTGCAGCTACAAATGACTTGCCAAAATTTTACCTTGAGTCAAAAACAGAAATAAGTGCTCCAGGGCCTGATGCAGATCCCAGAACTCCCTGTGACCTCCTTCCTGGTCTTTCCCTAGAACCATTCCAGCTTCTCTCTGTTCCAACAACACAACTATTCTGAAGTTCACTGTTTGTCCAACACATTTGGACTTTCCCTAAGAACCCAGCTTCCACAGCCGCAGATCTTGTATGTCAGTCTCCTCTGTGACTGACTGAGCCATGTGGGATGCTGGAGTGAACACCTAGGCTCTGCTACTATTTAAATGAGTAAATTGGGGTCTCACTTTCCCATCTTTAAAATGTTTACTAGAGAAATGCTCGAACACATGCACAAAGACACTGCTACATGCATAAGGGACATCGTGATGTTTTTGGAGGTCAGCAAAGCAAGAATCAAATAGATCATTCGTGCATATTTATAAAATGAATAACCCTGGGGCTGGAGAGTTGGTTCAGTTAAGGAGCGCTTACTGCTCTTGCAGTGGGCCTGAATTCGCTTCCCAGCACCCATATAACGCAGCTCACAACTGCCTGTAACTAGTTCCAGGGGCTCTTCTACCCTCTTCTGGGCTCTGTGAGCACTTAAATGCACGTGATGCATGTAAACTCATGTAGGCACGCATACACATAAATAGTTAAAAGTAAATAAATCCTGTTTTAAAAGTGATAAGACAACGTATATGCTATGTTCTGGAGGACTCTCCACAATATTTTCAGAGGGGGAAAGACAATTACAAAATCCTATGCATATAATCTTGTCTTATTTTATTTTTAAAAGCTAAAATGTATATTTTAAAAGATATGTATGTATATCTGTTAACATACACAGATAAAATATGTGTGTGTGCATGTACATGTTTATCTTGAATATTCATTGGAAAAGCTCTGGAAGTAAGCTGTGAATGGTATCTACAGCTGGGACTAACGTTTGGATTAAAAGGGATCGGATGGTAGAGATATGCATATTTCCTTGATAAACATCTTTGTCATTCTAATTTTTATAATTAGAGTATAGTTGATCTTGTAACTAATATGAGGGGATAATTAAATTTTTCATAAGGAAATTTAAGCAGATCCATAATTTTTCCAAATTCATCAAGGTTAAAGGTAGAGGTGAAGCTTTTTATCTCTTAGAGCTAAACTTACCCTCCTGGAAGGGTTGCTTCTTACCCTCTTGGGAGAAATCTTGCCCCCTGGTTAAGCTGTGTCCCTAGACTCTCCCTGGTTATAGTCACCAGAACTTGCCCTTTGACGTATAACTCAGGATCGTTTCTGTCTTGGGCTCCAGCTCCTCTGACTCCCGAGGAGTGACGTGTGGAGCAGCGTCTCTCTCAGCCGAGAATGTCACAGTGGAGCACAAGGACTACAAGAAGTACTCGGTGGCATGCCAAGAGGAGGTCACCTGCCCAGCCGCCGAGGAAAGCCTGCCCATCGAGCTGGTGGTGGAAGCCATGTACAAGCTCAAGTACGAGAATTACACCCACAGCTTCTTCATCAGGGACATCAGTGAGTTCTGCACGGCTGCTTGTGCTTTGGAAGCAAAGGTGCTGTTTGCCACAAGTTCATAGTGACCTGGGAACTGGAGGATAGGATTTCCATGCATCCTTTTTCCATGCATCTGAACCCCCTGAAAAGCGTGATG
Source organism: Nannospalax galili (assembly GCF_000622305.1). Taxonomy (NCBI): domain Eukaryota; kingdom Metazoa; phylum Chordata; class Mammalia; order Rodentia; family Spalacidae; genus Nannospalax; species Nannospalax galili. Next base: position 1,346,175 of record NW_008358387.1, on the reverse strand, counting down.
TAGAGACTATTATCTGCATTTTGCAGAGGAGGAACCTAAACAGTTAAGCTTTCTCCAGATCTCAAATCTCACAGATGTCAATCCAGACCCAGATTTGTCCCCTGTAGCAAGCATTTTGCAGCATGTCTTATCGGCTACCCAGGTAGATGACATGATGAATCCAAGAGTTCCTAGAGCTTCCCTAGTAATTACAGTTTTCACAACTAATATTTCTCTTATATGCACATGTATACATGTATCTACAAATTCCCTCCAGTGACATCCACTTCTTAATTGACATTGCAATATCACCATTTCTCCTGTCCGTTACCACCTATTTACAGAATGGGCATCTTGAAAGAATGTAACAGGATCACAGAACTTGTAGAATTTGTGCAGAGTCTGCACTTGGAGGGTGGGTATTTGTAACATGCCTATCAGGAGCAATAGTCTTTGTGTGGAATGTTCCATAGAACATGTCCATCTAGAAGAAAATGCCATTTGAGGATTGTGACACTCACTGTATCTTCCAGACAGAGTCCTAGTGGTGGCACATAATGGATGCTCAGAATTACCGAACAAATAAATAGACAAGCTTGGAGACAGTTGCCTCTAAAGGTTACAAGACAAGTTCATGCCAGACACTATGGAAAGAAAAAGAGAAAGTTGTAAATGGAAAACCTCTCATATCATCCCAGCAAGTATCGAGGCCAGCTCTGTGCTTAGAACAAAGTGAGGGATCAAGTGAAGAGAGGGTGTCTTTGGCCTCAGAGCCCGGATGGAACTCTTTTCCAAGTTGAGTGACTCCAGCATCAGGGCCTGTCAGGTTGTGCAGTGATGAGAAGGGTTTCAAAATATAAGGTGGCCATTGATGGTGATGTCCACCATGGAAGGAACAGAGGTACCTCATGGGTGCTGGCCAGGTGCTCAGAGAAGGTAAAGAACTAGCCTGTAGACTCCCAGCTGTCAAAGGTGGAATGAGGATCCAAAGCCAAAACCACCTAGTTCCAAAGCCCTGTTGGAACAGCGAAGGATGCTTGTTCTCCTCCACAGTCAAACCGGACCCGCCCAAGAACCTACAGGTGAAGCCTTTGAAGAACTCTCAGGTGGAGGTCAGCTGGGAATACCCTGACACCTGGAGCACTCCACATTCCTACTTCTCCCTGACGTTCTCTGTGCAGACCCAGCGCAAGAATGGACAGGTTTGATTGAATGCAAGTGTAGTGTATTCCAGTCAGGTTTATGTAGGATCATGCTAGGTGGAACGTGATGATCACAACCACTAGGCACTTGCTACATGCCTCAACCTGTGTAAAGGGCTCTCCATGTACATGACACACAACGCACACAAAGAACCCTATGAAGGCAGGCAGTGTTACTGTCACTACTTCACAAAGAGAGACAGTGGAGCTCAGACAGGTTGTGATTAGCCCAGGGTCACCCAGCTAGGAAAGCAACAGAACCAGGACCCAGAGTCATCCTGCTGGACACAGACTGTGAACCCATCATCCCAGATACCTTCAGTACAGTTAGCAATTAATCCTTGCATTAAAACTGGCTACGTCATAAGAGAGCTGGGGTCCAGGAGCCTAAAATGATGATTTCAACTGAGTGAACATGGTTAGTGGAAGATTGGTTCCATGTTTCACCCAACATGGGTGATTCCTACTTGTTCCAAATACTGTGCAATTATTTCACAAAGCAAGATGCCTGCACTTACACATTTTAACTCAATGGCTTTCCAACTTTTTGGTCATTAATGTCATGATCTTTTGCCTCTTGCAAGTTTCCAGAGACCATTTTAAAGAGCCTTAGTATCTGTAGCCCACACTTTTAAAGTCACTGATCAAAGCCCTCATTCATCATAGCATTTAGTATGTGGGAACATCTCAGTGATTCAATCACTCCCTTTAAAAGGGAACAGAAAATGAGGTTATTTTGAAACAGACTTTAAATATTACCTAAAATCTTGCTAAGTACCATTCCTCTTTAGATTAGGATATTGCTAGTAGGTAATATTGAGTTCTTTCTACTTACTAAAAACTTCTAAACATTTTTATATAATTACTATGTGGTTGTGTCTGTCTGTGTGTGTATACACAAATGCCACAGTGTGCATGTGGAGAACAACTTGCTGGACTTGGTTCTCTCCTTCCACACAGGGATCAAACTCAAATCTTCAGACTTGATAGCAGGCACTTTTCCCTGCTGAGCCATCTCATCGCCGTGATCACTATTTAACTTTTACAGTTCTCAGAGATGGGCACTATTGTTAGTCCCATTTATAAATAAGGGGAGAAAGAGAACACTTAAGACATTCTCCTCAAATTCCACAGCTATTCAGTACCACAGCCAGGGTTTGAAGTTTGTGTACCAAAAGGATAAGGATATGATGTTTCTGGATATCCAGGGGACAGCTAAAGTCTCTCAGTCCCAATATCAGCCTAGTACAGAGGTGACTGTCCAAGGTGTAATGCTGCTGTGCAGAGAGATGAAGGCTGGACCAAACCATCTCTGTCTCAGGTCTTACCAAGCAGAAAAGCAGGGCTCAGTCAATAAAGTACTTGCCACACAAGCACAGGGACCTGGATTCTGATTCCCAGAACCTACATAAAAGCTGGGTATGAGGCCTATTTGCCCAGTATTGAGAGCAGGGAAGAGACAGGCAAACTCTAGGGGCTTGCTGGCCAGCTAGTCTAGCTAAAATGACCAGTTGCACATTCAGTGAGAAGCCTCATCTCAAAAAACCAGGTAGGTGCCTGGAGAGACAGCTCAGCAGTTAAGAGCACTGGTTGCTCTTACAGAGGACCCAGGTTTTGTTCCCAGCACCCACATGCCATGGTGGCTAACAACTGTCTGTAACTCCAGTTCTTCGGGGATCTGACGCCCTCTTTTAGCCTCCATGGGCCTTGCAATACCCTGGTGCACTTATATACATGCAGGAAAAATACTCATACACTTAAAAATATAAATAAGTAAATAAATAAATAAGCAAGCAAGATGGAGAGCGATTAAAGTAGATGCCCAATGTTGACCTCCATGTGGATACACAAGCGTGTGTGTGCACACTTACATGCTTGCACACACACACACACACACACACACACACACACACACACACAAAGCCACATCTGCGTTTAGAGCTCCTGCCAGTAGATGGTGCAAGGGTAGTGACCTAAGACAGTTGTGCCTGTTTAGGGAGATCAGGCTCTGCTGAAACAGGCCAGCCTGACCTGTGATGGCTTTACCTCTTAGGTCCTTACATAGTTTCCTCTCCTTTGCAGAAAGGTGAGCTCCTCCCCACAGACAAGACCTCTGCCAAAGTCCTATGCCGCCGAGACGCCAAGGTCCACGTGAAAGCTCGGGATCGCTTCTATAGCTCATCTTGGAGCGAATGGGCTTCTGCGTCCTGCAGTTAGGTGAGCAGGTCCATGAAGTCCAGCCACACATGCATATTTCCTGTTCCCGGTGGAGGACAACAGGGGCTTTGTGGGAAAGAGGGATGGAGTTCCTTGCATGGGGAGACCAGAATCAGACACATATTTGTTCATTTAACAGATATTTATTTGGTGTCTATGTTAGATTAGGCATTATGCTAGGCACAGAAAATTTTGCAGTAAAGAGAAAAAGTATAACGCTTCCCTCCTCCAGGGAAAGGCAGGAGAGGGAGCCAGGAGTCAATCTGGGGAGGACTTGAGAGCTTCCAAAAGTTGAAACTTTCTTCTACGGGTTTTGGGAACCATCAAAGTGCTTTTAATAAGGAACTAACACAATCAGACACTTTGTTAAAGAAAACCTCTCAAGAAAGCATCTGGCAAACATGAGACCAGCCAAATTCTCAGCCCCACAGAGAAGGGCTGGGCCTTCACACAGGGAATCCCCAAGACTCAGCAGCAGGGGACAATGCACAGTAACAACTAGGAAGTTTTTGATGCCACCCTTCTGACCAACACAGGCTTGCCCACATTCCTTTTCAGGGTACGATGCCAGTATGACTTTTTGGAGGAGAAAAATGGAAGACATTAGGAAAAAAAATAAGCTCATGATGGACAAGACCCAAAAGGCTATTTTCTACTTGGTTTGCTTTCTCCGTGTTTTTTAGGTTCATAATGATATCTTTGCTACCTATGATTTTATATTTAAATGCTAAATGCCCACTGAGACAGTCAGCTTATTTATGTATAGATATTTTAGCACTCTACTTGACCTTATGCTATTTAAATATTTAAGTAATCTATGTATTTATTAATTTATTACTGTTATTTAACATTTGTGCACCAACATGTATTGAATAGTTCACATTCTCAAGGCCTGATCTATAGGGACTGGGCCCTATTATGCAAAATGTGAATTTAATTGCTATTCATATCACCAACTTTTCAAGCAGGGCTGCATAGGTACTTTGGTTTTGTGACAACCAATAAGAACATAATGTTCTGACATCAGTATTGACATATATTTAGGACAGATAGGGACACAGGAGGTGTTTAAATAGAGACACAAAGAAGCTGTGAAGGAGACTCTGAAGAAATTGATACTGGTTTTAACATCAAGGAAGACTTCCTAACACTGGTACTGATGAGCAGCTCAGGGCCACCTGTTCTTCTAAATGAACTCACCTGTACTTCTAAATCATGTCATCTAAATGAGATGAACCTTTGAGTGCCTAAATTTGAAAAAAAAAAAAAAAAAGGATCTTAAAAACCAGAAATCGAAGTCCAGGGTTGGGGGTGTAGGTCAGTTGATAGAGTGCTTGCCTAGCATGCATGAAACCCTGGATTCCATCCCCAGCACTGCATAAATGGGATGTGGTAGCTTATACCTGTAACCCTATCTCTAGAGAAGTGGAGGCAGGAGGACCAGAAGTTCAAGGTCACTCTCAACTACATAGCAAGTTCAAGGCCATTTGGGGCTACAGGAGACCCTATCTCAAGAGGGAGGGAGGAAGGGAAGGAGGGAAGGAGGGAAGGAAGGATGGAAGGAAGGAAGGAAGGGAGGGAGGGAGGGAGGGAGGAAGAAAGAAGAAAAAGAAAGAAAATAAAATAAAAGAAAGAAAG
>NW_008358387.1:1338491-1341063 GCF_000622305.1 Nannospalax galili | reverse complement strand
AAGAAAGAAAGAAAGAAAGAAAGAAAGAAAGAAAGAGAAAGAAAGAAAGTTGCTAAATTCCATCCAGCTTCTATCTCCTCGGTAGTCTCTATCTCACCTCTCTGTAAGACACCAGGATAGAGACATCCTGGATGTCTCAAAGATAAAAAAATATCTTAGGATTCAAGAGGAAGGACAAATGTAGTTATGACTAAGAGCATAAAATTTTCAGAATCACAGGTGGCTTAACAGCCACACATAAAAGCAAACAGGTACAAAGAAAATGATCTAGAATCACTTCCTCATCAGCTGAGTGAACCCGACGTGCAGTATCTGTCCTACCATAAAGGTGTTACGACTAAGTAATGAACGTGCTTTTTGTAAAGTGGTTGAATTTGTTTTTCATTTGCTTATTTATTTGTTTATTTATCCATTCTAAGGTCAAACTAATAATAAAAACTCTTCTTTGCAATCATGATTTTTGGGCTTTTCAGCTGACTCAGAATTCTGTTCCTAAGCCTTCTTGGGTGTATCCCCCGCCCCAATCATCTAAAAATTGCCTCTCCTTAAAGTGATTTCACTTCTGATTTTGCCGAATTGCTTTTTTTCCTTTATAGTATTTCCGATGTCAGTGCCTTGCTGAGCTCAGGGAATGTCCCTGCAGCTTCCCAGCAGGGACTCTGTGGGCACAAAACTGCACCGTGCCCTCTTACATTTGGGCTTCTTCGTAATGGCAGAGTCATGCTTTTGTTTCTTCCATCTTCTAGCCTGAAATGGCTCTGTGGTTTTCCCCCACATCATGAGAAAACACTCAGAACCTAAAAGAGCCATGAACTCATCCATCTCGCCTGCCCGTTTCACTGGTCCACTTCCAGTATTTATTGATGATCTACATTGTGTCTGGACGTGGTCTACCCCTTAGAGTTAGGGGGTGCTAATGAGTTGCATGTTGCTTCTCCAAAAACAGTGCTCATTCCTGACACTACCTGTAAAATACGGCTGAAACGTTAACTTCAATACCATTCAACACCAAAGTGCTCAATGCATTTGATGCACTGGCTTAAGAATGAAAGAGAAAAACCTCCAAAGACTAGACAGAAAAGAGGAGATGTCAACTTTGGGTTTAAATAATGGGCCCATCGATTTCCCGTGGTAACTTCTATGGGAAGAGTAAGTGGTAAGCTCAGAAAGGGTAGCGACCGGTGTCCTGTTACCCTGAAAATCCAGCAGGGCACAACTGGGGCTCCTTGTAATGGCAGGGTGATTTTTATAGGGTTGTTTGCTTACATTCCTGGTGGTAAGTGTTCTCTGCAGCCCTTGTTCAACCCTGCTCTTGGCCTGGAAGACTGGTAGACAGTTTCTCTGATCTCACAGCAATCTTTGAAGCATATTTGTGTTAGGAACCCACACTTAATAGCAGGGGATGGTTACTAAATTAGTCAGGGTTCTTGAAAGGAACAGAACTGATAAAATTACACACACACACACACACAGGCACACACACACACATGGATTTATTAGATTGGTTTATAGGATAGAGTCCAAGTGGTCTAACATTTTCACACACACACACACACACACACACACACACACACACACGGATTTATTAGATTGGTTTATAGGATAGAGTCCAAGTGGTCTAAGAATGGCTGTGCCACGTTGGAAAGGCTTCTGGTCTTCAGTCTATGTTTGAACCCAAAGAAGTTGGTTCTAATGTCGACAAATGAATGCCACAGCAACAAGATAGGTGAACTCACTGTGAGAAAGTAGACAAGCAGGCAAAAAGCAAAAGCCCCCTTCGGCCACATCCTTTAATCTGAGCTGCCACCAGAAGGTGCCACCCACATTTAGGGTAGGTCCTCTGGCTTCAAATTATCTGATCAAGAAAGTCCCTCATATTTCAGTTAATTTCAGATCCAGTCAAGTTGACAACCAAGATCAGCCATCACATTTTCTAACAATTGTCGGTTCCCCTACAAGGCCTTTCCTCTAGAGATAACCAAACATTTAGTGGACAACGAACGACAAACAACGACAACGAACAATGCTAGTAAGGAAAAACAACCATATTTTATAAGCACAGAGACCTAGGAATGTTTCCCCAAATTTACAACTAGCTTATGGCAGAGCTCAGCTGTTCTGACACCCACCTTATCCCACCCCCAAACTGTTGAGACAGGGTCTCTCTGTAGCCCCAACTGTCCTGGAACTCACTGTGTAGACCAGGCTGGCCTTGAACTCACAGAGATCCGCCTGTCTCTGCCTCCCAAGTACTGGGATTAAAGGTGTGCACCACCACACCTGGCTTGACATGACCTCTTAACATTTGATTAATGTCTCATTATGAAGCTCTGACTGGCCTAGAACTCACTATGAAGAGCAGGCAGGCCTTTAACTCACAGATTGCCTGCTTCTTCATCCTGAGTGCTGGGATTAAAGGCACGCACAGACACACGTAGTTTTTGCTTTTCTTTCTTGTTTTGTTTTTATTTGCTTGTTTTGCTCGTTTGTTTGCTTTGTTTGCTGTTTGTTTGTAACAGTAGCCCTGGATGTAGGGCTATGTAGCCCTGGATGAACTTTTTTTGACAGTTCA
>NW_008358387.1:1326598-1338419 GCF_000622305.1 Nannospalax galili | reverse complement strand
CGCAGGGCTTCATGCATGCTAGGCAAGCACTCTACCAACTAAGCTACATCCCCAAACCATAGCAGGTGAGAAAGCTAGACCCATATTTGTTTTTCTATTCTGGTGAAATATATGCAGCATACAGTTTACTACTTTATTCACTTTAGGTGTGCAGTTCCCTGACCTTAATACATTTACATCATGTACAACCATCACCACCATCCATCTTCAAAACAATTTCATCTCCCCAAAGTAGAACTCTGTACCCTTCAAACAGTAACACTTCCATGATTGCTTTCAAAACCGAGAATGAAAAAAACAAAAATAGATTAAAGATATCCTTGTAGCCAAGCATGATGGTGCACGCCTAGAATCATTGCACTTTGATGGTGAAGGTAACAAGATCAAGAGTTCAAGTTCAGCTTTGGTTATAGAGTAAGTTTGAGTCCAGCCTGGGACATGAGCCCCTGTCTCAAAAAAAAAAATTCTAAACATCCATATGCCATTTATTGGGAATTGTTGACCAAGTCAGATGGGGGGAGGCATTCAAAATAGTACAGGAAGGACCCCAAGGCTTGGCATTAGGAAACCTGATAAAGACCAAGCATAGTCCAATCTCCAACAATGCTGTGTGGGATCCTGTTCAAGCCATCTTGAACATTGTATTAGAGTTCTCTAGAGGAATGGAGCTAATAACATGAACACATATTACAAAGCAGATTTATTAGATTTGCTTATACAATATGGGCTGGGTAAGCCAACAATGTCTATTTGTACACTGAGAAGCTGAGAACGTGATAGCTGCTCAGAACATGCTGCTGGATGGTCTCCATTTGGGTTGGAGTATCCCTGGAGAGCCACGGGTCTCCAGGCCACGTTAGAAGGTCAACAAAGCTGGGCTCCACTATCAGCAAAGGGTGGCTGCGGAAGTGGCAAGAACAGGATGGGTGCACTTGACAGCGAGGACCAAAGACAGGCTAAAGCTTTTCCCTCAGACTTCTATCTGGGCCACTGCCAGAAAGTGTTGCCCACTTTGGGGGATATTCTTACCTCTTTAATTAATCCTTCCAGGAAACAATCCTCACAGACCCACCAAAAAGCAGGTTTCTTAGTTGATCCCAGATCCAATACGGTTGACAACCAAGACTGACCATTACAAACATCAACGTGCAGGCCTTTCTCTGAGGGCCATAAGAATCAAACCTAAGAATCTGTTCCTGGGGCTGGAGAGATGGCTCAGCAGTTAAGAACATGGGTTGTTCTTAGAGAAGACCCAAGCTCGAATCCCAGCACCCACATGGCAGCTAACAACTGTCCGTAACTCCAGTTCCAGGGGATCCAATGGCCTCTGTCCTCTGTGGGCATTGCATGACACAGGTCACTTACCTACATGCAGGCAATACACTCATACACACAAAATAAAAATGATAAATAAAATTGAAAAAAGAAAAAAAGAACCTGTTCTTCACCGCTGATGTTCAATAGAAAGCGAAGGAGCTAGAGGGCCCATTGCAATCATAGAAGCTATCTCATTAGGCCTCCTGACAACCCTGAGAAGGACTTCTCTCCTCACATTAATATGGATTGAATGAGAAACTATGGCCAGGGTCCTTCTTCCAGGGGAGCCTGACTCTCAGCACCTGAAGAGTGAGGGCTGGAGCATGAAGGCCTCCTGGGAAATGATCTCTGCTACATCTTTCCCACATATAACTTGAGTTACTGCTCTGTCCCTGGCACCACATCAACTTCATAGATACAGGGTGAGCAAGCCACAGCCTCACATGGGTTCTAGCATCCTGAAGACCAAATGACTGCAACTCTAACACTGGAGGTCACTCCTCAAGTACTAAGGACACTATGAAATGAGACCATCAGTTCAATGTGGTTGGCACAGTATAAATAATAGCTTTGTGCACTGACTAGGCAACTTGATCTTGGATAAGTTACTTCAAGGATCATTTTTCTTGTCTTTTTTTTTTTTTTTTTTTTTTTTTTTTTTTTGGTCGTTTTGAGACAGGGTCTCCCTGCAGCTCCAGCTGCCCTAGAACTCACTATGTAGACCAGGCTGGCCTTGAACTCACAGAGATCTGCCTGCCTCTGCCTCCTGAGTGCTGGGATTAAAGACATGCACCACCATGCCTAGCTTGACTTCATTTCTGTACTCAAATGTCTGTTCTTCATTAATGCAGAACATTAAAACAGTTTTCTATGGATATTTGAACCAGTTTTCATTAAAAAAAATTTAATTCAACACAGTTGGTGTGCTCTTCTCTTATTAATCTGTCTTTGTTACGGGAATGTTGATTCCACAAGACGGCTAACAACCATCTGTAACTCTAGTTCCAGGGGATCTGGGTGCCCTCTTCTGTCCTCTGTGGGCATTGCATGACACAGGTGCACTGTCATACATGCAAGCATAACACTCATACATAGAATAAAAACAAATCAAAAAATTAAAAGAGAAGGAAGAAAGGAAAGAGTGAGTGAGCTCTTTGAGTGAGCTCACAAGGTTTTGTGGCTTGCTTGGGGGTGAGAGGTGCTGGTTTCTATAAGCTGTCTTGGGGAAGAGCAATCCTATTTCCTATGAGTTACTTTAAGGGAAGGAGAAATAGAAGATAAAAGGGAAGGAGAAGTTCAGAGGAAGATTTTGCTTCTAAGGCCCTTCCAAGGTCCTTTTGCTTAAACTGCTCAGTATGCCAAAGTGTCACTGTGGAGTACCTTTGGCTGAGCCCCAACAGTGCTTAAGAAAGCTTATTCTGTGCCAGGTGTGGTGGTGCATGCCTTTAATCCCAGCACTCAGGAGGCAGAGGCAGGTGGATCTATGTGAGTTCAAGGCTAGCCTGGTCTACATAGACAGTTCTAGGCCAGCTGGGGCTACAGGGAGACCCTGTCTCGAAAAACAAACAAACAAACAACAACAACAACAACAACAAACGAAAAAGAAACCTTATTCTTACTATACTCATGTATTAGTTACCTTTGCATCACTGTAATAAAAGATTTGATGGAAACAATTTATGGGAGGAAGGGTTTATTTTAACTCGTAGTTTAAGAAGGATCTCAATCCACTGTAGCAGGGATGGCATGGCAGAGCATCTTTACGACTGCAGGAGTGTGTTGGGAGACTCATCTCATGGCCATGGGATCAGGAAGGAGAGAAGGCAGGCAAGAACCAGAAATTAGTGTGACCTTGAAAGGCCCACACCCATTGAGCTACTTCTACTAGCCAGGCCCCACCTCCTAAAGACTCCATAGCCTTCAAAATAGTGTCACAAGCGGAGTACCAACTATTCCAAAGATAAGCCTGTGAGGACATTTCAGATCATAATAAACTTAGACTGTTGGTACCTGAACGAAGCCTAACTCTGGACCCGTACTTCATGCATGGGTCAAGGGTGGAAGAATGGTTCTTACCAGGGCTTATGTCTCTGAGAACTGGATTGGGATCGAGGGATCATTCGTCAATGGGGAGAAAAGAGATGGCTTAGCATAGAATCCTTTTCTTATAAATACATTTGTAAAACCTTGCCCATATGGAGATATCAAGATCCAGTAACTCCAGTCCCTAACTTCAGAGATCACACAATCTGCTGAGAAAGGGCAAAACATGGTAAGTATATTAAAATACAGCCCAGCCCAGATAAAGGTATGTGTACCATAAATGTTTCTTTTACAAAGGTTTCTAGCTCCTGGGAGGAGCACTTTCACTCTCTGTCAGCTTCCCTAGATGTAATAATTTGGCATAAACCTACCAATTCACCTTTCCCATAAATCAGACTCTAATCATCTCTGCTTCATTTCAGTACAGCCCTTCTTCCAGGACAGCATTTGTGAGCAAAATGGATTTGGACAAGACTTTCTCCAGAGGGTCATATTATACCAAGGAAATGAGTTCCCTCTCTCAGGCTCATAAAATGCAAAAATAAAATCAGCATTCAGGCTGAAGGCTGAGGGAACCAAGCATGCATACAAAAAACCCTCCTTCTGCAGGAAACAGGCTGGAGGGGCTCATTTACATTTACCTTCACGCAGGCCTGGGTTCCATAGAACAGGGCGCTCTGGCAGCTGGCCTGATTCATGCCCGGTGTGGCCTCTCTACTAGTGGATGCCAGTGCGTGATGGGCTGCAGGGCTCAGCAACTGCTCGTTGTGCTTTCCCTCTCACTTTATAAGGAGCATAGACCCCTTTTGGTGAAAGGGACAGGTCACGGCTGAACAATAAAGAATGTTCTAGAAGTTTCAGCAGAACATAGCTCCCCTTTGTCCTAGCTCACCTGGCACATTCCCCAGTTACTTAGAGAAGGAACATGAGAATGGGTGGTTTTCAGGGAACTGAATGAACTGCCAATGGCCTTGGGTTTGCAGGATAGGGAAGGTAGGAGCAAATCATGGTCAATGAGCTTCTTCATTTTCCTACCCAATATGCATGCAGGCCTAATGAAGCACAAAGATCAGAACAGCCCAGCAGTCAACAGTGTGAAGCAAGGAGACACAGGTTCAAATGTCTATACAGTTAAGAAACTTCTTAACCTATTCATTCCTGTTTCCCCATCTCTCAAACAAGTATGCAAAGACCTCCACCACCTGCCAGGGATGCTGTGACAGAAAAGATAAGGTTCACGTGGCATCCAGTAAGAGCACAATGAATGTTCAGTGTGGTTCTGGTCTTCCAAGGTCAGATCAAATAGGAAAAGCAGTCCTAAATCTTATCTCTTCTTCCCTCCCCATGCAGATGAGAGGGCTGGTTGGGGGCATGACTACTGTCTTCCAGTCCTGAGCCAAAGCTATGTTCTGTCACCTACCAGGCATGGGCAATGACTTCTTTCAAAAGACCATGGAATAGGGTTCTGCTGAACCTTCTAGAACATTCTTCATTGTTCAGCCATGGCCTGTCCCTTTCACCAAAATCCATTCTCTCTCTCTCTCTCTCTCTCTCTCCCAAGTTCCATCCCTGGGACTCTCACAAGATGTGAGGAGAGACTCCAATTAGCTGTCCTGTGACCTCCATAACACACACACACACACACACACACACACACACACACACACACGCACATTCTTAGAGCTTAACTACCAAAAGTCTTCTGACCAGTTTGAGCCAGGGTCCCTTTGTTCAGATGGAAAATCTCAAATGAAGTATACCTTACTCGGGGATCAGGAGGGAAGTGTGCCAAGGGGCTTCAGCTGTTTTTGCAAGTGCCCTGTTTCTTTACAAGCAGACTATATTAGAACATTTCCTTTAAATTAAAAATTAAATTTTGTGAAGTCCCATATGAGAAGCAGATGAAAGCAGACCTGCTCCAACTGAAGCCTTCCATCCACTCTATCTTTCCTCCCTATTCACCACTGAGAGTCCCCAGCCTCTCAATAACCCTGAAAACCTTGCAGGACATTGTTGGAGAATTTCTGGTCTTACAGGAGAGGAAGATGAGAGCAGAGTTTGGTGCCCTGCCCAAGTACTCAGAGCCTGATTAATGTCTGTGCTCAGACTTGAACTTCTATCTCCTGACTCCTAGTTTGTCTTTTCCTTGTATTGAGTCATAATTCCCAGAAGATGGGCATTAAAATGACTAGTCTCTCACCAGAGTGGGACAGCAAAATTAAAGCGCAGTATCTCCCACAAGTACTTTAAAACTAATTAGTTTCTCAAAATAGTTTTCCGTCTCCTTAGATCATGGCATTTAAGACCTGGAAAACATCTTCCACCCCACGCCATGAGGTGATGCAAAAGACCCAGCAACTACATGGCCTTGTGTGATGGTTACGCTTTATCGTCACCTTGATGGGATTTAGAATAGTCATTGTAACAAACCCCGTGCAAGTCTGTGAGGAAGTTTCTAGATTGCATTCATTGAAGTGGGAAAACCCACTCTAAATGTGGTCAACAACCATTCCATGAGCTGGGGTTCTGAACTGAATAAAAATGAGAAAACAAGGTGAACACCAGCATTCAGCACTCTCTACTTCCTGACTACAGATGCAGTGTAACCGGCTGCCTCAAGCTCCTACCATGATGGACAGTACTCACCAAGAGTAGCCAAAATAAACCTTTCCTTATTGTTAAGTTGCTTTTGTCAGGTATTTTGTTGCAGCAATAAAACAAGTAACATCAGCATAAAACCCTATCAGCATAGAAAAGTCATGGTGTAGGCTTGTCACTGCTCTATTTCAAGTCCTCCAGGAAAATCTAACCCCTACCCTTCCATATCCTTTAAACCCAAGGCCACCGGCAGGACAACCAGTTCCTTGGTCATGCACCTGTCCAAATGCAAGGAAAGGAATAGGTGCTCTAAGAAATGGAAGGATAAAGGGGACTTGCATGCATTTGTTTATTCATTCATTCAGCAAATAGTTCCAAGTGGGTACTTTGCCAAGCACTAGCTAGGTGCAAAAGAGAATGCATGAACAAGTTTAGTTGCTTTCTAGGATCTTCCAGCCTGGACGGAGCTGGCAACAAGGTCACAGACAGCAAAGGACAGTGTAACTAGTGCTTACATGTGAGAGGAAAGGAGCTGTATGGGTTATAAATTGGGATACCTTGAGCTGCAATACCCCTATTAAAACTGACTCGAACAGTAAAGCACACAATGCCAGGAATTCTGGCAATAAATTGTGATCAGAATAGATTACTTCAGTAACTCAATGATGTCATCCAAGCCTTGGTTCTTTTCAACTTTCTTCTCTATCAGCCTTCATATGTTGGCTTTCATCCCACAAAGTGGCTGCTACATCACCAAACATCAGACCCTCTTACCATCTGGTACTTTGCCCACAAAAGCAGGAAGGAGCTGAGAGTGGCAAATGGTAGTTCATTAGACTACCCAGAGACGGCCAATAATGCCTGCAACTAGAGCACAAGGGAGGGGCATGGAACCCAGATTTGAATGGGGGCATTGGTAGTAATGTATATCCTAGATTCATTTCTGTTGTGGTGTTAAAATATTTTGGCAAAAAGCAACTTGAAGGAGAAAGGGTTTATTTTAGCTCACAATTCCAGTAACAATCCATCACTGCAGGGAAGTCAAGGTGGAAGGAATGGCAAACAGCCAGTCTAATCACGTCCAGTCAAGAGCAGTGAGAGCTGAATTTGTGCAAGCCTACTTGCTTGCTTGATGTTTGATCTTTCCACTGATATAGGTCAGGACGTCCTGCCTAGGGGATGGTGCTGCCCACAGTGGATTGGGTCTTCTATATCAATTAACTCAATTAATATAATCGCCCACAGGCATGTCCACAGGCCAACCCAATGTAGACAAGCCCTCATTGAGACTCTCTTTCCAGGTGATTCCAGGTTGTGTCAAGATGACAGTTAAAGCCAAGCATCATCATATCCATGCCTTGATTCCTGAAACATGTGAAGACGGTGGGACTATGATGGATTGCCCAGGTGGAACCAACATTATCACATGAGCCCATAAAAGTCAAAGAGATGCAGGATCAGGGAACACCAGAGACACCTGAAGCATGAGAGAAGAATTTGACATGGATGTAGGTGTTTAGCATCATGGAACAGCAACCTTAGTCCCTACAACCACAGGAACTGAATTCTGCCAACAACCTGAAATGAGTCTGGGCCCATAATCTTTCCCAGAGCCTCCAGGCAGGAACGTAGCCCCACCTTGGAGACATCCAACAGAGAACCCAGCTAAGCCACTGGACATCTGATTATCATAACTATGTAAACAATTTCACATGGGTGCAATAAGTATGTGGAAATCTGAGGTTGCAGCAGTAATAGGAACTAACACAGTCTCCAAATGAGAATACATCTATGCTGCATCTTGAAGAATGCAGAGGAAGTTCCTGACAAAGGACATCACATAAGCACAGATCTGGAAGAGAAGCATATTGTGTTGGAGACCAGCAGAAAATTCCTTCAGCTGAAACATGGTATAGGAAGAAGGAAAGGAAAGTGTGAAAATAAGTTTGGTAAGGGAGTAAGAACTGAATCAAGCAGGTCATGATCATGGTGTCAGGGAGTCCCTGAAGGGTTTCAAGGAACGAAATATTCTATTGCTATTGTTACCAAATGTTGTGGTTTGGATATAAAATGTCCCCTTACAGACTCATGTGTTTGAATACTTGGTCCCCAGATGGTGGTGTCATTATGGAAAGTCATGGAATTTTAATGAAGGTAGAAACTTTCTGGAGGAAATGGGTCACTAAGGGTGGGCCTTCGGGTTTTATAGTCTGGCCTCGCTTCCTGAATGCTTTCTGGTTATGGACACAATGTGACTAGTTGCATGCTCCTGCCATCATGCCTTCCCCACCATGATGAACTCTACTCCTTTTAAACCATGAGCCAAAATAAACCCTTCTTCCTTAAGTTGCTTCTTGTTGGGTATTTGGTCACAGCAATAAGAAAAAGTAACTAACATATCAGGTGGCTGAGGTTGCTACATGAAGAAAAGTGTGGGAGACAGCAAGATAGAAGGCAAGATGACACAGGGCACGGCGGTAGTCCAGGAGAAAAATGAGAACCATTTGAACTCGAAAATGCTGGTCAAGATGGAAACGCGCATACTATTTTGAAAGAAAGAAAAGAAAGAACTGACAGGATTTGTTGAGTGGGCATGAGTAGTAAAGGGGGAAAAATCTAGAAGGAAGGAGATTTGTTCAATCCCTGATTATTAGCACCCACCAAAGACCAAGCTAGACATGGGCATTTTTTTTTTTCAGGCAAACAGACCTTGTCTCTGTTTATAAAGAACTCACAGACTTCTGGCTTGGTCAGTTCAGTCTCTGGTGGTATTTTCCCTGCAAGAGGAGGAGCAGGCTTGAGTTGAGGAAGAGGCAACAATGATGAGTTCTACTTTGTATCTGTGATCATATTTATGGGGCAATCAATGGTGGGATCCTCTAAGTCTGGCATAGATGGATCCAGGGACCATGTGGGAGATTTGGAGTGGTGAAAGGGACTGGGGAGCATCGGAATATATGAGAAAATGACCTTGAGTCACTCAGAAAGAGGGAATACAGGGCAGTGATGGAGGGAATGCTTGGCATGCACAAGGACCCATGCTGAAGAAGAGACCAACTGAAAACTGGGCCTGTCATCTTCAAGTCATGCTGGCTGAGCTGGTGCCAGGAAGCCCCAGGAGTGTTCAGTAAAGATAATTGAATGAAGGAATGACTCAAGAAGGCAAACAAATAAACCCAGTGAAAAGCTCTCTTTCAAATTGTTTGTCAGGAAAGAGGGGTAAGCTCTGCTCCCTACTTTTCTTCAGGAGTTCCACTGCCTCAGAATGCCATCCCTGATGATCTGGGTGCCTGAGTCTAATCTCTAATTTTCATTTAGATTAGTTGCTCCCTTTCAAAGTGGATCTTCTCCCTGAATGCCTAATGCAGTTTCTTGAGCAGATTCACAAGTCTGACTTTCAGTGTTTCCAAGAAAGCAGATATCTGCTTTTATAAACCAAATGGGCAGTGATGAAGTGGGGTACAGCATCCACATGCTCAGCTGACAGTTCTCCATCCCTGGAAATTATATATGGAGCACGTGTAGAAAGTCATCATGGGCTATTATCTTGAATCCCATACATCTTTGAAACTAAAAATCAGGAGAACTAAACCATTGTGCAGTGGTTAGTGATATGCTGATGTAGGACTGTAGAGGTCAAATTCACTCTTCCACTTGGCAGCAGTGTGACCTTAGGCCAGGTGCAAGCCGATTCCATGAATCAGTTCTTTCAACCATTAGTAAGAAACTGAAACACTATATGTTGGTTCACTTTTGTCAATCAACTTGACACAAACCTAGACACACCCAGGAAGAACAATCTCAAATGAAGAATTCCCTTCATCAAATTGGTCTGTGGTCATATCTGTGGGGCATTTTCTTGATTGCTAATTGATGTAGGAGGGACCAGCCCACTGTGAGTGGTGCCATCCCTGGGCAGGCAGACCTGGGCTGTATAAGAAAGATAGCTGAGCAAGCCAGGTGGAGAAAGCCTGTAAGCAAAGTTCCTCCATGGCTCCTATTTAGTTCCTGCCTCCAGGTTCCTGCCTCAAATTCCTGCCTTGATTTTCCTTGATGGTGGACTACAGTCTGATATTGATATTGATAGATAAAGTAGCCTATGGATGAATCTGGTTGATCAGGAGAAAGCACCAGGCCACAGATAAAACTCCATCGGAATAGAGTTTATTAGCAAAGGAACACATGGGACAGATTCTCTTCCAGGCAGGGAAAATGTCTGCCTGGGTCGTGAGCTGGGGTCTTTTTAAAGGGGGAGGCTTCTGCTTCCTACAGAAGGTGGGAAGATGTATTTTTTTAAAGTTGGTGGGGGAACTGGGAGAACGGGACTGTTAAAACCTGTCCTCTTTAGAGATCAAAGGGGAAGCCTGCTGTGTTGGCCAAACAGTGGAGGAAAGTCTGCTTCTCTTGACTTCAATGACCAGGGTGCTTATCAACTCAGTTCCCTTTTCACAGGGGCTTGTGAGGCCCTGTTGGTGAGGGGGTGGGGCTATCTGAACCTTAACATTCCAGCCTTTTGTTTTATAGGATGGGGACTCTGCTGGCCAGGGTTGACGTGGGGGGAAGGTGGGCTGGATTAGGGGTAGATCAGACAGCAGGGGTTCCCTCTTCATGCATCTCAGCAGGGTCCTCAATGGTTGACAGGCACTTGTGTACATGTGGAGGGAAGGAAAGTAACAACTGATTAAAATTAATAAGAGTTAGTTTTTGGATTTTGGTGCTGAAAATATCTAAAGAGGCAAGGAGCAATGGTTAGCACCAAGGTAATAGATCTTTTTCTTTTTTTTCTTTTTCTTTTGCCAGGGCTGAACTCGAAAGTGATGGACTCAGGATTTGTTTTCAGGCACTTTGATAGCTGTTGGAGTGGCTAGAATCAGTGTCAGTTACCTCTCAAAGGCTTTTAGATAGGGAGAGAAAACAAATTTAGCCATCATTTAATTTTTTTTTTTTTTTGGTTAGAACAATAATGGGTTGCTTCCCTTAGCTGTAGGTGGGCACTACAGTATTGTAGACCAAGATTTGAAGTCTTACATCTGAGTAGCATTGTCTTATTAAGAACAAAATCATCAATGAGAGATAACTGTCTAAATAACATAAGAACTTATGTCTAATGTCTGCGTTGTATAATCCCTTGAACTCTTAAAATATACTGATGACTTTAATTTTTGGTTATACTTTCCTTTTGGGTGTTTAAGACCATACTGTTGGCCCAAATAAACCAATTTATTTTTACTCTTCAGGTTGTGAGGATTTGGACCTCAGTGGTCACATGGGTGTGGGGGGGAGCCTCTGGCTCCTCAGGCTGTTTTGTTGTTCTCCTTCTCCTTGTCACAGGGTCGGGGGGTGAGCCTGAACCTGGAAAATCTTGGAGAACACATCTTGAGATAATAGGCTTGGGCTTGAGTCTGAAGTGGGAGGGCCAATTCCATCTCCAGAGTCAGTGTCTCAGTGAGCTCAAACAGCACATGACAATTTACCAATATAATTAATACTACCCTGACATTATAACTAGAAAGAACTCAGGGAATGATGGGGCAGGAACATAAGCAAGCATAGAGCATCTGAGTATCAGAGAGGGAAATAACTCTATTCCAGAGAAAAACAGGCTTAGAATCACAATGTAAAAAGTGGAGGAGTTAAGACCAGTAGAGGTGGCATCTCAAGCCTCTCACTCAAGTAGATTATTGCTTTTTAATTCTTATTTTTGTAACTATGTGTTTGTAGTAGCTTGTCTCTTGTAAGGTTTTGGCCCTGGAGTACAGCAAATTTCCATGTGCTTCACAGGTCTAGTCATCACAAAGTGTCAGATCCCTTTGCACCTTGAAGGCAAATGGCTAGAAAAACTTTAAGTTCCCTTTAGAAACTA
>NW_008358387.1:1322523-1326502 GCF_000622305.1 Nannospalax galili | reverse complement strand
ACGCAGCCAGTGCTCTTAACCACTGTGCCCTAAATGATGTTATTTTAAAATGTCAAACAATGTAAAAACTTAAAACAATCATCTTTAAAAAAAAACAGTAGATATACCATAGAAGAAGTTAAAACTCAAAGTAACCCCCTTTGGAAACAGGCCCTAAACAATGTTAAAATTTAAACTCCCATTGTGTAGATCTGACATTATTCCCTTAGTCTGAACTAGAAATGCATTGTTTATTCTATGACATCATCAAGAAATGAAAACAAAAATAAATTACAAGAGAATCCTAGGCACCCCGATACCAGTAGATTAGGCTTGATATAAAAGAAGAAAGTACCCTCAGATATATATGTATATGTGACCCAAATAGAAAAGCAAATCAAAGGAATCCATGTTTCTCACCAACCATTGTAGCTGTGAGTGTGAAGCCAAGTTCTCAGGAGCTCTTCATTTCTAGACACAGCTATGCTGGAAAGGAAACTCATGAGGGCAGCAGAAGGAACAGGATATACAAATCAGTGGTTGTTGGTCTGAAAGCATATGACTCACCTGAGCAGTGCCTGTGATCTTTTATGTACAGTGAAATTTAAAATGGTTAGATCTAGTTAGAAAAGTAGGCACCTGAGCACCAGTTGCTTCATGCCCAAGAGGGCATAAGATCAAAATTTCGAGCCCCTTTGCCTGAGAAAAAAGTTTAGGAGAAAAAAAAAGCTTTTAAAATGTTTTTCATTTGTCAATGGGGCAAGCCACCTGAAATTCTTTAAGTGCTCCAGCAGTTGCCCAGAAACTTTAGGCTAGTTGGGCCAAAACATGGAGAAAGGGTCCCCTAAAGGGTTCTTAGCCACATTTATAAGAGAATTTAAGAATGGGCCTAGCTGGAAACTTTTGTCATTTTATTAGAATGTAAAAGAAAAAATCCCTGGGGCAGGCAAGCTGGCAATCTTGGCAGTTGCCTGGAGGGGGTGAATAGCAGGAAGGGGAAAAAAGCCTTGGGGTCATGCAGGTTTAGAGCCTGCATGGGAGGTCAGACACATGGAGGGCTGGCAGGCACATGGCAGGGAGTAGAAAGCTTTAGTATGGGAAGGGGAGAGAGAGGAGGATATAGAGCATTTGTATGTATTGGATTGAACAGCATCAGAAATCATCCCGAGTAAAGTGAGGAAGAGAGGCAGTGGAAGAGGACAAAGACAGGAAAAAAGGATGGAAGACAACAGGCCTTCCAGGCCCATGGCAAAGGAGGGGCGGAGGGGGCGAGATGCTGGTGGGGGGGGAACTGAGGTAGCAAACGGATGAGGTGGCTCCTTCCCAGACAGCAGTGACGGAAATCAATGGGAAAGGAGATCAAAAGAAGACACAGGCAACGCAGAGTGTGTTCCCCAGTGAAGAGAGCCAGAAAGAGGTGAAAGCAAAGCAGAGGGCTGGGGAGAGGTGGAGAGAGAAAAGAAGGGTGGGAGTGTACCTGAAAGCTAAATTAGTGGTGTTGGAGATGTCCATGCGGGTCCCTTGAAGTAAGAACTGGGTTTTGGCACCATCTGATAGATAAAGTAGCCTATGGATGAATCCAGTTGATCAAGACAAAGCACCAGGACACAGATAAAACTCCATCGGAATAGAATTTATTAGCAAAGGAACACATGGGACAGATTCCCTTCCAGGCAGGGAAAATGTCTGCCTGGGTCGTTAGCTGGGGTCTTTTTAAGGTGGGAGGCTTCTGCTTCGTGCAGAAGGTGGGAAGATGTATTTTTTAAAGTTTGGCAGGAGGACTTGGGAGAGCGGAACTGTTAAAACCTGTCCTCTTTAGAGATCAAAGGGGAAGCCTGCTATGTTGACCAAACAGTGGAGAAAAGTCTGCTTCTCTTGACTTCAAAGACCAGGGTGCTTATCAACTCAGTTTCCTTTTCTCAGGGGCTTGTGAGGCCCTGTTGGTGAGGGGGCAGGGCTATCTGAACCTTTCCTCTTTAATTTTTGGTCATAGTGTTTATCACAGCAACAGAAAGCAAACTAGGACACAATATTTACTGTAAAAGCTTGGGGTGAAGAGCTCAATATGGAGCCTTAATATTACCAGTTCTCAATGCATGTTACCTAGTGTATTAGTTTCCTAGGGCTCCAGTTGCAAAGCACTGTACACGGGGTGGCCTAAACAATAGGCTGACAGCTAGTGATGACTGTGAGAGTGGTTCTGCACCGTTCCCCTCCTCATGTCCCTCAGCTCCTCTAGCAGCACTCCTTGTCTCTGCCTCCATCTTCACATGGCATCTCCTTGGGCACCTGTCTGTGTCCAGATTTCCACTTCTAACGAGGCCTCCAGGGATGGTGGATTAGGGACTGCCCCTCTGCAACAGGGCAATAATAATTACATTTGTACGCTCCTGTTTCTAATACCTTTGGAAATACTGGGTGTTACAACTTCCAACATATGAATTTTAGGAGGACACATTCTAACCCATAACAGCTAGGTAGTAAGACTTTGAACATTATTACTATGCTATGCCGATTGTCAAGTAAAACTACATATATCTTTCTTTTCAACTTTTCATTTTTAGTTTAGTTCAGGCTTAAAAATACTGCAAAAAAGTTAATTGGTGTTCCCTATTACAATCACCAAAATTTCCCTAATATTAACATGATTGTAGTATAATTATCTAAAATTATAATAGGAAAGTAATACTAATACAATAGCATTACCTAAACTTAGACCTTAATTCAAATCTGTCCCACCAATGTCCTTTTTGTGGCCTAAGATTCCAATTCAGGATCCAACACTGCATTCAGTTTCCTGTCCCTATAATCAGCATGTCCTGATTTGGGTGATGTTAACTGACCATATGGTTCAGGTGGTGCGTGGTGTCTTCTGGGATTCTCCACTATGTGGCTATTCCTTTTCCCTGTGGAATGAATATGCATTGTGGAGACGCACCGTGAGACTGTGTGAGGGTCTTGACCATCATGGTTTTGGGACATGTGGCCGATACTGCTTAGAGTAATTATTTGCCTAATGGCAATTTCCTAATAGGATGCTTTCATTAATCTGTATTCTGCTGTTTAAAAAAAGTATTTTTTTTCACTATATCCTCTCTAACTTTACATGCTATCAAAGACCATCCTGTGGGATGCCCAGACATTTGGAAAGCATCAGATTCTTGAGTCTGCCCAGTTTTGAAGTATCCCCTACATACCGCACCAAGGGGAAAAAACTCTTCCTTTATTTGGCATTTAAATCTCATGATTTCCCATTAATAGAATCTTTGAGGGACCAGTGTGCCAAATGCTCTCAGGCGAAGGGGATGTTTAAATTATTCAAGAGAACTGCTTTTATACAATTTGGGTATACACATAAAAATTAATGCTAATTACATACAATTTCTAACTATTCATTAAAACAAACCCCAAGGCATTTCAGAAATCCTTAGTTAGCCTAACATTATTCTAGGTGCTTGAAAGCAAAATGGCTTTTCTTTAAAAAGGAAAACCATGAGTTGTGTTTTACAAAAACACATATTTGTACTAGTGATGGGCAAGTCCTGCTCCTGTTGTCCATCTGTCTGTATTTCTTTCTCTTAGTTAATCAACATTCATCCGGCAACCATTCATTGAAACCCTACTGCGTGCCACCCAATTCTCTAAATACTAAGGGTGTCAAAGCAGTAAACAAAATATTCTCAGCAGCTACCTCTCCAGCTTCCAGTTTCATATGAGAAGAAATCCTGTCTGTGGTGGCTGCTCTGTGGAAAGGTTAGCTGGCAGAAAATCACAGGGGCAAGGAGGAAGACTGCCACTCAGACAGCCTGAACAGGGAGGACCCCTCAGAGGAGGTAGAAGTCAGCTTGGAACAGAGAACTGAAAGGCCAGAGAGAGGGCGCTGTGACATTGGGGGGGGGGGGGCACTACAGGAAAAGAGAGTCTGTGGGGGGTTCTGCTGTAACGCAGGGGGGGGCTGTACTAGCTATGGGGAAGGGGTTTGCCCCCAGATGGCACCCCC
>NW_008358387.1:1245882-1322512 GCF_000622305.1 Nannospalax galili | reverse complement strand
TGGGGGGGGGGGGGGCACTACAGGAAAAGAGAGTCTGTGCGAGGTTCTGCTGTACAGCAGCGAGTGGCTGTACTAGCTATGGGGAAGGTGTTTGTCCCCAGATGGCCCACTCCTCTCCTGCTGTCTAAAAATTTGTCATGCCTTCAACTACCTCTCTCCCCTTGCTTGATCTTTTTTAAAGATTTATTTATTTTTATTTTAGACTTCTGAATATTTTGCCTGTATGTATGTATGTGCATGTCTGGTGCCCACAGAAGTCAAAAGAGGGCATCAGATTCTCTGGAACTGGAGTGGTTGTAAACCACCTTGTGGGTTCTGGGAACTGATCCCAGGTCCTCTGCAAGAGCAGAAAGTGTTCTTAAGCCCTGAGCCACCTCTCCAATCCCTCACTTGATTTTTTTTTTTATGTGTAGTTTTGAATATATTTCCTCATCTAGAAAGTCAATAAGTGTATATTACATAGCTAGAAACAAGTAGACAGAAGGGATTGTTAATATAATTATTGTTCATATATTATTTATTTTATTGCATTTATTTGTGCGTATACATGCACACACATGCCCACAGAAGTTAGAGAACAATTTCTGGGAGTCAATTCTCTCCTAACCATGTATGTTATTGGAGGGGCGGTCACAACACA
This sequence comes from Nannospalax galili, assembly GCF_000622305.1. Lineage (NCBI taxonomy): Eukaryota > Metazoa > Chordata > Mammalia > Rodentia > Spalacidae > Nannospalax > Nannospalax galili. The sequence continues at coordinate 1,321,872 of NW_008358387.1, read as the reverse complement.
GGCTGTCAGGCTTGGCAACAAGCACCTTTACCTGCTGAGCCATCTCACCAGCCTTCTTCCTTTCATATTATGTTTGCCATCAGCTCTCGTCACCATCCTCTTCCCCTTATGCCGCTACACTCAGATCTGGGCAAGCTGCTAAGAGCACTTTCCTGTAACACTGAGCCTAATCTTGGGAAAAGATCAACCACATGGGCCCAATGGTGTGCTGATCAATTCTGACAGGCACTAGCCACATGTAACCACCAAACACTTGAATTTGGGTGAGATGTGTTGTATTAGTAAAACATACTCTGCATTAGTATAAAAGAATATAAAATATCCCATTAATAATGTTTGAATTAATGGTATATGGAAATCTATCTTGTTTATATTAAATGACAGTCTTATTAAACTATCTCATATGCTTGTTCAATGTAGGTACAAGAAAAATTTAAGTCATATACATGGTCAATATTTGATGTTAACTTACTTCTGTTAGATGGCATTAATATATGTCAAAGTATTAATGATGGTTATATCAGTTGTTTTTAATAACTTCTTTTGGCTTCTCTGTAATCTCCAACTAATCTGGAGCTGTTGTCAGTGGAGGGAGAGGGGTCACCTGTCAAAAAGTCCACAAAGTGAAAACATTTTCCAATTGGCCATGATTCTAAAACCGATGCCCACCTCCTGGTGACTGTTTAATTAAACTGCTCCAACAGAGGCTGTCTCCACCCTCGAATCCCAACCTAATAAATTACAACCTATTTTAGAAATACACTTCTCTAACAAACAGCTGACTCTCAGCCAATAGCAGCACCCAAGCTAATCACACCACATCCAAGTAAGGACCGCACAACCAAGCGCCTTCAGGACCTCCCTTTCCTTTCCCGGTTTGCTTCCCGCCCGCGCTGCAGAATGATTTCTGAAAGTCTGCAGATGCTGTGGGCTGCTGGACCAGCGAAGTTGTTCTTCAGGGTCAATTAACCGCTATCAAATTTAATTAGTCTAAAGTTTAACACCACACATACACCCTAAGGGACAGACAGGCTCTCTGTAAGGTTTGAAAGAAATGGCTTCAATGCTGACTGTACGAATTTGCAAGTGCATTGACGTGCCTTGGCCTGTAGACCCTAGCACCCTAGATCTCAGGGTTGCTATCACAGGAAACCCAATGCATGATGGGAAACTCAGTGTATGGTGCAATCTGAATTTCTTGACTGGTTCTCTGGAGGGCTTACTTGGGCCTGATCCAATCCATGGTCTTCATTGAATAAGCTCTCAGTTTTCTAGATTCCTGTCCATAAACCAGAAGAACCAAGCTTGTTGGGGAGGGATGGACTAGCCTGCTTTGCGAGGTGATGCTTTGGAACAAACTCAACAGGCTTAATCATGCAGAAACGTTATTGCACTGAAGAAGTTAAATTTCAGAACTTGCATGGCTGATTCAGCAGCTGTTTTATCACTACAGACTCTGATGAGCGGAAAATAATCCACCCCTGATATTTAGGCAGTTAACAATTTTTATCAAAAACAGAAACCAAAAAAAAAAAAAATCACTGAACAGTCAGCAGAGAAGGCACATTGTAAATTGTGAGGAGGGAGCAGGGATCAAGTGGATTTAGCTGGATTATCATATAAACAGTGCAAAGGAGGCTGAGGGCATGTTCAGTGGGTAAAATGTTTGCTGTTGCAAGCATGAGGACCTGAGTTTGGATTCCCAGCAGCCTTGTCAAGCTGGGAATGGTGGCAAGCATCTGTAGCATCTGTAACCCCAGGGCTTCTACAGCGGAATGGGAGGTGGGGACAGGAGACTCCCTGGAGGTTTGTAGTCCAGCTGGCCTTGCATAGCAGAGGTGAATAGCAGAGAGACCCCGTCTCCAACATGGTGGAAGGCAAGGACCAACATTCAAGATTAGTCTCTGACCTCCACATGCACACCATAGCACATGTGCCTGCACACATACACACACACACACACACACACACACACACGTACACACACATGCTTGAAAACTACAACGGTCTTAGCACTTGAAAAATATAAATGCACTGCTTTAAAATAATTTTCTTTACATAATTATATTTGGAAATTTAAGCCTAAATAGCTGTAATTTCATTAGGTAAGAAAAATCCTGACCACTAACTCTCCAAACATAAGCACACACAAATAAATCTGTGTTTATATTTAGCCCAAGATTCACAGGAAGAAAACACTTTACCTCTAAATAGTGAAAGTCATTCAAAATATAAAAACTTTATATTTGTCTTTACTCTTCTAACTACAAATTGGAGCTATAGTTAACTACTACAATTTGAATACAAAGCTATACATTTTAAAGATTTTTTTTTTTTTTGGTCTTTTTGAGATAGGTCTCCCTGTAGCTCCAGCTGCCTGGAACTCACTCTGTAGACCAGGCTGGCCTCGAACTCACAGAGGATCTGCCTGCCTCTGCCTCCCAAGTGCTGGGATTAAAGGCATGCACCACCACACCCAACAAGATTCTTTTTCTTTTTATGTATATGTATGTGCATGTGTCTGTGTGGATCTATGCAACATGAGTGTAGATGCCCATGAAGACTAAAAGGGGGCATCAGATCCCTTGGAGTAGAGTTGTAGGCAGTTGTGAGTCACCCAATGTGGGTGCTAGAAACTGAATAATGGTCCTCTGCAAGAACAGTAACTGCTCTTAACCACCGAGTCATCTTTCCAGCCTTAAAGCAATACTTTAATAAAACTGTAATAAGACACAGTCCCCACACTATACAATCAGCACTTATTAAGTGCACAGTTTGATGACTTTGTGTATTCAGAATTCTCCATTCATCATCAGCACCCCTTAGCTGGACCCCCAACTGCAGGATTCCCTTCCTCTCCTCCACAGCCCCAGGCAACTGCTAATCTAAGACTTTGTAGTTTTCTTTTCCAGACATTCCATACACACTTAAATATATACAGGCTTGTTAGTGGGTTCCTTGTTTCCTTGACCATGTTTTCAAGGGTCATTCATGTTGTAACATGTATCAATACTTCATTTTGTTTTTATTGGTGAAGAATATTCTGTTGTATTGATGTCCCACATTTTTAAATTTATCTTTTGTCAGTTGCTCATTTCCACTTTTTGGTCAGTATGTCATCAATATTAGTGTATTTCAGTGTGCTCGTCACTTTTCTGTTGTTGTGATAGAAACACTGGCCCAAGCAATTTATAGAAGGAAGAGTTTATTTGAACTTACGGTTCCTGCAGAATTACAGTCAATCATGGCGGGGAGGCATGGTGGCCAGAGATGGCTGAAGCAGGAGCAGAAGCTAAGCTCTACATCTTCAAGCAGGCACAGGAAGCGAGAGCAACTGGAGATCTGCCAAGGCTTAAGAACTCCCTAAGCCCACCTCCCAGTGACATGCTTCCTCTAGGAGGGCCACACCTTCTAAGACCTCCCAAAACAGCACCATCACCTGGGGACAAAATGTCCAAATACTTGGAGCCTATGGGGGACATTTTCATTCAAACCACCACACTGTGTAATTTTAAATGGAAGCAATTCTGGTACTAAGGCTTAGGATGCATCCATCCAAGGAGCATTAGTATGACACAAACTTATGCAAAGCAAACTTCCCTTTATCGGTGATTGCCACTCTTATATTTTCCAATAGAAGACATTACCTAATAGACTAACTTAGAAATATTAAGAGGGGCTAGAGAGATGACTCAGCAGTTAAGAACACTGGCTGCTCTTGCAGAAAGCCCAAGTTCATTTCCCATCATTGACAGGTGGCTCATAGTCCTTTGTAACTTCAGTTCCAGGTAATTCAGTGCCCTCTTCTGACCTCCATGGGCATTGCACGGATGTGGTGCATTTGCATAGATACAGTCAAAATACTCATAATGCATGAAATAAAAATAAATACATAAAAAATTTTAAAGAACTATTAAGAGATCTTTAATCTCATGCTGTTTTATTCTTTAACAGGTTCAAATATACATATTTATTGCATGTCTATTGCAGTGGGAGGATAATTTTTTTCCTATCATCTATGGGTTCTTAGTATAGATCTTTATAACAGAAAATGAATAACAACAGAGAAATTAATTAACATGCCTACATGGGAGGAACCCAAACAACCAGTAATTCTCAAGAAGAAAAATCTCTTTGTGTCAGGCTTCTGTCACAGAATAGCACAGACTGGATAGATTACAATGAACAGCACTTGTCTGATCACTATGGAGAGCAGAAAGTACAAGATCAAGGGGCCAAATCTGATGAGGCCTCCTTGTCAGGTCATAACCTGGAGGAAGGCATCGCATGGTTGAAAAGCAAGAACAAGTTGAACTAGCTTTTATAATAAACCCAGTCCCTCAATAACAGCATTATTCCAGGAAGGCAAAGGCTTTGTGACATAATCACCCTTCATGGCCCTACCTCTCAGCACTGTAAGACTCAGCATGAAGTTTGCAAGAGAGACATTGGTGGACCTATTTGAACCATAGCAATATGGTTCAAGTAGCATCAGCTGCTGAGGGTGTATGGGAAGTTTGACTGCGACAGGATTTTGACAGGAAAAGTATCTTTAAACAAGGTTAAGGTCTACTGCAGAACTCATGTCAGTGCCTTCTCCATTGATAAACGTGATTTATTTTCTTTGATTCATTTGGTGGTACCAAAGATTGAACTAAGCTCCTCTCATATACTAGGCCAGTGCTCTGTCTACCACTGAGCTGTCCCTCGCTCTCCCAGTGTCTCAGGCATCCTTCTGCTCCGTGCAGAGAGGGAGACACCTTGCAAATGGATACTTCCTTTATGCAAATGGGGTGTTTCTATTCTGTTTTGAGAACTTCTGTATCTGTTGCTTCTTAATATAGTCAGCTCATAAACTAGATGTGGTAGAGCATACCAGTAACCCCAACATTCTTGATGCGGAGGCAGAAGTATCAGGAGTTCAAGACTATCCTCAGCTACACAGTAAGTTTGAAGGCAGCTTGGGATACATGAGACCCTGTCTCCAAAAGAAAAAAGAAAAGCTCTTCTAATTCTTATGCCAAAGAGGCATATTGTAGGGGTATACATACATTATATATTGTATACATTCTGGTCTCCTACAATCATATTTGGGGGTACTATGCCCTCGATTCCATTGCTAATAAATACAAAGTATTGTGATGGGCAATAATTTTTAAGTGTCAATTTTTCTCCTGGGTTTTTTATTCTTTTTTTCACCTCACAGTCCCCTTCCACAGTCTCACCCCCATTCATTCGTTGCCTAAAGGTGTAGATAACTCAGGGTACAGCAGAGAACAGACTAACTGGCTTTTGACTTTTGAGTCTCAAAGACCAGACAGTGGATTTGAGCATGTGATGATTAGAACAAAGTATCCAACCCCTCCTCCACCAACTAAATTAAATTCTTCTAGGATTAGGGGATGGGGAGTGCTGGAGGAAAATGAGCCCAGGAGGGAACTGTTGTGAGTGTTGTGATTTGACTGTAAACTGTCTTCCACAGGGTCTTGTGTTTGAACACCCAGCCCCCTGCTGGTGGCATTGTTTGGGAAGATTGTGGAATCTTTAAGAGGTGGAGCCTCATAAGAGGAAGTGGACCTTGAGGTTTTATAGCCCAGCCTCGCTTCCTGTTCACTCTTTACTTCCTGAGTGCAAATGCAATATGACCAGCCAGCCTCCTGCTCCTGTCACCATGCCCTCCCTGCCTGCTGTCATGTCCTCCCCACCATGATAAATTCTACCTTGTGGAACTGTAAGTCAAAAGAAACCCTTTCTCCATTAGGTTGTTTATGTCAGGGTTATTTTATCACAGCAACAAGAAAGTATCTAAGATGGTGCGCTTACTGCTACTGTGAAAAATGCTAGCAATAATTTTAAGAAGAAAATATTTATCTGGACCATAGTTTTTGGAGATTTTGTAATACTGAGCAAGATGCACAGAGGAATGCCACATAGTGATGATCAAATTAGGAGTCCTTTATTAATAGCCAGTGGTCAGAGAGGGAGATAATGCCCCAAAGAACTCTCAACCCTGAGGAGAAGCAGGGCAGGGTTTATAAAGCTTAAAGCCACAATTACATCATGCCAGGGGCAAAGCCAATAACCATAGTTACGTCAGATCACCATAGTTACACCAGACAAGGGGCAGGACCTTTAACAAAGAGGTTTTCAGTTAAGTTAGCAAAACGTTCTGGTTTTGGTGCCAGTATGGAGAATAAAACCTTAACGCTGGGTCTTAGGGGATAGTCCAGATCCAAACTGCAGCAAGCCTCTATCAGAATATGGCAAATGAGGCAGGAGAGATAACTCAGTGGATAAAGTGCCTGCTGTACACACATGAATCTGTGTTCTGATTCCCAGAACTCGTCAAAAACAAGTCACAATGGCACATGTCTATAACCCCAGTGCTGGGGGAATGGAGACAAATGGGTCCCTGGAACTCATTGGCCAATCCACTGAGCCAAACTGATGTGGTCCAGGGTCAGTGAGAGTCTCTGTCTCAAAAATAAGGTGGAGTAGGCACAGACGAGGGACAAGCACTATTCCCAGCCTCTATCAAAGAATCTTCTTTTTACAGCGAATGTTGGTTAAAGCAGAGACTGGCTGCTCAGGGTGCTGAGAATAAGTGATTGTTGAGTGCTCAGCCCTAAATGGAACAGCTATATCACCCCCCTCCTAGAATTAGCAGACATCATGGAAGAGGGGCAGAAAGAGCCTAAAAGCAGAAGGATGATGGGAAGCGGCTGTGGAAACGCTGTCTTCCAAATACATCATGACTATTACAATCATGACCTCACTGAATCTGCTCAAGAGTGTGCCTGCTGTCCCTCCCTGGGGAGCTAGTGACAGTTGAAGGTGGCTGCGGGGGAGGGGGCAGTCTTCAATGGCAGTGGCTACTGTTGAATCCCCCATACTCCAGTGCACAGGTCCCACACCCCTACACAGGCAGGTGGTCTTCCCTAAACTCGGTGGTTTACAAAGCAAAACAAAAAGACAAAAAGCAGGAGGGGAATGTGTTGGGAGGAAGGAGAGGTTGGTGGGGATGGGAGGGAAGAAGGTGGGGGGTGAGTGTGATCAGACTGCATTATACATATGCAAGAAATTCTCAAAGAATAAACTAATTTATTTTTAATATTTAGAGAGTGTGTGTGTACAAGTGTGTCATAGCATGTATGTAGAGGCCAGAGGACAATGCACAAGTCAGTTGTCTCCTTCTACCATGTGGGTACACATCAGGCTTGGTGGCAAGTGCTTTTACCCCTTACTCACCGATCTCCCCAAGAATAAGTTTAATTTAAAAAATAAGACAGCAATTGAAGAAAACATCCAACATCATCAACCTCTGCCCTACACATACAAAAATTATATGTAATTTCTTGCCATATATATCAAGTGAGACAAGTCTCTACTGGAGCCAGAGACTCTCTGGAGGGGTTGGTTTAGTAAGCACTCATGTGTAAAATGCTCAAGTGACAAAGAACTGTAGGAAGCCCACACGTGGCTGTCAGTTAACAAAAGTTGAAGGGCTTCACATATATATTCAGTCACAGCATCTATAATGTACATTATATTGGTAAATGGTCATGTACTGTTTGAACTCATTGAGAAGCTGGCTCTGGAACTGGGGTTCCCTTCCATTTCAGACCCAAGCATGTGTGTCTCAAAGTTTCTTCCAAGGCCCCTTGTCTGGGGCTGGGTTGGCCCCATTAATCTGTGACAGGGGAGAGAACAAAACTATTCCCAATAGATGTCACTATTGTTTACTCCATGATGGAAAAGTGCCTGTTATGGGGAAAGAGAAAGCGGAAGTTCAATATGGTATGCTTGGCCATGGAGAGAAGGCTCAACTGGGGACTCCAGCTGACTGCCTCAATTTCCCGTCAGTTTCTGCTGCACGTTGTGATCATCACATTTGATGATGTCATCTCTCTGTGTGTTGCTATTTGTTCTTTTACTTAGAAGCTTCACCCAAGGGGATACTCTGCTCTGCTTAGGACCCTTATCTTTACTGGGAACTTCAGCTGTCTACTTTAAAAGGAATTCCCCCTCAATTTCTGTTGGATGCTTTGAGCACCTGATTTGATGATGTTTTGCTATCTCTCTCTGGCTATTTATTCTTTTTATTTTGGCTTGCTATGTGCTTAATAAACTCATTCATTCAAAACTGAAAGCACAGCTATTGTTCATTCTCCAGACCATAGAGTACACCACCTCAGGAGCATGAAGGCCACAGCAACCCAGTGCATGTGGAAACAGTCTTGCCCAGTCAAGCTTTCAGATGAAACCCAGCCTGGCCTGAAACTGTGACTGCAGTCTCAGGACTACCTGACCAGAAGATCCAACTAAGCTAGGCTTGGACTCCTGACCATGGAAACCATGAGGTAGTAAACACCAGTGTTTTAAAGCCACTATGTGTGTGGTAGGTTACTATGCAGCAACAGAAGTGTATAAGGATACGTTTCTAACGTCTGTGTGTTAAGATAGCCAGTCCAGTCTCTTCACTCCGAAGTCCATGTTTACCAGTTATACCCTGTCGTCCTGTTCATGGATGGTACTTTTGTGGTTACTTTAGGTCTCAGCTGCACCCTAATACACAACTGAGCTGGATTCCCCCAGATCAGTCACACCAAAGGACTTCCCCTGACCTGGGTCACATAGCAGACCACACAGTCTTTTCATATATATCAAGCCAAGACAGCAACAACCATTTGGGTTCATCTTGGACTACATCTGAGGTGTTTCAGTGACTAGTGACCCGGAAGAGATGCCTAGGAGACATGGGGTTCCCACCCATATTCACTATGCAAACACACACACACACACAGGTGCTGCACAGGTGGCAGCAAGCCAACTGTATTTCCCTTTCAATTTGCTGCTCTGTGGCATCTGTATAATACCTCCCATTGTCCTAGTAATCAGAAGGGACACTCATCTAAGTCTCAAGCTCCCAGAATTCTCTGAGAGTGCCCACGTAAGAGAAATAATTATGGCATTTAGATATGGTGCTATGCACTTCTGCAGTTTTTATGAAGGCATTTGTAAACTACATGAATCAATTTACTATAACACTAAAAACAGAATGTATTTAAGAAATGATGAAAATGCCTCTCATGCATCACAGAGACACAACAGTATATCCATCTAACATCTTTGCATCAATACGCAGAATGTGCAAATTTCCTCTTTTATAATAAACTACCCTGAAAATATTCAACACATCCTCCTATAAACGTGAATCAAAAAGACAAGAAGCAGGAAGGCCAAAAGGGACTAATGCATGTTGTGTTTGTCACTGAGCCCGTCACAGCCGGAAGCACCTGAAGATCGTAAGTGGAACAGACGAGACATTAATTATGGTTTGTTTAAACAGTCATGTGTTAGATACTGGTGAGATTGCTCGGCAGGTCAAGGCACTTGTTGCTCTGACCCTGGCGACCCAGAAGCCACATAGAGGTGGAGAGAACCAGCTCCAGAAAGTTGTCCTCTGACCTCCGAGGACATGCACCATGCACACTCACACAAAATAACAGCTTTAAACAACAGTCACATGCTAATTCAACTCACATTTGCCAACACCTACCAAGTTCAGAACTTTACTGTATATCTGGGAAGATTACAAAGAAATAGACGTACAGGGTCTGACTCGGGGGGCTAATTCAAGCAGAGAATGTGTGGTTAATATTTTCAACTTGAAAGGATGGAAACAAGCTTCTGGGCATGTCTGTGAAAGATTACCTGAACAGATTGGGTTGAGGTAAGAAGACGGCACCATTCCATGGGCTCAAGTCCTGTACTGGGTACAAAGCTAACATTTATTTTAGCATATCTTCACAAGAAAAAAAAACCTGTTAAGCCTTGTTGTTTGGGGACAATTTTTGCATTTTTACATGGCATGGTAACAGTAGCAAGAGCTCTTTTCCAGAACTGGAAGATTAAAATAATGTTAATATTCCACTGTACAAGGTGTGGTATATAATAGTGCTGAAGTTTTGATCATTGAATAATGTCATTATTTTTTCAGCAGTAAAGATCCTGCCACCAAACCTCATAACCTGAATTCAATCCTTGCAACACACATGATGGAGAACAGACTTCCATAGATTGTTCTCTGGCTTAAAACACACGTGAGAGAGAACACTCCTCTATATTGTTTGCTGGCTTCCATATATTCTCTCTCTCTCTCTCTCTCTCTCTCTCTCTCTCTCTCTCTCTCTCTCAAATAAATAAATAAATAAATAAATAAATAAATAAATGTAATACATTTTAAAACTCTTAGAAAACCAAGGTAATATTTTAAAGTATATACATAATAAATTTCTTTCCTTTTAAAACTACACTCTTGGTAATTTCCATTTCAAGAGTGACAAAGTTTGGCTAGCGATTAGGTCAGTGGTAGACTGTGCCTACGTCAGTCCCTAGGTTCCATCCCTAACACTGAAAATTCAAAATAAAGAATTGCACAGCAGTGACTGACACATGATGAAAGCTACTTCTAATAACATCTGACATTTGCATGAGCCTTCTTTGTTTCAAAATACTTTCACGTGTGCACCATTTGACCTTTGCAACAGCCAGTGGGAGAGGTAGGGCAAATACTGTTTTTCTTTTAGTACTTTTTTAAGGAGAAGTTCAGAGCTGAGGCCACTTGCCCCAGGACCTCCTGCTGGTAAAGAGGAATTCCAACCTAGTGTCTTCCTGACAAACCACTTTCTTCTTAAAGCTGTATCTGTATCTGGGAAACCATAGCAGTTCTCTACAGATTATTTAAGACCTGACAGCAATCAGAAGTGTGGGAAACAGGAGAGACTTGAATTCAGTTCAAAATTGGTTACCTCAGCTGGGAGATGGCACAGGGGACAAAGTGCTTGTGAAGCAAGCATGAGGACCAGAGTTCTTATCTCCAGAACCCACGTAAATGCTGGGTGTTGTGTGGCAGCCTGCCTTACTTCCAGTGGTGGGAGGGCAGACCAGCCTGTATCTGGGATTCTGGGTCCATCTGAGAGGTCCTGCCTGAATAAATAAGTTGGAGAGCAATCAAGGAAAACACCTGACATCAATTTCTGGCCTCCATATGCATACGTGTACACCCATACACAAGTTCACCCACACACATGTGAACAGGCACACACACATGCACATCACACATAAAATACAAAAGAAAATTGCTCACCTCACCCTCCTAGTCTATATATTCCTGAAAAGCCATTAGTTTGGTCCTTAGAATCCAAGTTATATACAAATTCATTTGACTGCTGTTCGTTGCTGGCTCACTGACCCATAGAAGCATCACTGATAGTCATTTTTGGTTTTGGTATTTGTAAGGTTTGCATTCTGTTTATAAACAGTGTTTAAAAGCCATAGGTGGACTGGAGAGACGGCTCAATGGTTAAGAGCACTCTTGTTGCTCTTGCAGAGGACCTGGGTTTGGTTCCCAACAACCCATTTGGCAGCTCAAAATTTTAACTGCAGTCCCAGCAGATCCAATGGCTTCTTCTGAACTCTGTGGGCACTGCATGTACATGATACACATACAGATAAGTAGACACACATATATACATATAAAGTAAATAAACCTTAAAACAAAAAAAGTTGTATGAGGCTGGAGAGATGACTCAGTGGTTAAGAGCACTGGTTGCTCTTGCAGAAGACCCAGGTTCAAATCCCAGCACCCACATGGAGGTTAACACCCATCCATAACTCCAGTTCCAGGGAATCAGACACCCTCTTCTGACCCCCATGGGCATTGATGACATGGGTGCATTTACATAATACAGGCAAAACACTCATACACATAAAATAAAAATAAATCAAAAAACTTTTTTAAAGCTTTGGCGTGGTGGTACATACCTATAATCCCAGCACTCACAAGGCTGAAGTAGGAAGAACTCAAATTTGAGGCCAGCCTGGGCTAGACAGCAATACCCTAACTCAAAACAACAGGTAAAAGCTCCAATTTTTTTTTTTTTTTTTTTTTTTTTTTTTTTTTTTTTTTTTTTTGTCTTTTTGAGACAGGTTCTCCCTGTAGCCCCCAGCTGGCCTGGAACTTGCTATGTAGACCAGGCTGGCTTCAATTTTACAGAGATCCACCTGCCTCTGCCTTCCGAGTTCTAGGATTAACCACACCCGGCTTCATAGGCTCAATTTTTAATGCTTTTCACAAGGAATAAATTTTGTAGTAAGTTAACAGTTGGTATTAGAAAATCTCTTTAAACTTAGCATTTATAAAGTACTTGCTTTCTTTCAGAGTTTAAAAAACAGGTAGAAAGATGGCTCTGTGGGTAAAGCATTTGTTTCACAAGCATAAAAACATGTTTGCATCCCCATCACTCATGTAAATGCCAGGCAAACATGGCAGCCTACTTATAATCCCAGTGCTCAGGAAGCAGACACGGGACCCCCAGAGCAAGCTGGCTAGCTAGACTGTCTGACCTGGCAAGCTTTGGGTTCAAGCAAGAGTGCCTGCTTTAACGTTTAAGATGGAGTTCAATCAAGGGAGACACTTGACATCAACTTCTGCACTACCAGTGTGAAAGGCTTTTAAGATTTCTTTTCTTTTTTTGAGAGAGTCTCACTACTAGGATTTATTTTCTACTTGGAACTCACTGGCATCATTAGGTGACACTCTCCCAACTCACAGAATTTCTAATGGTTATTTGTCCCAGTTCTCCGAGGACACTCATTTGTCAGAAGTCTTCAGTAAATCTAAGACTCTCCAAGGAGTTCTCTTACACTCTAAATACGTGGCACTCTCACCAAGACCCACAAAGCTTCCCCAATTTCTAATTTCTGAAAATTAGATCCTTACATAAATAGCTAAGCTTTTAAAATTCAGACTCCTCTTGAGGTTTTGAAATATAAATACCTCAGTGGAAAGTTGTATTACAACAATCTGCCCCGTGAGAGTTCTGTTGATTACTTGGCAGGAGAAAAATCCCTTATGGGTCTATCCACTATTCATGGTTATGTATGTCAGCTTTGTCACTGTGACAAAACACCTGAGAAAGAATTTATGAGGAACAGCTTGTTTTGGCTCATGGTTTCAGAGGTTTCAATGAATGGTAAGCAGCCTCCACTGTTTTCAGGCCTTTGGCAAAGGCAGAACATCACAATGACAGAAGGCAAGGTGGGGCAAAGCTGCTCATCTGGATGGCCAGGAAGCAGAGCTTGCTTCTACAGCAAACCTAGTTCCCAGTGTCCATTAACCTACAGATCCATCTATTCATGAGATCAGAGTCCAATCATTCGAGGTCCAATCACTTGCCCAAGCCCTACCTCAGAGCACTGGGGACAAAGTCTTCAACCATGAGCTTTTGGAGACTTGAGAGCCAAACTATAACAATATTTTATTACTATTCCTAATAACTAAAAACTAGGCAATCACCTTATTTGTTTTGCATAGCCATCCCCAGTCTCTATCTCTGCACAGCACTACCCGCACAGACAACTACTTCACTTCCATAAATGAACATGCTTCCACTGTTTGCTGTACTTGCTTGCTGATTCTTGACCTGTTACACTGAACAGCTGCTCTGGTATCATTAATTCAATAGCCCACTGTGAGAACAGAAATCTGAGGGGCTCCTAGGTCTCAACTGTCCTTTAAATATAAGGATTCATGATGTTATTAGGCTAAATATACATTAGGTGCCAATTATTCTAAAGCTTTGGATTATGCCTGGTAAAAGAGGCATGCTACTTCACCAGATACACAACTGAATTGACACCTCCTGGCTCAGTTGTGTGTCACACAGATGCGTCCTTTAAATAAGCATTGGGGCAGGAGAGATGGCTTAGCAATTAAGAGCACTGACTATTCTTGCACAAGACCTAGGTTCAATTCCCAACACCCCCACTGTGCTAATTCCAGTTCCAGGGGATTCAGTGCCTTCTTCTGGCCTCCTTGGGCACTGCATGGCAGAGGTGCACTTACATACATGCAGGCATAACACTCATACACATAAAATATAAATTTTTAAAAAGAATTGATAAGACAGGCGTGGCGGCACACGCCTTTAGTCCCAGCATTCACGAGGCAGAGGCAGGTGATCTCTGTGAGTTTAAGGCCAGCCTGGTCTACATAGTGAGTTCCAGGCCAGCTGGGGCTACAGGGAGACTCTGTCTCAAAAAGACCAAAGGAAAAAAAAAGGCTTCAGGGGCAGAAGATATGTAAATTCCTACACTGTATGAAAGTATTACACATAGCACATGATCCCAATAAACATATGACAATAGCTTCAGTGGCTGATCTAATAAACTTTGGTTTGGGCACCACCTAATGGTAGGAAATGTATTTTAAAATACCACTTTACTAAATCTTTGTATAGCTTATACTAATTAGGAAAACATTTTTTATTTTTCACGTTTGGCTCACTGAAAAAGATTAAGTCCATTCCGTTCTATTTGGAATAAACTATTATTTCCATTAGGAAAATGTGCTACTGAAATAACACTCTAAAAAATTCTAGTGTAGGGCTGGGGAGATGGCACTGTAGGTAAAAGTTCCTGCCATGCAAGCTTGAAGACCCAAGTTCAGATCCCAACACCCATGTAAATTCAGGCAAGGGGGCTGGGGAGATAGTTCAATGGATAAAGTGCCTGCCATGCAGTCATGATTGCAGTTCAGGTACCTACAACCTACAACAGAGCCAGGTGAGCATAGCCTGTAATCCCAGCATTCAACACAGGGGATCTTCCAGGCAAACTGGCTAGCTAGACTTTGCTGAATCTGGTTCAACAAGAGAGCCTGCCTCAAGAAAATAAAGTGGAGGGCCATCAAGGAAAATGTCCAATGTCAACCTCTGGCCTCCACACCCACACCCAGAGAGAAAAGAGAGAGGGAGAGTGAGGAGGGAGGGAGGGAATAAAATAAGAGGCCAAAGGCCAAGCAAGGCAAGGCCATATGTGCCTAGAACCCCAGCGCTGGGCAGCACTCAGGCAGATCCACACCAGTAAGATCCAGGTTCAGTGAAAATCTGTCTCAATAGGTAAGATAGAGAGCAAGCCAGCAAGGCACCGGATGTCCACTGGCTTCCGCAGGCACACATGCTGGTATAAACGCGCACACGCAATTAAAAAAAAAAAATTCTATCAGGACTTAAATATTTAAGTTTATTCTTAAACATTTAAGAAACATTTTAATGAACTGTCTTAAGAGTTCTCATCTAGCTACCAAAGTCAATTCTGAATATATAGTGATCTACACACAACACCATCTGTATTTTTTGTTTGTTTGTTTGTTTAGAGATTGCAGCTACAGTGGGCTTCCAATTCTGAACCTTCCTGCTTCTGCCTCCTGAATGGACCACCTGTGTGTGCCACCAAGCCAGGCTCACATTAAATCTTCTAATGAGTCCTTGCTTGGTTTGATGAAGTATTTGTGGCACTACAGAACCAATAACCCATGTATTAAGAAAAGATATTTATTATTTACACCACTGAAATAGTTCCGTAAGAACAATATACACCATGTTCATTTAAAAGGAACAAGTCCTTTCAAATACAAGAACTGTATAAAGCAATACTGTCAACACAAAACAGTGGTCACATTACATATCTGCAGGCTTATGCATTGAAATTATAGGCATTTTTTAATCTTATGGCTACATATTTTCACTGAAAGTGTTAGCACTTAGAGATAAGATACAGCTAGAATAGAACAAAAAATTTTGTTCATGCTTCTTAGGTTGAATCGGTGACATGAGCCTTTTTACTATTGCTTTGAGCTGCGTTTATGACTATGATGTTAGACAGAAGTGCTTCTACTCAGCCACCGAAAAGAGACACTCCTGTCCTTTAGTTTGATGCTTCAGTCCGTTTGTCTCTGTCTCATCCTACAGCACAGCTGTGTCACACAGATGTTCTCCATCCTTAGAGAACCCTGACACAAGACAGGACTCGGAGTTTAGAGACACACCTAGCAGAGTACAGGAGAAAGGCTATGCTAAAGAATAAAAACTTTTGGTGGCTTTAACCATAACAAACTAGTTATTTGTTCAAAAGCTGGTTTTGGTTTTTCTGTTTTGTTTTGGTTTTAAGGGGAAAAGCACTAGCTTTAAGATAGGTTTGGTTTTAGACTTGGGCAGCTGATACGTAACATGAGACAAACAGAACACAGACTTGTTTCCAGAGTAACAAGATGGCACTGCTGGGTGCCTTTTTCTCCACCTTTCATTTTCATTTTTTCCATTTTTTCAGAGGGGTTGGAAAACACCTCAATAAGCAACGGGTTTTTTTCAAGAGTAAGTCTATTAACATAGAACAATTTTTTAAACGTATCGTCGTGATCTTCAAAAACTACAGAATTAAATTGACGAAGCACTGGAAGACCAAGGATAAGCACTCTGGCGTCCGCTTTAGTGTCCAGCACTATCATGGTGATGTCTAGCAAAAAAAGCAGAAGTCCATGGATCTCAAGTCTCTTCAGAAACTGCACTTGTCACTACTGCCCTTGCTTCTTTGACAGATACCTGAAAGAAATTGGATGATCACATCACAGCTATATTATGCTGAATTTAGGAAGTAATCCAACTCTCCTACCAAAGGAGTTTATTTCAATGGTTAACCTTTTAAGAGAAACACTGTTAATTACTAAAACCTGGTGACTGTTTATGTACCAAGCACTGTTGTAAGAACATGAGTTGTTTTTAACCCTCACAACAATGCCAGAACAAATTTCTACTAGAACTTACTGAAATGGCAAAACTAACTTCATTTTGCTCTAGGTGATTGCTGCTTTACCCTGTGTTTTTGCCCAGCCATTCCCACTACAGTCAGCCAGGCAGAACGTGTCATGCAGGAGGTTTCAGGGAGTACATTGTCTCTACAATGCTGGGAAACTCACACGTAGCCAGGCAGCAGGTCAGGATAGCACGTCCTCCCTCCCAGCTATGCCTGCATCTCCATGAAGCCCATTGTTTCTGCATTCTGAGAAACTTGCTTTTTCCTTACTGAAGCTTTCTGTTAACTGAAAACCTGTCCCTGGTCTGGTATAACTACGGTGATCTGATCTAACTATGGTTATTGGCTTTGCCCTTGGCATAATGTAATTGTGGTTTTAGGCTTTATCAACCCTGCCCTGCTTCTCCTCGCAGTTCTCTGGAGCATTATCCCCCTCACTGACCACTGGCTATAAATAAAGGACTCCTAATTCGACCATCACCATGTAGTGTTCATCTGTGCATCTTGCTCAGTATCACACTCCTGGTTCTCGGGCACATGAAGGTTAATCAACCTGCCATGGCAGAGGTCAGATTCACAATGATGCTCCAGAGGCTGCCCGCATCATTATAGCACTTACTGCCTACTTTCCTATTTAAGTAGTATGCTACCTTCTTATGAAATTTTATTTAAAGATCTTTTTTTCCTGCATTAAAACAGTGGGATAAACAGGTGCTGGGGGGCAGGGGGATGGCTGGCAAGATGGTTCAGTGAGTAAAAGGGCTTGCCATCAAGCCTGACAACTGGATTCAATCTGTAGGGCCCACATTGTAGAAGGAGAGAACCAACTCCTTCCTGCAAGTTGCCTCTGACCTACACATGTGCACCATGGCATAGGAGCAAACACACAGCAAAAAAAATTAGTAAATAAAATTCTTTTTTAAAAGAAATACTAAAAACTAATCAACAGGACAAAGAGAGGGCTGAGTTCGTAGTCAGAGGTTCAGTGCCTGCCTGGCATGCATGAGGTCCTAGACTCAATCCCCAGCACTGCCAAAAGAAAAAAGAAATGTAAAGGATGCAAAGGTGCTTCGTTACCAAGTGGGCAACTCTGTCTCCATGATTTGGTAGAAATCTATAGCTCAATATCCATTTTGACCTCGTTCTCACATGTACGAGCTACCCTTCTAGCAGTGTGGGGATGGACTGAGGTCACAGATGGGTCTGATGACATAAAGTGGGCAGGTGCTGAGTAGCCACTAACCCACATGACTTAGTCACATCCCTGCAACTGAAGACCGGAACAAAATAAAATGCTTGCTCCATCTCCCTATAGGACCATGAGGCTCTAACAAGAAGCTGTGTTAAAGTGATATAAAAAGCCAAAAATGGAATTTGAAAAAGCAAAGAATTTTTATGGATAGCTTCTTTTTATTAGTTGTTATATTATTGGAACCAGATCTTCAAAGATTTAATGTTTTTTTGTTTTGTTTCATCTTTTTTGAGACAGGGTCTCCCTGTACCTCCAGCTGTCCTGGAACTCACTTATGTAGACCAGGCTGGCCTAGAACTCATAGAGGTCTGCCTGCCTCTGCCTCCCAAGTGCTAGGATTAAAGGTATGCATCACCTTAATTTTTAGAAAGTATTACTTATAGTATGTAGCTCCATTTCTCCAGAGAATTTTCTTATAATCTTGATGTTTATTATAATTTATATTGCATTTTTGCATGTCTGTGCTTTAAAAAACAAACCAGAAAACTGTATATACCATGGTATATATGGCAATATTTACAAAGAAAAGCATGAGTAACTACAGGGGTTCTTGGTTTTTTATGTGTATGAGTGTTTTGCCTGCCTATACCTAAGTGCACCATGTGCATGCAATGCCTAAGGAGGCCAAAAGAGGGCATCAGATCCCCGGAAGCTGGAGTTAAGGATGGTTGTTAGGCACCATGTGGGTACTGGGAACTGAACCTGGGTCCTCTGCAGGAGCAGTCAATGCTCTTAACTGCTGAGTCATCTCTCCAGCCCCAAGCTTCTGTTTTTTTAAAGTGGATTGGTTTTCTAACTCTGCTCTAGAAACAGAAATTCCTTGTAATTTTGAACAAATTTTACCCTGACATTTTATAGTAAGGGAATAATAATTACATCCTGCATGAGCCTAGCATGGTAGGACATGTTTGCAATCCAGCAGTTAAGAGGCTGGAGGAATAAGAGTTTGGGTTAACCTAGGCTAGATACAAAGACCTTGCTTCAAAGGACCATGGCAGGGAGAGGTGGAGAATTCAGAGAGGCCTCCTTTATGTCACAAAATAATTTAGCAGCTCCTCATGTCCTGTCTACTAGAAGCACTAAAGTGCTTATGAGATGTAGGTTTATGAAAAAGTTAGACGTTAAAAGAAAAAAAGGAAAATACTTTTGAGGCTATGACACTAGATTAGAAAATACTCTTGTAGAATTTGCCCATTTTAAATAAAAATTTCAGAGTACAATTTGCACCACCAATATTTTTTCACTCATTGATGTCAAGAGAAAAATGAATAAACACTTACCTTTCCCAATATTTGTGATTTAGCTCCAAAAAGTCATCTAATTTTGCAATTTCCTTGAGGTACTGAGTTAATTTTAAAAGTTCTTTGTCTTTCTCTCGATTTAGATGTGCTTTCATAAATGGCCTTATCTAAAGAAAAGCAAGGAAGATTTCACATTTGGTAAGGAAAACTAACAAAACCTTGCAGTATTCTATCATTTAAATCAGAGTTACTGGACAAGGACCAGTTACTTTTATCCTGCCTAAGTTTTAAAGCAAGAAGTCATCTGCACTATTTACAGAACAAATTCAAAGCTCTTCCTTCCACTGCTGTTACCCTGCATCCCTCCAGTCTAACCCTGACAGCAGCAGCTTCCTCCCACACTTGAACCCTACATGGCTACTCCATTTTGCAAATGAACTTTTCCTGTCATGAGCTGCCTCTAATTAATTTCATTTACATTACCTAATTTATAAAAAGTCAACCCAAATATAAGCTTGATCTAACCAGTGTCTGCATGTCTGTACGTGCACCTTTTGCATGCAGAGCCCATGGAAACCACCCTGTGCTGGGTGCCCTGGGTGGAGTCAAGACAGTTGTAAGCCACCACGTGGGTGCTGGGAACTGAAACTGCCAGGGCAAGAAACGCTCCTAACTGCTGAGCCCTCTCTCCAGCTGCAGAAGTAGAGCTAGAACTTTTTTGAAACAGGGTCTCACTACGCAGCCTTGGCTAGCTCAGAACTCTCCACACAGACCAGGATGGCCTCAAACTCACAGAGGTCCATCTGTCTCTGCCTCCTGAGTGCTGGGATTAAAGAGTTGTACCACCACACCTGGCAGGGCTAAATAAATTTTAGCAATAATTTAAAAAAAATATGTATAATTTTTTATTTTATGTGTATAAATGTTTTGCCTCCATGTATGTAAGTACACCACGTGCATGCAATGCCCACAGAGGCCAGAAGGTGTCGGATCCCCTGGAACTGGAGTTATGAACGGTTGTTAGCCAACATATAGGTGTTGGGAATCAAACCCAGGTCCTCTGGAAGAACAGCAAGTCTTCTTAAGCACTGAGTCATCTCTCTAGCCCCAGCAGTAACTATCTTTATTCCAGTATTTTTCTCTGAACATTTTATATAGCTCAATCACACATTTATACCATTTTTCTTTATCATTAAATTTTCTATAAAAATCACTTAAAAAAATTTTTTTTTTCTTTTTTGTGTATGAGTGCATTGCCTGCATGTATGTAAGTGCGACCATGTTGTGCAATGCCCGTGGAGGTAAGAAGGGGGCATTGCATTCCTCTGGAACTGAAATTACAGATGCTAGCCACCATGTGGATACTAGGAATCGAACCCGAGTCCTCTACAAGAGCAGCTAATACTCTTAACCACTGAGCCATCTCTCCAGCCCTAAAAATCACTTCTAATAATACAAGTTTCTATAAAAAAGACAGTCATGTTTTCCAAATTTTTAAGGTTGATGTGTTTAAGTCATTCATTTAAAAAGCATTACTTCAAGTTACGTCAGGAAGAGTGCGGTAATCACAAGTTAGGAACGGTATATATCTTGACTTAAGCAGTAATTATATGAGTTATTTTTATAACAATTTGTTCAGCTATTAATTTTATACACGTTTGTATTACTGCCCTGATAGCTTTGTCTTTTCTTAAAGATATCAATTCAAATACCTTTAGACAACTCAAGACAGACTTTCAAAATATTTAAGTTTAAATAAAATATAAATTTGGGATTTGCTTGAAAAAATTCAAAGGCAGAGACTACAGAGATGGCTCAGTGGTGAAGAGCACCACCTGCTTTTTCAGAGGGTCTGTGTTCGATTCCCAGCACCCACATGGTGGCTACAAACTGTCCTTAACTCCAGTTCCAGGGGACTCCAAAGCCCTCTCTGACCTCCATAACACTGCACGACACAGGTGCACTTATAGGCAATACACTCATACACATAAAGTAAAAATAATAAACTAAAAATTTTAAAAAAAAACCTGAAGTTCTCCTCAAAAAACATTTCTTAATCATGGTGACCTCGACGTTTGCAAGAACACCAATAGCCAGTAGGGTCTTCAGTCAAATCTCTAGTCAAGACTTAAGCATACATTTTGTACCCTATATCTGGTGGACTATTACATGTTTAGGAAGAACACTTCATCCAAAGTCTCAAACAAAAATCTTTTCTAAGGAAAATATAACCACTTTTCTTCCAAATCAACAGTTTACATTTATGGCAAATTCGAGATTTAAACCAGCATTCTGACACTTAAATTATAGTCATTACACACTAAAACCAAATCAATGGTCTATAGGTTTCAAAACTCAACTTTCTACACGTTTTTGTCTCCTGTTCTGTAAGACTACCAAGAACCCAGCTGGGTGTCAAATTCAGGATTGAGAATGAAGAATCCCTCAATAAGAGGATCTCCACTTTAAATGGAGACCCACTGCACTCCTAGAGTAACAGAGACCTCTTCTATTTTCATACTGCACAAACACATAAGCAACTATGTGCACCAGAAGTGTGGAAGGTTCAAATCTCTCTATTCCAGTTCTAAGCCACAATCAGGATTAAATGTCCTCAACAGCGTGTATACAGGATTTCATGTGACTCATGCTAAGGTTACCGCTGATCCTGAAGCCAAGCTCAGAGTCTGTCCAAATTCTGTCAAAAACCAGGTATATATACGATTTGAGGCAAGTTATGACTTTTCATCCTAGGACTCTTTCTAAGAAGTTGGGAAAGTGGGCAAGGTGAGTGTGACTATAGCTAGACGTCTAGCTCTGATGCTTGATAATTCTAAGATCTAAACTTGACCTATATGAATTTCAAAAATCTTTAGCTTCATTTTTTTTAAATGTGCCACTAGTAGTGCCAGCTACTGAGCTACCTACCAGAGCATCCGAAATTCTAAGATGCGTCACCCGAGTTCACTCTGGATGCTACAAGTTAACATCAGAAAGCCCAGGTTGCTCCCACAGCACTAGCTGAAGCTGACCATTTAGATGGACTGGTTAACTGAGGGGATCACAATGCAAAAGACAGCACTCATTTTCATACGAACCTCCCTGAATAGCTCCACTTTTCTTAGATCATAAAGATATGTAAGTACAGTCACGCACCACTGAACACGTCCCTTCCTGAGAAATGTACACATAGGTGATTTCACATTGCTTGAACATCATAGTATACTTACAAACCCAGACAATATCCCTTTACTGTAGGCCTAAGTTCTACGGTACCACTCCCAGGCCACAAACCTGTACAGCACATTACTGAAGACTATGGCGACTGCGACACAACGGTTAAGTCTCTACATGAAGATCTGATACAGTAAAAAATATTAGGCAGCAGGAATTTTCAGCTTTGTTATCTTTTTTTAAATATACGTGAGACCAAGCATCCCTGGCCGCTACAGGTATCCAGGCATAGTTAAGAAACAACACTGTTTTTAGCAGGGGGAACAACAACATAGCACTTAACAGCTATACTGTACTTAAATCCTGCTTTTCAGCTCTGTTACCTTACAGGACCCACCATTATACATGTTGGTCACCACTAACTAAAACAGCATCACATAGCACTTAACAGCACTTCCAAAAATTTACGCAGCTCAGGTTACGTGAGCATAAAGCACGTAAAACCATGTCTTACCTTCAGCCCGTTTTGTGGGTTCATGAGGAAATTTCTTCCTATGTCATCAAACATAATGGTGTTTTTTTTGCTGTAAAACTCGGAAAACTTTCCCCATATAACACCAAGAGGCTTTACCTTAAAATGAAAGTTTATATTTAACTCAGCACTTATCAACAGCGCATCCTTTCTTAAAAGCAGAGCTACTCCAAACTACTTCCATCTGTAGGACTGCACTGCCTGACCACCAGAGGACCAGGCTACCCTGCAATGTTCAAACGTTGGAAATGTCTGTTCATGCCTAACTCAAATAAACCTATTCCAACACTTTACATGATTGTTTGTGGTCGGTTTTTGTTTTTGTTTGGGGGGGGTGTTTTGTTTTGTTGAGACAGCCTCACTACATAGCCCAGGTTAGCTTCGAACTCATACACCTCCAGCCTTGGCCTCCCCCTTGTATTGGGACTACAGATGTACCACTGAGCCCAGCTGACTCAGTCTTTAATTCAGTGGCACAGGTACCTAATTTTTAGGGATTTGATTGCTAAACTTCAAAACATCACAATTTGTAAATTCCTGGTTTTGTTTCGGAAATCCTAAGCCAGGACTACAAAACGATAAAACTCTATATAAGACATAAGTGTTGACACTCACAGTTTCTAGAAGGATCACACAACAAATATGAAAGACAATACCTCTCTACAGGAGGAATAAGTGGTGTGGAGCAGTGTCTAGTTAGGGGGACGATTTCATGAATTACGAACCTTTCAGTTCTGAGAAAAAACATAAATGTATGACACATTCAGAAACGTTTTTAAATTTTTGATTTACTTTTATGTATATGAGTGTTTTGCAGGCATGTATTTAAGTGCACCATGTGCACACAAGGCCTGTAAAGGTTAGAAGAAGGTGTTGGATCTCCTGGGACTGGAGTTATGGATGGCTATCAGTCACCATTTGGTGCTGGGAATCAAACCAGGGTCTTCTGGAAGGGCAGCCAGCAGTCTTTAACTACCAAGCCAGCTCTCCTCTCCAGTCCTCTCAGAAAATTTCTTAAAGACATTTTCTTTTCTTTTTTTTTTTTTTCGGTCTTTTTGAAACAGGGTCTGTCTGTAGCCCCAGCTGGCCTGGAACTTACTATGTAGACCAGGCTGGCCTTGAACTCACAGAGATCCACCTTCCTCTGTCTCCCAAGTGCTAGGATTATAGGTATGCACCACCACACCTGGCTAAGACATTCATTTTTTAAAGCAAATTCTGTTTGCCTAATGGCAAGAATCTCATTTACAGTGATGTGAAACAACATATTATACTTAATTATCTTCTATACTTAAAGTGGAATGTGCTTTTCATTCCTAGTGTCTAACTACTGCAAAGGAATATCATTTTAATGTAATTTAAAATGTTTTCACCTAAATTATTTTCCACTATTTGTTTACTCCTGAAACAAAACTGCTCCATTCTTGAAGACAAGCACACAGAACTGACCCAGGGAGCCAGATTCGAGGGGTCTTCAGGTCAAAAGTCTCAAGAGGTGTGACAAGATAATCCTGATACCCAGAACTAGAAACCACATATCCTCTTAGAAAATGGTGGCATCTGGTGATAACTCCAGCACACCTTGTTCTAAGCCATGGACTACTTTGCTTTTAGGTACTATATTCTATTGCTGAACACACAATAATCTGAAAACACACAAAAGCACAAATGAAAACTTCAGATCGTGTGTAATTTAGTCAATATCAAAGGCAGCAGCAACTGGAGAGTCTGATGTCCCACTTCCAGGCTTTTGTTTTAATAAGAAACGGCAGCCCCTGAAAATTCCCACTGTTAAATGAGGGGAATCCGAGACTGAAAACATTATAACCACTTCCCAGCAGCTTCAAATGTTAAGAAGACATTTCTTTCATTTTAATGTCATAAAAATATTGAAACCACTAAGCATTCTGCTACATCAAATGACTAACTGCATTGTATTATGTGCACAACAATTTATAATCCTTTATTCCTGGACACTTGAGTTTGTTTTATTGCATGTTCCACTACTATAAATATTGCTATGCTTAACATTTTCTAAGCCTCTCTTTAACATTTACATTGTAGAAAGGTATTCAGCAGGCAGCTTTTTTTCTCCTGGTATGTACAGTATTTCCTTTACTTAAACCACTCTATTTAGGACTTTAATACTGCCTCCTAAGCTTCTCCAGAATCCTAAATTCTCTCCAATTCCTGCTATGTGTCTTAAAAAGGCATGGACTACACTTCCCTTATCTCATTACTAACTGCGCCTGCTGCAAGACTTTGTAGATGTAGTCGCTTGACGAGTAAGCAAATCAAACTCCATCATTTTCTTCAGTCTTCTCTGCTGTCCTGACAGTCTCTAGGGTACATATATAACCCTATACATATCACAATATACCAGTTTCATCTTGCGAAGAGTATATTTTGGTTTGTTTCCAACACCTTTCTTAATGATTTCATTATTTTTATCACCTGCCCTGTCTAGTAAACACCTCACTGCCATCATCACAGAATGGTGACCCTCAACAGCTCTTTGCTTGACAGTCCTCCAGTAGACTTAACTGCAATGTTATAACTCAAATCTGTTCAATACATTTGCTTTGTCAAAAAAAAAAAAAAAAATTAACTGTCACTTTACTCTCCACTTAGATTAATTCTTTCTAGTTTTTCCCTGTCAGTTTAAACACAGAAAGTATACTACAGAATAAACGCATCTTCAAAGGAAGGCAAAGGAGTGCTTACATCTATCAGCCCTCTCCGTGGAGTATGCACTGTGATCATAGCAGCACTGTCCAGCATGAAGGTGATCTTGTAATTTGCATTTGTGCTCACTCCCAGTTCCTGTAGACAAACGTTCATAACATTAAAATAATGTGTAAAATTCCAGGCTTTCTGAATATCCCACTTGCAATTTCTCAAAATGCCAACTTTCTACAGCAATGGCAGCAACATTTTGCTAAACAACTAGAAAGTATATGTTTTGCTTAACTATGTCAGCAGGTAAACTAGAAGCAGATTAATTCCTAAATGACCATATTAGAAAAGGATCACCTCATAGCATTACACCAGAGCAAAGGGAAGGAGAACATTACTGTAGTAAGAGGGAGATTTAAGGCGGGGAGGGGCTTCAGTTTTCCTTGAAAATTCCTTAGGGATTCAGATGCTCCACACTGAACAGACCTTTACCACACTCTACTCCCAATATTACATTATTCAGCTACTAAATGGCATCCAGGACAAATGAAATTGATTTGGTTCCAAAACCTTTAATAAGTGAAATGTGATTTCAAACATTGTTAGTGGCTGGTTTCTAACACTTACTTTCATTTTAGCTTCAATCCACTTCATATTTGTTGCAGCTAAAACATGAGGAATAATACAATACACATGAAAAGTTTGAGTTTCATTAAAAAGATCTTTCTTCTGAATAAATAAGCTTTTAAAGCAAGATTACAAGTTTAAGAACATCACAAATAGCAGTTCCTAATAACTTACTTTAGTGTTCTCTACCTAGAATGAAACTTAAACCACTTTCATCTGTAGGATAGAACCACAATATGCTAACCCTTTAAAATCAATCCTGCCACTATTCTCTGTTCATTCCTAACATAAGTCTAGCATGCTAGATCTCAACCTTCTCCCACAGTCAAGGTTCCAGGCAATATGTAGGCATATATAATGTCATTATAAGCATACTGATGTTTTATGTCAAAAGCTTATGCTGACGACTAAGGCCAATGACTAGCTGCATTTTGTCAGATTTAGCAAACAATGCTCATTGAGTTCAGCAGATTATACTAAAGGACCTGAGACATATTTACAAAATATCCCTAAGTTACATGTCTACTCCCCATTAGACATTAGCTACTGTTGCTATGGTCTCACCACTGTCTCAAATGAAGTAGTAAGAAAAATGTTTAAGAGGAAAAAGCAGTTAACTAAAGTATCAAAAGAGGTAATCTGAGTTCTCAAAATAAAATCTTCATTATACAAACAATCCAGTCACCTTACATGTAGAAGTGGTCAGCTGAACTAAAAGTTCAGAGACTGTCATATTTATAATAAAAATATTCATAAGAATTTTTTTTATAATTTAGTACCTGTTTTATATATCTAATTCCCAGATGAAAAAACAAGGAGACTCACAGAGAGTAAAATAATTGTTCATTATGAAGTAGCCTTTATACATTAGCTTTAGTACTAGTATTACTGTTATTTCTCTTCTTACCATTAACCTAAAATACAGGTCTAGCTATCATTTCTAGGTAAGGAAAGCAGGGTTCACAGACATTCAATGGCCTTCCCAGGTCACACAGTAAAGATAGCCACAATTAAAATCCTAGCGTACTTAGCTCCAAAGTCAAGTACCCATTTCAACCTACTAGCAAATAGCATAATTTACAAAAATAATTCATTTTAGAGCCAGGCATGGTGGAACACACCTTTAATCCCAGCACTTAGGAGGCAGAGGCAGGTGGATCTCTGTGAGTTCTATGTCCGCCTGGTCTACAAAGCCAGTTCCAGGACATATGGGGCTCCAGGGAGACCCTGTCTCAAAAATCTCAACAAAAAAATTATTTTAAATATATGATTGTAAAGGTTCTCTAAATTTCCAGCTTAATGTTTCAGGGATTTTTTTGTCCCCAAAGATGTCAGAGGAGCTAACTTCAGTGAGCTCTCTTTTCCCCACATTATTAAGCCATGAAGTTATCATATTTTAACCATATTTTTAATCTTAATCTTTACAGATGTGAACTCGGCATCACTCAGCAATGGAAATATTCTTAATTTTAAAGAAAAATACAAAGGAAATTTACAGATTGCAACCAACTATATGGCTTCTTATCAAATAATCTATTAAAATTACATGTAATACTTTTATAATTGATGAGATTTATATCATTCACAATAACTCTTTGTCTATAACATTGCCAAGAGGCAACTTAAAATGTCTCCTGGGAAGTAGGACGTTAATCATTGCAATGCTTTACTTTTCCAGAAAGTAAAGTTATGGGAAAATAAACATCACCTGAACTAACTGTGACCCTAGTAATATAGCAAGCCAAGCTCTATTTTGAAACAAACTCACAACCTTGTCACAGACCTGCCTGCTCTTCAATGGTCACCACAGCAATGCCAGCAACACTGCTTCCCCTATAGTCTAAGTCTTCCTTAAGTAATTGGCATCGCTCTTTATTTCTGTATAATTACATCACTGTGACGCGGTCTGTTTTTTATTTTTTTTATTCCCCACTTTTAGTTTTTAAAAGAATCTTTCTACTCATGTTTTAAGACTGAGGAAAGAGTGAGGAAAAAAGGAAGATGTACTGAAGATTCTTCAGTAAAGTCAAAGAAAAATTTCTAAGGGCTGGAGCTATAACTCAGCATGCACAAGGCCCTGAATTCAATCCCTTATAGTGTTGTAAAAATAAAGGAAGAAAGGAAGGAGGGAGAGAGGGAGGGAGGATGGGAGGGAAGGGGGGCAGGCGAGCGACAATTTTTATTCTAACGTCATACTGTACTCTTGTCCTATATTCAACTATCTCATTGCTGCTGAACAAATCTATGTAGGACTTCATACTGGCAACGTAAGAAAGGCAAGAGTGCTTTACTGTATAAATCTGCTAAAAAAGAAACATTCATATTTAAACAGTCTTTTTAAGTTATTCTTTGTAGAGTAGAATAAGCAACAACCTTATTTCCATGGAAATCTAACAACAACAAAAAAAATAGAGCTTACACCAAATAACAATGTCATAATCTTCATATGCAGATGTTAGAAATTCATGAAGATATGGTCTCATTAATTCTACCCCAGTCTCTGCACAAGACCTATGATCTAAAAGAAAATTGGTCACAAACAATTATTAGTTTATTATCAGGAACAAGTACTGAGTAGAATGAAATTATTATAAAAGTAATATGATATAAATATTAACTGTGAACTTCCTGAGGCTGAATTACATTATTTAACAGTTTTTGCAAAACACACAATTTCCTTGAGTTCCAACTTCAACTGCTCAAGTTTGCTCAATGTGCAAAGTAGTACCGAAAATTCTGGATGATGTGATCCACTCTAAAATTTGTTCTTATCTGCTATGTAGATTATTTCATAATAATAAGAAATGAACAAGGCCCCACCCTCATTTACTCACCACCTTGAGATAACCAGCTCCACCAAACCATCAGTTCAGTTAACTTACCAATTCTTAAACTATGTGGACATTAAGTTACAACGCATATTTAACATTTACAGTTAGAAGTAAAGATATTCTATCAGGAATGAATTATTTTGGGTCAATGTTAGAGGATGAAATTAAAGCCTTTTTCAATCAACATGATTAATTTGAAATTTAAGAGAGTGTCTGAATATATTAACAGAAAATAAGGGGTAAAACATAAAAAATAATTTTTAAAATAGTCCTTATAAAAGTTTAAGTATTTATCAGTACTGACTTGGTTAAACTATGACACATCCACATCCTATGACCCCTGCAAAACATCTATGTATGCGTGCATATCTACACATCTATCTACCTATCATCCATCCATCCATCTATCTATCTATCTATCTATCTATCTATCTTCTGTCTGTCTATAATGTATTTGATTAGCAGCAAATAACACTTAATAATTGAGATGAGGTTCAACCTATCTTTACATAGAAGAAAAAAAAGGGATACATACGAAGACACTAGAAGATACATCAAAATATTATAAGTGGTCGTCTGTGGTGTTGGAATGATAGATGGCACCTTCTTTGGCTTATCTGTATCTCCCAGAATGCACGGTTTACTATTGGAATAAGGAAAGCTTTCAAATGTTTCATGTGAACACTGAACTGCTGGGGAAAAATGGGAAAGCTCTATCAATGGACTTACCAAATAACGTATAATCAACATCTAGCACCAAAAGCTTTTTCCCTTCCCTGGGAGGGTTTAATATTTCCACTTTATACTCCTTCACTCGGCGAGAAATCTTCAATAGGTTTTCTTCCCTAATAGAAAAAAGAGCAGGTGAAGGCGCCCCCTCCTGTCTCACATGACAGTCTCTTCTAAAGCCAAAAGCACTTACCTATTTTCAACTTCAACCACTTCATCCTCGATATCAAAGTCGTTGACAACATCATCATTGTCAGGGGGAGGACCCAAGACATCTTCCTATTAGACCGGAAAAGCTTTGTTTACCATACTACCTTACCATAAACACACACTACATAAAAACCCAATGACTGCAACTCTCAGTATTAATTACTTGTTACGTATGTCTCCTGGGCAGATCTTCCATGCTAAATTTGACCACATTGCTTTATCATACAACTATATACTCAAAAGGTCCCCAATACCTATTTCCTGATGAGTTAATACCACATTCCCAGGAAGTTATCTTGTACTCATTAGACTGAAAACTTTGCCACAATTAAAACTATGATACAGCAGTGTTGTGTCAATCTTGACACCTTTAAAGGGACATATGGCAACAAAAGTAAATACTTACCAAGCTCTCCTCACGAGTTCCCATCATCATGATTTTAGTATTTGGTTTCAGTTTGAGAGTTCCAAGCTTAACGTCGTTTTCGGCGGGTCTGCCTACAATAGAAGCAAATCACTGTTTTCTCACTCAAGTTCAGATGCAAGCTTCACTATTCCACTATATAAAAGTCTAACACTAAAAGGTTTGGGAAAGAGGCCACAGCAGGTTTGTTTCCTACATTAAAAAATTGTTACTGGAGCTGGAGAGATGGCTCAGCGGTTAAGAGCACTGACTGCTCTTGCAGGGGACCCAGGTTCGATTTCCAACACCCACATGGCGGCTACGAACCGTCCTTAACTCCAGTTCCAGGGGAATCTGAAGCCCTCTTCTGATCTCCGCAGCACTGCACAACACGGGTGCACTCACATACATGCAGGCAATACACTCGTACACATAAAATAAAAATAAATATATTTTTTTAAATTGTTACTACTGAATCAGTCATAACTAACACGGAAAGTCAAGACTAAGGGCTGCTTTCCCCTGAATTTCATCTAACACCTTTACTATCTATGCAAAAGAAATTCCTGCTTTATTGTTCAAGATAATTCTTTTCTAGGAAGTCTTGAAACTTGAGTGCCTAAGGTAAAACGATAGATTTGCTATTATTCCTCATTGATCTTTCCAAGACACCAAACAATGCAAAGAAGCTAGATATGAACACTGCCAAAGATTTTTAAATATTATCTTCAGTATTATCTTTAAATACTGAAACAGAAGTGACTATTTAGAGAGAGTACAAGGCCCAAGTTATAATGAAAGCTAAAACACAGATGCCAGAAAATGACTGAGCTTCATCCTGAGGCTTCTGGGTCAACATTTTAACAAGCAAACACCACTGCCAGGGAAATAAAAAGTAATCTAAATAGCAGTAGTATTTTCAAGTAACCGTCCATATTCTTCTTTTTACCGATGAAACAAGTGTAGGAGTATCCCTAGCAAAGAAAACTCAGAAAGGAAGGTTTTTTTGAACAAAATAACAAATAGCAACCACAGAAATTCATAAACAGCAATGTAAAAAACGTGAAGTGAGAATTACCTTTAACTTTGAGTCCAAGCAATTTCTGGCGCTCGGGCAGCACTCCTGTGAGGGTCTTGAGAAACTGTTTGAGATCTAGCACAGTGTCATCTTCAGAGAGCGTTGTCACTGAATACTCCTGCCCACCCCATTTTACAATGATAGGGAGGGCCATTCTTCAAGCATATGCGGTGGCAGCTTCCCTTCAGAACAAAGCACCTAGAAGGCAGGCATATACATATAATCAATACTGACGCAGCCAAAACAAACCTGGAACATGGAGTTTTAGACGTGTGTATAGTCTGAACTCCACTGAACAGTCTGATGGTAGAGAAACATGTTTCTCTTCACAGTAGTGTTCCCTGAATCCTGAAGTATACTAAGACTCAAGTCAAAACTCTTGTTTTTGGCTCAGACTTAGCACTTCCTAACCCTCTTCCTGATTCTTCTCTTGTTCAACTAGAAAACAGCAATAGTGAGACACCCAGCCTCCTGCTCTGCATGGCTGGGTTTATGCTACAGACAAGTTCTTCCACAACATCCACATTCATCTAACATGGTACTGCCAAGTAGTCGTTAGAAGCACAGATTCCAGTGCAAACTACATGAACTTCCCACCTGCTTACTATTTGAGACGTTTCCTGGCTTTGTACCAAGTTTCCTCACCTGTGAAATTGGGAAATACTACACACACCTTTGGGTTTTCATGACCATTAAATTAGTTAATATTTATAACTCACATAGGGTTTGGCACATGCTAAGCACTATATGTGTACTGATTAAAGTTAAAGCTGAATACTTACTATGTCTGAGACACAGTACTAGAAAAGTAATCTCCCACTATTGTTTCATATATTATGAAGTGACCAGATTTACAAAGATCACCTCATTTAATAAAGGTGTCAGACAAGAACATTCCCTCTATTCCCATTAAGGTAACAGCTATATAATGTACCCATAGGCACGTAGCTGGTAATAGATTTTCTGACTAAATCTCACTGTACCCTACAACCATTCTACCACAACTGTCTAATTCAAAGTGCACCTACAGTGGTTATGGCTTCAAATTTCAGTAAGAGAAAAAAAAAAATCAGTAACTACAGATCCAACCACATAAATTTTCTATGGCATCTGAAGTCATCAACAACCAAAAGCCAGGTGCAGGTCCCCCAAAACCGTCTACATTTATACATTTGTTTCCCCACAGGTCAGAGAAGTGAGTTTCCTCATCTCCAAAATCCACCTGCCTCTGCCTCCCAAGTGCTGGGATTAAAGGTGTGTGCCACCACGCCCAGCAAGTAGTGGCATTTTTCAACGCCATCATTTCTGTGGTGACACATTTGATTGCACTAGCCATGTTAATATACAAACCAACTACAAGAGAAAAGGCGAAATTTAAATCACAATATGCAAAAACTGACTTGGAAACCAAGTGTCATCCTCTGCTGGCATGCTCATTATTAAGGAGCAACAAATTCACATTCACAACAGCTTACCTAAGTGACTCACATTATATTCTTATTCATACTTACCCTTTATGTTTTTAATGCTCCGCAGAAAATCTGCAGCAAGAGTGCTGAGGGCAGCATGGGACACTTTGGTGAGAATTTGCCCTAAGAAACGTTATGACCTTCAATTGTTAAAGAGGCATAGGGGTTAAACTGAAATAGTTTACATTAATATTTTTCTGTAAGAGACAGGAATAAGAATGATTGTTAATGGGATACCCAAAGGACATCAATTTAAGCTGGAGTTCTGCCTAACATCCTGTGTTGGCTGTGGCAGTTCTTACCTCTGGCATCCAGGGTGCCAACGGTAAGATGACACAATTGATATTTACAGTGTGAAGGCAGGAGCTAACATCCCTGACTGAACTTTCCACGCTGGAAAGAGCGATATGAAAGGTAATGTGAGAGAAAAGCACGCTAATCAATTAACTATCTCAATTAACCTTCACAATCCTGAACAACTACTGACCATGTCATTATATTGACCAGAAACCTGAAAAAGAAGTTACAATAACTTGCCCAGGACCTCACAACTAAAAGCAATTAAAGGCGGCAATTTCAAACCTAACACTCCGCTGGGAGAACTTTTGGACAAGCCTAGCAAAAGGGATGGTGGTGGGCTCCTGGCCAGGGCAGCAGCAGCCTCGCAAGGGCTAGCCTGGGATAGCATCCCAAGGTGGGAAGAGACTCCAAAAACGAGCAGGTTGGGACGCCTTCAACCAGGAGCGTAAGGGGAAAGCGGGACAGGCCCGGAAGGGGAGACAATGCGTCCAGAACATTCTAGGATGCGTGGAGCTCCGGGAACAAGCAAGGAGGCCGGTGGGAGGCAGTGGCCCCGCCGCGCGCGCCGGGAAGGGCCTGGGCATTCGCCGCGGTTTCCAGCCCGCCCGGGCCGGCAAGCAGCACACGGCCGTCCCCCTGCCACAGCGCGACCGCCATAGGCGGGCAAACCCGCAACCTCTCACCTGGAGCACGTAGGAACCAGCCGCAGCGGACACAGAAGACACCCGCCGCTGCGGAACCAAAGGAGACCGGAAGTCAGGAACGAGACCGGAACCGGTGAACGGACAGGAAGTGGGTACTTGAAACCGGAAATGCGCTATGGTCGGGGGCGGGGCACAGCGGTGGCTTGCCAGGTTTCTCTTCGCATGCTGAAGATGAGGACCACTCACGACAAACTTCCACAGCGCCTTTTCCCGACAGTGACCGCTGTGAAAGATGCCCGAGTGGTCGCGGGCAGTTTTGCGCATGCTCCGAGCGGGGTGAGCGCCTGGGCCTTGCGACGTGTTGTTGGACCCTAGTATAGCCTGCCGGCTACTCCACTCTTGCTGGGGTCTCCCTGGGGCTCGGACTGTGGCTCGTGTGGCAGCGTCACAGTCCGAAAGAGGCTTACTGAAAATGAGACCTTGCTATGGCCGCTGTGGGCAGCCGATAATAATTTCAGGACCTTAGGCTTGTACCCACTCCAGGGGGAAACAGGACAGACAGGGAAGAGAGGAGACAGGACCCAGGCTCTGAAGGCACAAATGCAAAGGTTACTGTATCGCATCAGATCCCCACCCACCCGTCCTTGGTGCTTTACGTCTTCCGAAATGGAAGGAAAGGAATTCTCAAAAGAAATGGGAGTTTCAGAGCAGTGGGCGGCTGAGGCCGGAGGAGCATCTGCAAGTTCAAACCAACCGGAGTTACATAGTGACAGTTCCCGATCTGGGCTACCAGAGTGAGACTCTGCCTCGAACAAACAATAAAGGGAAGCCTTAACGGATTCCATCTGGTCCGTAAGAGGAAATCCCACATCACTTATTAACTTGTCATGAAAAAGAGAGAGAGAGAGAGAGAGAGAGAGAGAGAGAGAGAGAGAGAGAGAAGGAAGGAAGAAGAGAGAGAAAGAAAGCAAGAAAGAGAGAGGGGGAAAGAAAGAGAGAGAGAGAAAGGAAGGAAGGAAGAAAGAAAGAAAGAGAAAGAAGAAAGAAAGAAAGAAAGAAAGAAAGAAAGAAAGAAAGAAAGAAAGAAAGAAAGAAAGAAAGAAAGAAAGAAAGAAAAGAAAGAAAGACCCACCTAAAACCAGGAGGACTGCCATTAATCCCAGGACTATAGAAACAGAAGCAGGTGTGTCTCACAGTTCCAGGCCAGCCTGATCTACATAGCGATTTCCAGACTAGCCAGCGCTGCATAGTGAGACCTTATCTCTAAATAAATAAACTTTAAAAACAAGAAGTAAATTGGTCCCTTGATACATGTGTATAATCTCTTTTGAAACTTTGGTTTTAAAAGAGAAGGAAAAAGCTGAAAATCATATTGGCCCCGTGTGTGCTCCAGTCCTTGGATTACCTGTGTCTTTCTTTCTAATGGACAGGAGTGTAACTGACTTTTTTCCCCATCTTGAGATTGTTAGGAAGCAAAGTAAATTTTGAGTCTTGACAGTTCTTTAGTTAAGAGCCACATACTGTTTTGCATTTTTCCCCTTCTAGTAATTTTTTTTCCTGCACTAATAATATATGAATATCTGCTCATTCAAAACAAACATCTTGCCCTCTTCAAAAAAGAAAATTTCTACGAAAACTACAGTTTGGTAGTTTAGCTTAACATAGTCAAAGACCATCAAAAGACAAGGGACTGTCTCCAGAACAAATGCTTAAGTTTTTTAACCCAGTAGCTCTTCCTTGCTTTGTTCACCTGCCAAATAGCCTTTTGGCCTGGCCGCACTATATTTTCACCTTTGTGATTAGAGGGGTTGATATATGTTAGTCACCACAGTCAACTAAAATACTTTAAAGCTAATGTCAGCAACACTATTCATTAGGACGTTCTTGTTTTTAATGGTAGAAAAACCATGTTATGAGAGTTCTGATAACTGAGCTAGTACAAGAGAATAAATAATAGCCAGGTGTTCAATAGTATTTCTCAAAAAGTAGGGTAGCAAAGCATTTATTTATATTTTTATTTATTTTTGGTAAATTGCCCATCTGTGCTGGTTAGTTTCTGTCAACTTGGCACTAATCACAGACACCTGAGAAGAGGGACCTCAGTTGAGGGATTTCCTCCATTGCATTGGTCTTGGCCATGTCTGTGAGGCATTTTCTTAACTGTTAATTGATGTTGGAGGGCCAAGTCCACTGTGGATATTGCCACCCTTAGACAAATGGGCCTGGGCTGTGTAAGAAGGGTATCTGAGGAAGCCTTGGGAACAAGCCAGCAAGCAGCATTCCTCCATGGTCTTTGCTTCAGTTTCTGCATCCTCATCCTGCCTTAAGCTCCTGCCTTGACGTCCTATGATAATGAAGTGTACCTTGTAAGGGGAAGCAAACCCTTCCGAGTTTTCTTTTGGTTCTGGTGTTCATTACAGCAACCAAAAGCAAACTAGGACACCATCTAAAAGAAGATTTCTATTTTTTTTCTCTGTATTTTTTTTTTAATCTTTTTGAGACAGGGTCTCCCTGTATCCCCAGCTGTCCTGGAACTCATTATGTAGATCAAGCTGGCCTTGAACTCACAGAGATCCAACTGTCTCTGGCTCCCTAATGGTGAGATTAAAGGTGTGTGCTCCCACACCTGCCTCCTGTATCTTTTATTAAATGATGCTGGGGATCAAACGCAGAACCTTGCATATGCTAGGCAAGGGCTCTACCATGGAGCTCCAACCCCAGCCCTTGGTTTTGTATGATACAGGGTCTCTCTATGTAACCCAGGCTGGTCTTGAACTTGCTATGTAGCCCTTCTGGTATAGAACTCTTTATCTTGCTTTGACCTCCTGACTTCTTGGATTATAGGCCTGAATCAATATGCCAGGTCCTCCAAGTATATTTCTATTGAACTAAACCTTCCTATGAAGTCAAAAATCAAGAAAAGCTTGGAGAGCTGGCTAGATGACGCAGCAGGTAAAGATGCCTGCCACCAATTCTGACAACCTGAGTTTGAACATTTGGACCCACATGGTGGAAGGAAAGAACCCACCCCCACGGGTTGCCCAAATGTGTGCCTGCACACATACACACCAAAATAAATAAAATGTGAAAAAATTTAAAGCTATTTGGAGCCAGGCGTGGTGACTTTAATCTCAGCACTCGGGAGGCAGAGGCAGGCAGATCTTTGTGAGTTCAAGGTCAGCCTGGTCTACATAGTGAGTTCCAGGCCAGCTGGGGCTACAGGAGACCCTGTCTCAAAAAAGGCCAAAAAAGAAAAAGAGAGAGAGAGAGGAAAAAAAAGAAAAGAAAACATTTGTAGTACATCAGAAGGTTTTATTATTCCTTTATTTTAATAAGGAAACTGAGCTCTTGGTAACTAGGAACAGCTGCAAAGTTGACGTAGGAAAGGGCCCATAGCAGCTCACAATGACCAAAAAGATAAACTGTCTCACTTTGCTCCCTAGAGCCTCTAATATACTTTCCCTATCTTCGTGCCTTTTACACCAAAAAAAAAAAAAAAAAAAGATCTACAGAAGATAGGCACATAGGTGTTTGCTAGGACCCAGAGACTTTAAAGAAATAGCCATTTTTCTATCAGGTGATAACTGCAGATATCACTGGGCTCTGATTATTTTGAAAGAAAGGACAGTCCTCTTCCTAACCCAGTATCAGCACTACCATGGTTTTATCTCTGTCTTCCCAAAGAATTATTTCCTTCTCTCTTGCAAGCCAATTTTCTTTCTCTGCTAACTGCCTTTTCCCACCCAGCTCAAATCTATTTCTCTCATCAGACTTTGGAAGACAATCTTCTTTAATTTGGGTGTTTTTAATTTGGCCCACTCTACCATTTTATTTCTCTCTCCTAATACCTACTCCCTTGCCTTTTTAAATGCCTGCAATCAGAGAGCTAAAAATGGCTAAAATCTGCCCCACAGGACATTCTACAGGCTCTTAACTAAAGCTGGCAAATTACTACTGTTCTGTACTCTGCTTGCTTTCCCAGGACAGATGCTCAAAGCTTCCACTCTCTTCAGACTCCAGACCTCCAATGATTTCCCATTCTAGGAGGTTGGCAGTGTCCCATATTTTGCAGTACCTTTTTAGATCTTTCTAAGTCTAGAAACAAACCTTTCTCAGCACCTATCTTCACACCCTTTCCTTCTGATTGCATTGAGATAGTTCCATCTGAAGCCAGCCCTTATTTGTGTTCTGGCTCCCTCCTTCTCAGGAAGCTTTTTATGAGTCCAGTATCCCTTCTTCCTCCTCCTATTTAACTTCTTCCTACTGGTCATTTCCCTTCAGTAACAAGTGTGTCTTGGTATCTTGCAATCATAGTTACCAATCTTTTTTTGACATATTAGTATTTCAAAGAATTCGTTTATGGTTGATTGCTTATTACTAAGTGTAACCTATAATTGTGCATTTCTTTGAGATTATTAAAGTAACAGTATCACCTTCAGTACTGTAAGTTTTGTGAAGAAATGGGCCATGTCAGATTTATCCGCCATTTTACTCCCAGAGTCTAGCATGATATTGGTTAAAGTTGGTGCTCAATAGATTCTGAGTACATAAATAATAAATGTTCAATATGAGTGTATTATCTAATAACATGTATGTGACAATGCATATCAACAGATGACTAGAATTTGTATTGAGAGTCAATGTGTTTGGAATGTTTTAAAATGTAGACATTGAACGCAGGTAGCATGGCCGAGCAGTCTAAAATGTACACATTGCTGCCTATGGTAGCATGGTAGGTGGGTATTCTAGTTTGCCTTCAATTGCCATGACAAAACATTCTTACCAGTACCAACTTGGGGAGGAAAAGGTTTATTTGGCTTACATCTCCCGGGTCAGAGTTCATTAATGAGGGAGCCCAAGGTAGGAACTCAGGGCAGGAACCTGGAGGCAGGAGCTGAAGCACAGGCTTGGTCCCCTGGCCTGTGCTCAGCTTGCTTTCTTATACAATTCAGGACCACCTTCCCAGGGGTGGCACCACCCACAGTGGACTGGGCTAGGCCCTCCCATATCACTCAACAATTAAGAAAATACCCTGCAGACATCACAGGCCAGTCCAATGGAGGAAATTCCCCAATTGAGGCTCCCTCTACCCAGATGTGTCAGGTTGACAACTAAAGCTATTCAATACAACTGACCCCTTGTTAACTTGATAAACGCATTGCTATTAAACAACAAGCTTTCCATTTCATATCTCCAAGGTATAATGTTAATATCACAACATAAAACAGTACAACTTTAAAAGTCCCACAGTCCTTTAAAAATTTCAAACACTTTAAAAGTTCAAAATTTCTTTTTAAAAAATCTCTCAACTGTGAATTCCTGCAAAATAAAAAACAAGTACTGTTTTATTTCAAAAGGGAAGGATCGGGCACACTTAAGCAAAACCAAAGTCCAGCAAAGTAGCTCAAGGCTGGACATCTGGGATTCACTCACGATACTGAGTTACATGGTACTGAGTATTTGTAAAAACACTGGAGCTATCTATTTTCATGCACATACTTCAGTATATGTAAATTTGACTTTAATAACCCCAAATCAAAGATTACAAAATACATATAAAATAAGAATTACTAAGAACACCCACCACACACACTCAAGCCATTTAACAGGGAGCTAGAAACTTTTCTTTTCAGTGCCTTCCTACTTTATCCAGAAACTCACTATACCATCATGCCCCCCCCAAACCCCAGTCTTCAATTCCTCCCAAGGCACAGGGGCAGCTGACTGAGTTGATCCCTAAACAATAGAGCCTGACTCAAGGAAACAGGTGCTTGTGGCTTCTGCAAGCCTTTTGGTTTTTCTTTCCCCATTCTGAGGAGCAGCTCTGACCTGGGCTAACAGGTGACAAGGTGAAGACTGCCTCCACCGTAGCCACCAGTTCACCTTTCTTGACAAGAACCTGGCTCACAAATCAGTTAGTGCTGCCCCGCCTCCTCCGTAAATCATGTGTGATCCATCTGGGTAATGACTCCTCCAGTGTAATTTCCTATTAAGAGGCTTTATCTGGAGAGATAAGCAGCTGGTTCCCCTGTCACTAATTGCTGTCTGCTGTGATGTTAAAACATCTGCACCATTGTGCTCTTCATTTTCATATTCTAATCACCCTGAAACTTGAAAAAGGTACATCATTGATTGTTTCTATGGGTTAATTAGTACACAGTCTCCTTGTAGAGACAATTTAGAGGCAGCCAGAACCTCAATCAGGAAGTTTGTTTTAAAAATTAATAACATCAGTGTATGGCTGGAGGGACAGTTCCATTCAAAGACATATCAGGACATTCCTGGGACAGGAGCCACCCTTTCTTGTCCTCTACAGAGGAGAAGAGCCAATGGGGACATGAGGCAGTGGCAGCCAGAAGGAATGAAGGAAGCCAGGATGGTAGGTCCCCAGCACAGTGTACTCCCTGTAACCTTGCCCCAGCCATTCCAAGTAGCCCTTGCCCCTTTTCCCTGTCAGCACAAAATAGGGCTTTGCTGATGACTGTCCAAAATATGTAGCAACACAAGAGACTTTCTACCTCAACAAAAGACCAAACTAAGCAGGACAGTGAGATTGAATTCTAGCACTTCTCAAACTTAAGATTCACCTCAGGAATCTTGAAACATGGATTCTGATTTTGGATGTCTGTTGGAGGCCAAGATCCCGAATTTTAATCAGGCTCCCAGATGGTACTCAAGGACTGCTATGTGAGATATGCTAGTTCTTCTCCAAGCATTCGACTAGAGTCACTGCTGCTGAGAGCCATGGCCTAACAGATCCTGTAGCATGTGGTGGGAGCAGGGTATGTATGTGTCGTGTACTGTGTCTCAGCTCCACCATGGACTGAACAAACTTCTTTGTCTCTTGGATCTAAGCTCTCTCATCCAGAGACTTGCAGTGGTAACTTTTGCCATGGAGAAGTGGGAGGATCAGAAATTAGTGAGTGTCAAGAAGTTTTAAAAGCCATGTGAAAGCCCATTTTTATCAGCTTTCATATATATATATATATATATATATATTTCATATGTGATTTTTAAAAAACAAAGATCTTTTGCTTGGGTCTTGGCCTGGAACTTATAAACCTCCTGCTCCCTCCCAAATGCTATAATTATGAGCATGTGCTATCATGCCTGGGTTTAAAAACAGATAATTATAGATTCAGAGGAAGTTACAAAAACAGGTCACATGCACCCTTTACCGTTTTTGTCCAATGAGCACATCTTGCATAAACACAGCGCAAGGCTTGAGCATGAAGCTCTATGTCTGTAATCATTTGTAGGCTTACATAGCCACAGCTACAGTCCTAACACAGAGCTAACCAACACCACAAACATCACCTGTGTAACCTGTGTAACTCACAGGTACTCCATTCCTTCCCTACCACTGGCTGCTGATCTGTGTTCCACTTCTATTATGTGATTTCCTGAATGTTAAGTAAATGAAAGCACACAGCATAAGCCTCCTGAGACACCCTCTTCACTCAGCACAAGGCCCTAAAGATCTGCTCCAGTGTGCGTCCTTCATCTTTCTCTTTTGCCTCACTGTGAGTCCCTGGTATGGATTTGCCACAGTGTAAGCAGCCCCTTATCGAACGTTTTGGTTGTTTCATAACCTCCTCAAGCAGCACCACCCACTGCAGACCAAGTGTTCAAATGCATGACCCTGTTGGGGACAGTTCTCATTCAAATTACCACAGTATCTTTGATTATTTGGGTCAGCTTTTTTTTTTTTCATTCATACTGACATTCTTTTGTTTGGTTTTTTATTGTTGTTGTTGTTGCTTTTGTTTGAGACAGGGTCTCCCTGTAGCCACAGCTGGCCTGAAACCCACTATGTAGACCAGGTTGGCTTCAATCTCATCTGTTTGCTCTGCCTCCCAAGTGCTGGGATTAAAGGTATGAGCCACCACCCCTGGTTATAATGTTCATTCTTAATATACATGTTACAGTACTGTCCCTAGACCCTTTAGTCTCTCAGCAATCTGGAAAAAAAAGTGTTTATTTCCATAGTTTTTTAGTGCCTCTTAAATGTCAGAAATTTTTATTTCATTTTCCATCCCTTTGTAAATTCATCTGTATTTTGAAAATTTATCGGTTTTTTTTACATTTGTGCTTTAATGCAGGGGTGATTTAATATCTTCATTATTATTGTTCTTTATTTGTTTGTTTTCTGGGACAGATCTCGCTTGTAAAGCCCTGGCTGGCCTGGAACTTGATATGTAAACCAAGCTTGCTTCTAACTCACAGATCCTCCAGCCTCTGCCCCTGCCCCTGCCCCTGCCCCTGCCCCTGCCCCTGCCCCTGCCTCTGCCTCTGCCTTCTGAGTTCTGGGATATAATAGACTTTTTAAAGAGATTAATACTGTGGGGTATTGTGGTCTACACCTTTAATCTCAGCAGCTGGGAGGCAAAGGCAGCGCACACCAATCTCTGTGAGTTTGAGGCCATCCTGGTCTACATAGTAAGTTCTGGGCCAGCCAGGGTTAGAGGGAGATTCTGTCTCAAAAAACAAAACCAAAAAAAGTGAAAGACAGATACTAACATATCAATCCTTAGATTTTTAAATAAATATATTTAATTTAGAAGTATAAGTTTACAAACACACACAGATACACACACACACACACACAAGTAAGTCATGCATGTACCTGATAACTGGTCAGATAAGGTAGAGAAATGTTTATTATGCCAAATGATTCCAAATAAGCTCTTCAGTGTGCATTCAGATATGGTGAACTTTGAGTAATTGAATAATTTGTCAAATTTTGCATTATATTATGATATTCAAATCATAACCTTATACTTACTTAGGGTATTATGTAATTTGATACAAATCAAAATTGTCATATGAGGGAAGGAGAAGAGCAGAAATTTTCCTGTGGTTGAAGTTTAGATGTAGAATGGGCCCCTCCATTAGTGGGCTGCTAGGCTGTTTCCCATGCATAGTATTAATAGAAACAGTTAACATGAAAAAGAACCTGTGTTTTAGTTGACATCCCAAATCATGTGCCCAAGAGATCAGGTCTTTTTAATCTTGGGAGTCATCATTTTAAATATCCCTGCCCATAATTTCTAGACTGATGAAACTGAGATGGAATTTCAGCATCATATATTGGTGCCTAATCAACAAGCAAGTGAAGATCTTAAACACCAGATTTTATGGTGTTGTACTATTTCCCTTTATGACAGCAATTTCATTTATTTTTTTTTATATCTGCAGTGATTCATAAGTGGATACATTAGTATCTCTCATGCTTCAACAAATATTAATGAAATGTCTAGACAGTTCCAGTCCAAACATTCACAACATGACAAGCAAGTTTGATCACAGTCCACAAGGCATTGAATAGAGCACCACTGCTTACTTGTTATGTGTCCACTCTGCAGGACACAGCTCTGTAGCAATGTCCTTTCCAAAGAGCACTAGTGTGCTGAATAGCTTTACCTGGTTAGAAGAAACTTTAACTGAGGAATTTTCTCCATTGGATTGGCAGGTGGTCATGTCTGTGGAGAATTTTCTTGATTGTTGAGTGATAAGAGATGGCCCAGCCCACTGTGGGTGGTGCCACCCCTAAGCAGATGGTCCTGTATTGTATAAGAAAGCTGGCTGAGTATGGGCCACGGGGAGAAAGTCGGTAAGCAGTGTTCCTCCATGGTCTGAGCTCCAGGTTCCTGCCCCGAGTTCCTGCCTTGGCTTCCCTTGATGATGAATGGTACTGTAAGCTGAATAAACCCTTTCCTCCCAAATTGGTTTTGGTCAGTGTTTTTATTATA
The DNA here is from genome assembly GCF_000622305.1 of Nannospalax galili. NCBI lineage: Eukaryota > Metazoa > Chordata > Mammalia > Rodentia > Spalacidae > Nannospalax > Nannospalax galili. Next base: position 1,278,298 of record NW_008358387.1, on the reverse strand, counting down.
GCAATTGAAAGTAACTAGGACAACCAGACAGGGTTCTAGAAGCAATCTTGTCTAAGCTTATCCTCCTGACCTTGAGAAAATCAATTTCCCCCGACCCCAACTCCCTTATTTGTAAGAATATACTTACTGAGTAAGAAACATTTTTTAAATAAATTTTAGAGCCACAGTGGTTTAATTTTGTAGTTTTTAAACAATTGTCTATGGCCCTGAACTAGCTTTTGATAGTGTTTCCACCAAATTTTCACATACCCAATGAAAAAAAAGTAAGAATCATGTAGCATGTTTTTCCAAAAACCACATGGAGAAATCATACTCTTCCTTTTTACCAATAGCTGTTTTTACACTTGACGTCTGAATTTCTCTTTGCTGGAAAATTCAGGATTTTATTTATATTGAAATAAACTTGACAGAGCATTTAAATTCAGTATTTAGAATTTTCTTGATAGCATCAAAGTGATACAATTCTTTTCTTAATACTGTATAAATATCAGGTCAAGTGATTTTTTTTAATTAAAAAAACAAAAAGCAGTTCCGAGTCCTGTACAATGATGCAAGCCTGTAATCCCAGCACTTAGAAGCAGGAAGAACAAAAGTTCAAGGTCAATCTCAGCTGCTTAGTGAGTTCAGTTGAGACCATCCTGGAGTACAAGAGACACTATCTCAAACAGCAGAACAGCATCCCCATGCCAAAAAAGAAAAGAATCCCAAGCTCTGGCGAATTTTCTTAAAAGTTTTGCATGATTATGTCTTCACCAGTCTGCTCTAGTCTGGTTCCAGTGATACCAGAGCACACCACGGGTTGTCCACACTCTTCCCGAGTCAATGTTAGTCAAAATGGACACATTTTGACTAACATGGTAGTCAAATACTATATTTCACGTTTTTTCAGAGCCCTACAGTTGCCCAGAAAGATGGTTTATTTCACCCCCTCACCCCGTCCCTCTTCGGAATATGTTTGTGCCTTGAGTGTATGCCCATGGTTTTGTCATTTTTGAGTTTGCATCTGCCTCAGCCTCTTGAACGCTGGAGTTTCAGGTATATGTCGCCATGTCCTGCTTTCTTTCCCACTTTCCATAACAAGTTGGAGCCTAGAGTTGATGAAATCCAATGACCTTTTTAAATCTTCTTTGTGGTCACCATCTTCCTGCTTTACGTTCAGGAGGGCCCTCGACCATAAGCTGTTACAGCGATGGCCTAGGAGCAAGAAAAGGAGTTCCCACAATTCTGTGCTCATCACAGCAGAGCTAGGAGGTCAGGATCCCCAAATTTGAAAGATTATTTCTTGTTTAAATAACAGAAGCTTAATCAGGCTAGCTTGAGTCCCAAAGGTGAGAGTGAGGGAAGTAGAATGGTATTGGAGAAGTTCAGAACCTGCTACGAGGTATTAGTGGAATGCTGTTGGTGTAAGAACCAGGCAAGTTCCAGGTCCTGAACAACAAACCCACAGACCTTAACCCTGGGATGTTGTTATGAGTATGACTCTGACTCCACCTCTCTGAGCTGCTTAGCTACAAAGCCTAAAACCTGTGGTGAACTCATATTGGTCTAACTTAGGTCACATGTCCTTTTCTGAAACAATCAGCTCTATAGAGGGGATTAGTTTCTGCCTGAGTTTGTCTTTGTCCTGTGGAGGGTCCTCAAGGATGAGTGCTTCTTTTCAGAGCAAGTAGTCACTCCTGACTACACTACCAGTTAAAGTATTAATTATTTTCCTGACAAGTTCCAAAATTACCATGTTTAAATATTTTTAAATTATTTTCTATTTTTTGACTTATTTTTATTTTATGTGTATGAGTGTTTTGTCTTGTGTATATAATTGCACCTCTGTTGTACAGGTGGGCTTGGAGGCCAGAAGAGGGCATGGATCCCCAGAAACTGGAGTTATGAACAGTTGTTAGTTGTCATGTGGGCGCTAAGAACTGAAACCATGTCCTCTGCAAGAGCAGTCAGCACTCTCCAACCCTTTTTATGGTATGAGTGTTTTACTAGCATGTATGTATGTGTACCACATGCATGCAATACCCAGGGAGGCCAGAAGAGAGTGTAAGATTCCCTGGAACTGGAGTTACAGACAGTTGTTAGTTACTATGTGGGTCTGAGGACCAACCTTGGGTCCTCTGGAAGAGCAGCCAATGCTCTTAACTGCTGAGCCATGTCCCTAGTTACAACATTGCTTTTATTCCCCCGTCCTTTGTCTTCTAATTAATTCACTATTCATTCACCCATTCTATAACAAATTGTCACATTTTATCCATAAGTAAGTCATTCATTTTCTTCCTCTCCATATCTCAGCTCTTTGGATTTACATTAATTTTCAGTTCTACCTCTTGGAAATCTATTTTCAGCTATCATCATTACAGTATATATAAGTCTGAAACAGCTCCAAATTATTCATGATTCTCAAGTCTTGAAGTGTATCACCTTTTAAATTAACATGGCTATCTACATTAATTTCTTCTTAGGATTGCTTCCTCCAAATTTGATTACATTTTAATAATTCCACTTTTGTCATGATACAGTTATTTGCTTTTTGACATGATGATCAAATCTATAATTCTCTATCGCTTCCCCATAATAATATTACTAATTAATATTTATGACCACTAACACCATAAATTAATATTTCATTCAATTCTTAGAACAATCTTATAGTATCACTTTTTTAAAAATCTGTCCAAAAAGAAAAACAATGGGCAAACTTCATATTTTGTCTTTTGCTTATGGTTTGAGACCATCACTGATAGCAGTATCTTTAAAATCAGAATTTGTTGCCTCTGACATTGATTTAATTCCATTTCTGCTTCCTCAGCAACACTGAGAAATCCTTAAGACCACTTATCACAAATGTCTCACCATTTTTCCTTTGTAACTGGGTTAGATTTTCATTACTACAACATAATTACTAAGACATGGTAACTTAGGAAGAAAGGAATTTCCTTGGCTTGGGATGTTGAATGACTTGGTACCTGCACTGGCTTAGTTCCAGTGAGGGCCCTCTAAGCTGCATTACATCATGACAAATGGCAACAGAGGCAGTATGTTCAGGGGTAAGTGGTCACGTCATCAACAGGAAGTCAGGGAGGAACTTCAGTTTCCGAGTCTCTTTCAAGAGCACACAACTAGGCTCTACTGTTTCTACCCCAACACCACCACACTGAACAAATCAAGCCAAGATCATAGATGCATTGATTTTAGTTTGCAGCCAAAGGTTACCACCTGTGATATCTGGTGGTATAACAATGGATGTGATCATGAGGAAGAAAATGCCAAACATGAACTAGCAACCTGCTTGATTTTTGCTAAGAAATGGGATGTTGGGGGGAGATAAAGTGCCCCAGCACCTTCTGTCTTTTAGGTATATCCACCTTCCAGTTCTGTGCTCTCTATGAATGGGTTCACTCTTTGATCATTCCAGTGGTTATCTTGCTGTTAAGTTAGTAATCCCCAACACATGCCAAGATCAATATATGTCTATGAAATGCTTTTCATTCACCTTGAACATTATCAGTACAAGCACTGGGCAAATAAGGAAACCAAGATACAATGTGGTATTGTTAAATGCTTCAGGTCACACCCGAAGTTAGTTTGATTTTATTTTTTTTATTTTATTATTTTTATTTTATGTATGTGCGTGTATTGCCTGCATGTAGATAAGTGCACCTGTGTCGTGCAACACCCTTGGAGGACAGAAGAGGCTGTTGGATCCCCTGGGACTAGAGTTACAGACAGCTGTTAGCTGCCATGTGGGTGCTGGGATTTGAACCCTGGTCTTCTGCAAGAACAACCAGTGTTCTTAACCATTGAGCCATCTCTCCAGCCCCTCCACTAGTTTGATTTTAAAACAGCATTTGTCCCACAGAGTAAGAATGAAATTCCAAATTTTCAAGTATCCCACCCTGAATATCCTGAATAAATAATAACAGGAGAGATCAATAATTTATTTTATTTAATCCAGTGTATCTACAATATTTCTGTATCTCGTTAATGTAAAATGAATAAGATTTCTTTTTTTTGGTCTTGCTGGGATTTGAACCCTGGTCTTCTCCAGCTGTCCTAGAACTCACTATGTAGACCAGGCTGGCCTTGAACTCACAGATCTGCCTGCCTCTGCCTCCCGAGTGCTGGGATTAAAGGCATGAAGTACCACGCCCGGCTCTCAAATTTTTTTAGAATAAAACTTATTTGCTCTTACTATAATTTATATATTTTTGGTCTTTAAATTTGTCCTTCTTTGACAGTATCATACTTGGTACCATACACTGTGACCACCTCCTGCTCTCCTAACTTCACATTTGCATACATGTATACTTATGTAGGAGTGTGTGAAGAGTCCGGGAAACAAGGAAGGGGCTATTAAAGGGAGAAAAAGAGACATAAAGGGAAAGGGATGAGGAGGGAGGTTTAGAGACACATGCAATACAAAAGTAGGAGAAATGTGGGGGGAGGTTGGAGGGTTTAAGTGCAGTTCAGGGCAGGAAGATGGTAGAAGAGAGGAGGGCCAACCAAGAAAATGTCAGAAGGAAAGCTGCTACTTTGTAAGTTCATTAGAAATAATTAATGAGCAGTTTAGAAATAAAGGCTAAGAGTGCATTTTTATAGACTGCTTGAGAACATTTCTAGGTTTACAGCAACACAGAAAGGCGGATACAAAGATACCCCATTGTGATCCTCGGGATGAGAATGTTCCCCTCTAGGCCCCTAGTATTTCAGTACTTGGCCCCAGTTGGTGACACTGTTTGGTGCAGTTTTAGGGGATGCAGCCTTGCTGGAGGAAACACATCCCTGGGAATAGGCTTGTTGCGTTCTTAGCTCTGCCCTATTTTCAAGTTTGTCTCTCTCTCTGCTTCCTGGGAGGGCTTGGAGATGTGAGTGTTCAGCTTTCTGCCCCAGCCACCTCCTGCCTCCATGCCTCCCACACCATCATAATGGACTCTTATGCTTGTGGAACCATAAAACACATAAGCTCTTCCTTCTAGAAGTTACCATAGTCATGGTATTTTATCACAGCAACAGAAATATCAATACACCCATATACTCCATCCTTCCACACTGGGTAAATGTACATAGAGCCTCCTGCTATAAAGGTTCCCCACCAGAGTGATGCATTTGTTACAAGATAAAACTACATGGACCTATCATTATCATTCAAAGCCAGTAGCTTACCTTAGGCTTCACTTTGAATGCCCAATATAGGGTTTAGGCAAATGTTTGAGATGTGTCCACTATTACAGTACAGAGTATTTTCACTGTCCCTCAACACTCTGTGCCCTGCCTATTCATGCTTCTCTCTCTCTGATCGCATACCACTTATCTTTGTTTTGTTTTTTTTTTGCTTTTGTTTTTGTTTGGTTTGGTGTTTTTTGGTCTTTTTAAGTCAGGGTTTTCCTGTAGCCCCAGCTGGCTTAGAACTCACTACGTAGACCAGGCTGGCCTCTGGAGATCTGACTATCTCTGTCTCCCTAGTGCTGGGATTAAAGATGTGAGCCACTGTGCCTGATCACCCACTGATCTTTTCTCTGTCTCTGTTGTTTGCTTTCTCTAGGACGTTCTGTAATTGCAATTAATTGTAGCATACAGCATATTCTCATTGGTGTCTTTCATTTTATGTGTTTAAGCTTTTCTGGTGTCTTGTCAGGACCTACTAGCCTCTTTTTTAAGCACTAAATTATATTTCACTGTCTGGATGTACCAGTCATTCATCCATTTGCCTACTGAAGAACATTTTGATTGCTTTCAACTTTTAGCAAGTATGATAAAGCTACTATAAACATCCACGGTGCAAGTTCTTGTGTGTATGTTTTCAACTCTGTTGGGCAAATACTAATGAGACTGCCACATCACACAGTAAGAATGCATATAGCTTTGTAAGAATCTTATTCATGCCGGGTGTGGTGGTGCACGTCTTTAATCCCAGCACTCGGAGGCAGAGGCAGGTGGATCTCTGTGAGTTCAAGGCCAGCCTGGTCTACATAGTGAGTTCCAGGACAGCTGGGGCTACAGGGAGACCCTGCCTCAAAAAGACAAAAAAAAATTGAAGCTAGGATTCACATATGAGAGAGAATACGTGGTAATTACTTGTCTGTGTCTTTGGTTACCTCACTTAATGTAGCATTTTCCAGGTCTGTGCATTTTCCTGAATAATACATAATTTCATTTTTTCACGGCCAAATAAAATTCCATTGTGTGTGTGTGTACCACACTTTCATTGTCTGTACATCTGTTGATGGACATCTAGGCTGATTCCATTTCCCAGCTATTGTGAACAGAGCAGCAATGCACATGGATGTGCAACTGTCTCTATGGTAGGATACAGAGTCCTTTGTGTATCTGCCCCAGAGTTATTAGCTGGGTGATATGCTGGTTCTAGTTGTAGGGGTTTTGTTTTGTTTTGTTTTGTTTTTGAGATAGGGTCTCCTTGTAGCTCCAGCTGGCCCAGAACTCCTTATATAGACCAGGTTGGCCTTGAACTCACAGAGATCCACCTGCCTCTGTCTCCCGAATACTGAGATTAAAGGCATATGCCACAACACCCAGCATATTAGTTTTAGTTTTTTTGAGAAAATTCCACACTTCCATAGTGGCCTCACAAATTTACATCAAATTCCTCCTCTACTTTGCAGCATCCTACCCTGACTCACTCAGTTAGCAGTGTGTCTGTATCTGTAGTGGCTCTCTGTGTGTGTGTGTGTGTGTGTGTGTGTGTGTCTGTGTCTGTCTGTGGTGTGTGTGTCTGTGTGTGTGTGCATGTGAAGACCAGAGGTCAACCTCAGTGTCAGCCTTCAGATGCTCTTGACCTTTGTTTTGTTTTGTTTTTGTTCTTTGGTTGTTGTTTGTTTGTTTGTTTGTTTTTGAGCTGGGGCTCTGTATTAGTTTGTTTTCTGTGACTATGATATCATACCCTGACAAAACGCAACTTAGGAGAGAAAGGGCGTGTGTTAGCTCACAGATCCTGAAGAGATACATAGATTCATGGATTTCATTCTGGCAGGGAAGGCATGATAGCAGGAGCAGAGGCTGGCCCTGTAATCAGGAAGCAGAGAGAGAACAAGTGGGGCCCAGCTATAAAAGCTCAAAGCCCACCCCCAGTGACATACTTCCTCCAGCAAGACTCCACCTCCTAAATGTTCTGGAACCTTCTGAATAGCACCACCAGATGGAGACCAAGAATTCAAACGTATGAGCCAATGAGGGAGCAATTCATATTCAAACCACGACAGTTTCTCATTGGTCTGCTAATTAGGCTAGATTGGTTGGCCAGTTAGCCCCAGGAATATACCCATCTCCACCTCCCTCCCCCACTTCCTGCTTTGATGTTACAAGCACATTTAGCTTTTTTACAGGGGTCTGCATGCTTGCATAGCAAGCAGTTCACCACAGAGGTATCTCCTAGCCTTGCAATGCATCTTCTACCAATGCAATGGTAGATATACATAGGTTACGATGGAGAGAGTTTAGTGCTCACAGTCACCATGTGAGGATGGTTTCTCTCTGTGCTGCTTCAGTTATCGTCTTTTTCAGGTCACTGAACCCTGACTCTGTCTCCCAATAGATGAATGGACTGAACGGTGGATGAGGGGAGGTTAGCCTGCAAGATGATACCAACTGGCCAGTCTGTCCTGGGTTTCTACATGGCAGGCATAAAATAAAATCAAGACATTCATATATCTGAAGCTATCTTTCAAAGACTGAAGAACAGATAAATACTTAAGAATCACTGGTTCCTGCAAGCTAGAGCTCCCCTGCTTCCTAAGAGTAGCCCTTTGGACAAATTATTTCAGCTTTTTGTGCTTCAGTCCTCACATCAGTGAAATTGACATAAATTATTTCACGGAATAATTGCCTGGTGTGTGGTGACTGCTCAATAAACGCTATCCTTTCAGTGTCTCTTTCACATTGATTTATGAAGCAGCCCTGTATGTCTACTCCTAACTGAATAAAATACTATAGATTATTGTATTTTACATGGATGCCTGAAAAATGAATTAAGTATGCTCAAATGTAATATAATTCATTTTGGAGGGAAAATTCTTTCAAATGGAATAATTTGCAGTAATTATATGATATTGCATTGATCCAGGAAAACTTTACCAGACACAGAAAAGTTGTGTGGAACTGGAGTCATTAGAGCTGCAGCGTGCTGTAGCACCTGCTAGTTCTTTCTTCTTTCCTACTTCTTGGAAAGATTAGTGAGGCTAGAGAGATGCCCCAGTGGCTAAGAGCACCAGCTGCTCTTGCAGAGGATGGGAATTTGGTTCCCAGCGCCCTCATGGCAGCTAACAACTGCCTGTATGTACTGACCAAACTGGATAAAGTGGCCATCTTAGAAGCTTAGCCATGGTGTATTTCTAGCTCAAAGACTGTCTTCAGAAACCCTGACCCCTTTCTCCCTTTTCCTCCCGGGAGAACGCTGCCGCAGTCACTTGCTCTCTAGACATATAGAAAAGAAAATTATTATGATATGACTAACTACTGATTCTGGCTTCTGTAACTTGCTTGTTTTACTATTTTAGGGCCCCTTGACATGTAGCCTGAGATCACCCTCTACCCCGTTATTCAGGAACCACCTTGTCAGCATTCCTTTTTGCAGCTTTTAGCTTTAAAAGGTCCCCTTTCCCCTCCTTCCCCACTGCAGCACTCTAATCCCATAGGAGACTGCAGTCCAAGCTAGCTTGAATAAAATCTTTTATCTCAATCTGAATTGAGTCTCATGGTCTTTCCTCAGTAGTCCTGGGGTCCGTAACATGTAGTCCCAGTTCCAGGAGATCCAATGCCCTCTTCTGGCCTCCACAAGTATTGCATGCATGTGGTGCATTTAAATCCCACAGGCAAAATATTCACACACACACAATAAGAATAAATAAAATGTTAAAAAGAAAGATTAGCACTATTTTTTATCACCTTCCTTATTTAGATTTTGCTCAGTATTCTCCCCATGCAGTGCTTATGTTTCTTCAGTTCACATAGAGGCATCCCCTGCCTCTGGGGTTGCAGAAGTAGAGGGTTCTGATGGGAAGACAGAGATGTCAAATACTTTTCTTCACAGTAAGGATGCTGGATAGTTTTTGTCAACTTGACAAAAGGGAAAAGGAGCCCTTAATTGAGGAATTTCCTTAATCAGATTGGTCTGGCTATGACTATCAGGCATTTTCTTGATTACTAATTGATGTGGAAAGACCCAGTCCACTGTGGATGGTGCCCTCCCTCTGGGCCTGGGCTCTATAAGAAAGGTAACTGAGAAAGCCAGGGAAAGAAAGCCGTAAGCAGCATTCCTCTGTGGTTCCTGCCTGAGTTCCTGCCTTGACTTTCCTCAAGGATGAACTGTGATGTGGAAGTGAAAGCCAAATAAACGGTAACTGAGAAAGCCAGGGAAAGAAAGCCGTAAGCAGCATTCCTCTGTGGTCTCAACTTCAGTTCCTGCCTCCAGGTTCCTGCCTGAGTTCCTGCCTTGACTTCCCTCAAGGATGAACTGTGATGTGGAAGTTCTTTCCTCTTCAAGTTGCTTTTGGTCAGTGTTTTATCACAGCAGCAGAAACCAAACTAGAACAGTAAGTCATATGGAATTTACGCTCAACGCATGTCTGAGTTCAGACACACCATGTTTCACGTGGCTGGTGGCTACTATGCACACAGGGTAGCTCCACAATACTCTTTAAATACGTCATTCTTCCATTGTCTTCCTCTAGGTTATATAGTCCTTCTTTAATTTCTCCAAGTTAAACAATATTGGAAATTGAAATAATTCATAACATGGCCACAGGAATTTTTTTTAATTAGGCTACTCCAGCTGGGCATAGTGGCACATGCCTTTAATCCCAGCATTCAGAAGGCAGAGGCAGATGGATCTCTGTTAGTTCAAGGCTAGCCTGGTCTCCATAGCAAATCCAGACTGGCAGTGGCTACAGGGAGATCCTGTCTAAAAAAGACCAAAAAAAATTTTTTTTAAATGAAAATCTCTTTAGATGGAGACATGTTCTTTAATTCAAGCAATTTCTATCCCTAGTATACAGAAATGGTTTTACCTTTAAATTCCTGTGCATGTTATGAGTGTTTATCTGAAACTTCCACTAGAACTGCAATTCATGGTGCTGAGGACTTCTTAAATGCCAACAGTCGAAACTCCATCTTCCTCATATTTAGAGATTAAAGAAAATAAAATTTGCTTTAGCTTAATTTATAAACACTATCTCCAAAGTTTTAGTTCTATTGAGTTTCCATTTGAACAATTGTGTAATCAAATAATAACTGTGAAAAAGCTAAAGATGAAAAATAGCAAAACACTTTAAGAGACAAAATTGCTGCTACTTTCCTGAATCAATACAGTAGAAGAGGCTTGTTAAATAGCACTATCAAAAAGAATATATTTTATGTAAAAATTAAATAAAATAGAATCAACTTACTAATAAAACTCTCCACTTATGTGTATTTGTGAAACAGTACCATGAGACGTATAATCACAATTCTATCGTGTTTCTGTGTGAGCACTGCATGCTCAGTTAAGTAGTAGCAATAAAGCCAAAAGAAAATACTGCAAATTATTTAGGAAGGAAAAATTCTTGCTGTGTTTCTAGATTATTTCAGTGAACTTGTCAAGTTGTTATTTTCAACAACAATAATAAAACTATTGTAGTTTCTTTACCTCAAAGTAGAATGAAATGGTAACAATTTACTTTGAGAATTTCACATTTAGGTAATCCGCCATTATAAAACAGTATCTTATCAATGTTCATTCTCTCTATATTTTATTTACACGATAGAACAATTTCTTAGTAGCAAAGAAACTAAGATAAAATGTCAAAATTACTTTAGAAGAAAAGAAAAATGGTCCATGATTCCGGTCTTTGGAGATGGGCTGCCAGAAGACTGGCTCAACAAAAATCCAGTACTTACAAAGATGTGCTGTGCAAAGAATTTGGACGGTGGTCTATAATGACTTGTTATTGCATGACAAGAAATCCTCTCTCAGGATCTGACTACACTGCAAGTGGATGGACTTGCACTGGGAAACATCTGGGGACACTGACTTGACACAGTGGGCCTTAACACCCAGGACAGAGAATATGGGTTCCAGTGGGGGGGCCATGGGAGGGTGCTGGTGGGGATGGGGCTATAAAGATGATTCAGATTGTTTGAGATATTCTGTATGAAACACAACAAAATTTAATAAAAACAAATTATTAAAAAAGAAAAGAAATCCTCTCTCTGGAACATTCTCCTGGAGCAGATTTATGACATCTGATCTCTAACAGGAGGCTGAAGAAGAGCAACAGAGCCTGGGCAGCTGCCTACTTTTGTGGTGGGAGGATTGAATCTGTTATAATTCAATGACCAAGATCCCCTGTGATGTCATTCCTATGGCCCTCCATCCTGAAGAAGAGTGCCCTTTCATGTTATCAAAAGAAGGCCCTGATACCTGTCAGCCCCAGGAACACCAAGAGAAGCCCTGTCTTGCCATCATGGAGACATTCATGGGTCAGGATGGAGATGTCCTGATGGAGGAAACTGGTCTACACCAAACACAGTTCGGCATCCTTGAGTCATCCCAACTTCACATTCTCCCTGCTTAGGATTCTGGTACCTCTGGGGACTTTGCCAGACTTCTTTTTGGAATATCAAAGACATAAAGATGGTATTTCTAAGTTGAAGTTTAAGTTCTCTTTAATCGTTTCATAAGAGACTAAATCCCTAATAAGTAAACAGGATCGCTGAGAAGTAATGAAGACGGCACACTTCCTTTTTCTCCATCAGGAAGGAAGGCTTTATTTGTTAACTCCAACAGGACCCTTTCAATGGACTTGTTTAGAGTCACATAGACCTGGACACCTCATCATTTGAAGTCATAAGCCCTATTAGCATCCACTTCTATAAGGTGACAATCCAAAATTGCGGGGGCAGGCACTGAAACCAGATTCTCCCCAGGGGACATTGAATTTCAGTTTCAGGGTCCCCTCTCCACTTGTGGGAGCTTTGTATGTATGAATGTGTGTATGTATGTATGATTCTTTATGTGTATGGATGTGGTTCTTCATCTTTCAATAAAAGTTTGTTTCGTTGTTGCTTTTTGCTGGTCTGAGATTTTTTTCCTGCCTTTTAATTCTTTAATTGGCTGGGAAAATAAGCCCAACCTTACCCCTAGACTGATAATGATACCAACTGCATCATACGGGGATCTCGCCTGGGATCTCTTCTGAGGACCACTGACTCATTAGGTCAGCATAAACCAAACTCAACTGTGAAAGGATAGGGGGACCTGACTGTCGATTCCACGGTGGCCCTGACTCCTGGAACAGGGACTGCACCCTCCCACGTACTAGGCATGATAGAAAGTCCATGGCTGGCTGGTGACCTTACCGACCTTACCGCTCTTCTTTGCTGGCTCTGGGGAGATTTTATGAGTTTTGCTATTTTTCTTTGTAATCAGTCATCTCAGTGCTCTCTCTCTCTCTCTCTCTCTCTCTCTCTCTCTCTCTCAAAATAAAAGAGACCATTAAAAAAACAACTACGAGGTAGGCCTGGTGGTGCACATCTTTAATCCCAGCACTCGGGAGGAAGAGGCGAATCTCTGTGAGTTCAAAGCCAGCCTGGTCTACACAGTGAGTTCCAGGCCAGCTGGGGCTGCAGGGAGACCCTGTCTCAAAAAGACCAAAAGAGAACAAAAAACATAGGAATGTGAAAAACACTTGAGAAATTTTTTAGATTTGTGAGTAGAAATTAGCTAGCTCTTCTATAAACTAAATTTGAAAAAACTGGGAAAAGAACAAAAATAACCCAGAGCAGACAAACTAGTACTTTCACCTTGCTGCAGATACATTATCTTTCCTACTACTCTGGCCTAGAGCAACCCAAAAGGCCTTGGGGAAGGTTGGCACATCAAAAGCCCCATCATTGCTGAGCTTCTTGGCTTCTAAGCTTTTGAGTCCAATTGTTTAAAAGACAGTCTATACCCAAAAGTAACTTCAATTGTACCGTACAAAAAAAGTCTTTTGTTTTCTCTTTCTGGGCACAAGATTTACCCTTCTTTTCCCTCTTTACTGGGCTTCCCTTAGGAAGCCTTGGGAGTCTTTGGATTAGGTTTGGGAGAAGTGAAAAGAACAGATGAAGGGGCCTAGGACCCCCCAGACATAGCGGTGGGCATTACAGTGGTCGGTTGTTCTAACTAAATAACACCATACACAAGACTGCTAAGGTGTTAAATCAGGATTAACTATTTTCAAAAAGTGTTTTTTAAAAGGAAATTAAACTCCAGCCAATATAGACAGTCACACACCATTCCCAAATAGGACATGTGTTTTCAGATGGAATCAAACTATGATTCACAATTTCAATTAGTGATAAGTCATGGACTCTCCTTCCTTAGATTGAGACCATAGAGTCCCTCTCTCTGTTTCTTTACTTTGCTATTTTGGGTCTGAGGGTATTTTCTCCTGCTTGATTAGTTTAACTCTAACTGGATGCTTTTTTTAAAAAAGGAGTGGCTCTCCACATTAATATGTAAAATACGTGAATCACATAGGGACTTATGCCCTGATGGACGAAAGACTCATTTTATCATGTGGCTTGGCTAATAACATCATTAATATGGGAAAAGCCATGTAAATTGGTAGGCATTTTGGTTAATGACATCATCAAAATGGTAACACATATAAACCTCCCATTACCACTGAACCTTCAGGGGATCACGGTCCCCGGAATTCCCTACCCCATAGACATTTAGTCATATGTCCCAATCCTCTTCTCCCAAATTTTCCTTTTTGGTTTTCACCTTCTCGTGTTGTACCCCATCCACTGGACCCCAAAAAGACCACCGAGGACCCAACATACAAAATGCAAAAGCAAAGGTTTATGGTTTATTCGGGCTTAAGCTCGGGCTCTCAGACCTCACCAACTCAACGGATCTGTGCTGAGAGCCCAGAGTAAGGGAGAGTGGAGCCTTTTATAGGTTTTAGACAAAGAAGGGGGGGATACCGAAGATACACTTTGGTTGGTTCAAGGAGCCCGCGCGCGCCAACATAATTTTAAACCGATTGGATGTATAAGATGCAGCCCTGGAAGTTTCTTATTGGTAGGTGCTATTCTCAGGGCTGTGGAATGTGCTGACTGTTACCTGTGGGGCCAGGAGTCTCCATATTTACCTTATAGGGCAGTTTTTATGCCCGGCCTTGCTTAATCTATAGTTTCCTGGAAGGGGGGTAGGGAATGGCAGGAGGGGGTCAGGGCATGCCAGGGTATGTCTAGGCATGTCTAAAGCAGCAGCCAAGCATTTTACAGAAGCTAAAAGAGCAATTAGTGGGGGTCTGGAGGGATTGGGGGGTAGCGGGTGAATGAAGAGGGTCTCAGGGTTCTACACTCGGATTCTTATCGAGATCATAGAAATGAGAGACTCAGAGGGAACTCCAACATGGGCTCTGTTACCATGTTATAAGATCAATGCCTTTTTATGCCAGACCAAGAAAGTCATGTGAGTCCTCTCTGGTATTTTGATTTGGATTTTACTAAAGGAAGCTCAGAGTTTTCCCAGCCCTGTGCCTCTAACAGTAGCCAGCTTAGCACAGGGAGCTAACACTTTGAGATGACTAAATCTAGGAATCTCATGTCAATTTGCAGTAGCTCAGGGTCAAATCTGGGAAAACCTCTGCTTTCTGTATCCCAGCCCTGACCCAACAGATAGATTTCCAGGTGCTAGAGAGCCACCAACAGCTGCCAAATGGGCAGCACAGCGGCAGCTCCAGAGGCAAAGAGGGTCCTTTCCCTCCTCAGGACTCCTTTCAGCATTTGGATCCCCTCTCTCTCCAAGTTCTTTTAGGTGCGTTGTTTTCTATGTCCTTTATTCTCTGCATTGCAAGTGCTTAATCCAGGATTACATGTGATAAATTATAATGCAGCTTTCTGATTCAGGCAATATGGACTAGCAGGTTTAAAAAATGAACTAAAAAACGGAGTGGCTCAAAATTAAAGGAATTTCATCTTGGGCATCATACATCTCCTCTATCTCCCTTGGCTAACTGAGAACTTTCTAAACACTTATCTGACTGGGAGGTCAATACATTCTTGTTAATTAATCACCTATTTAGGATGTTGTTTGAGATGCTCTGGAGTCCCCCTCTCTGCATGAGGAGGTCAATTTACATAACGCCATTCTAAAAAAGGAATTAATGTATTTTCAGAAATGGAGCCAACAAAAACAAGGGAAACAGTCAGAGACTGGGACCCCCTCCACCCCCAGGTATGGATAGAGTGATTCAGTTCCAGTCTCAGGAATGCTCCCCATGGAGCAATTGGGTCACAATGACTGCTACCATCAGAAACTGGAGCCCTCTCTCCAGATATTAGACTGGAAGACAATAAAAGGATTACGTACCCTCCACAGATCTCACAGAATTTCTGTTTTGTTTCACAAATGGGGACAGAAGCAGGTTCCTCACTGACTTGCCTCATAAGAAACTGGAGCAAGCTAGACCCCCCCCACCAAGCAAATGTGGGGTAAAACTGGATAAAACTAGACTCCCCCCCCGAAAATCAATTAGTTCTTTTAATGACTTGTATTATCTAAAACTGCCATTACAGGGTTAACTACATCAATAAGACAGTGATCATACTTGGGTTGGATGGCTCAGTGGTTAAGCATGCTGACTGTTCTTGCAGAGAACTCCAGTTCAGTTCCCAGCACCTGTATGGCAGCTAACAACTGCCCATAACTCCAGATCCAGGAGATCTGATGTAGGCATTGCTTGTATGGATGCACTTACACACAGGCAAAACACTCATACACATAAAATAAATAAATTTAAAAACTAAAATAAATAAATAAAACCTTTAAACAAATGGTGATCGTACTTAAATGATTTACAATGGAAAGAGAAGAATATTTCCAACTGGGATTTCCTGACTACAATGAAGCTAGTATATTCTTGAGGCTTTTAGTGTTATCCATAAGTTCACTTATCCATGAGTTCTTCAATAATTTAGTGTGTATTTTATTGCCTTTTCCTTCAAGAGGTTTTTTGAAGACACAGTTATCTCAGTCATTAATTCAGTTTTATTTGAATTCCATTCTAATAACATAGATGTAAATCTTCATGGCCTTGGATTTGGGGCTACTTTCTTACGTGTGACACTAGAGGGGTCATAAGCAAAAAAAGAAAAAAATGGTAAATTGGTTTCCATTAAAAGTAAAAACTTTTGTACTTTGAAGGATACCGTCAGTAAAATGAAAAGATAACCTCCCCTACCAAATGGGAGAAAACACTTGCAAATCACCATAAATCTAATGATGGTCTGTTTGCCAAAGCCTGTAAAGAATGTAAAGAACTGTTATAGCTTCACAGAGCAAAGATGACCCGTCAAGATGAATATACTCATGAGCATCAGCTCTCAACTTGAAACATCCTAGGATTACTTGGAAAATAGCTCAGTTGAATAATTGTCTTTATCAGGTTAGTCTGTGGACAGGACTGTGAGGATTGTTTTGATTGTCTTAATTAATGCAGGTGTTCTAACCCTCTGGGCAGGTGGTCCTGGGCTATATAAGAAAGCTAGCTAAGCATGAACCTGTGACTGATCCAGGGAGGGAGCCAGCAAGCAGTGTTCCTCCATGGTTTCTGCTTCAAGTTCCTGTCAGCTTCCTGCCCTCACTTGCTTCAGTGATGGACTGTGACTTGGAAATGTAAGCTAAATAAACTCTTTCAGCCATAAATTACTTTTGGTTATGGTATTTGTCACAGCAATGGATTGAAACTAAAGCAGTGAACAAAGACGATAATTATACATTTCTCCAAATAAAGTATGCAAATTAAGATGTAAAAAGAGTCTCAACATCAAAAGTTATTACAGAAATGCAAACCAAAACCACAAGAAGGGGCTGGAGAGATGGATTGGTGGTTAAGAGCACTTGCTGCTCTTGTAGAGGATTGGAGTTCCATTTCAGCACTCATGTTGGTGGCTCACAACCAACTGTAATTCCAACTTCAGGGGACTCTGATCCCCTCTTTTGGGCTTTGAGGTAACAACATGCATGTCAGGCTGGCCTCAGTCTCATAGAGATCTGCCTGCCTCTGACTCCAAATACTGGGATTAAAGGTGTGTACTAACACACCTGGCCTCAGCTCCAGGGAATTTGATATGCCCTTCTAGCCTCTATAGGCATATGCAAGCACATACACATACACACACACAAAGACATATACAGGTGCATATAAATAATAAATCTTTTTTTAAAATTTATTTTTATTTTATGTGTATGAGTGTATTGCCTGTGTATATGTCAGTGCACCCTTATCATATAATGCCTGTAGAGGTCAGAAGAGGGCATCAGATTCCCTGGAACTGGAGCTACGGATAGTTGTTAGCTTCCATGTGGGTGCTAGGATTCAAACCCAGGTCTTCTGTAAGTGCAATCGGTGCTCTTAACCACTGAGCTATCTCTCCAGCCCCTAAATAAATCTTTTTAAAAACACAATAAGACTGTCTCATATCCACAGTGATGACTACACAATCAGTATTTTAAACAACAGAATGTATAAATACTGACAAGGATGTGGAGAAACAGAGCCTTCAGAGCCTACTGGTAGGAATGTTAAATAGTGCAGTCATCATTGAAAATGGGTTCCTCAAAATGTTGAGGACAGAGTTACCATATGACTCAGCAATTACACTCAGGGTTATACCCAAGAAAACTGAAAACGTATTTGAGAAAAACGTACACACGAAGGTTAATAATGGCGTTGCTTATAATTGGTAAAACGTGGAAACAAGACAAATATGTATGAATGGAGGACCGTGGAAGAAAAAAAATGTGGTAGATGTTGCACAATGCAATGTTATTTAGCCATAAAACAAAGGAATACCGATACCTGCTACAATATGGGTGAACCTTAAAACACAAAGACCACATTGATGGGCGGGGTTTCTGAGTGTAGCAGGACCTTTCATAGACCAGGTATGCATGACCTAAGGACCCAAGATGCAGGTCACTCATGGTCATCAAAGATTGCCCAAAGACAGTGACTATAAGTCCCTTGTCAACCAAAGAGATTAATGCCACAGACTCTCATGGGAGTATGCAAAGTGGGAGCAGGCTTTATTAAGAATTTTTACAGAACAATGAGAAATTGAGGAAAAATGGAACTGGAGAGAAGGCTCAGTGGTTAAAGGCACTGGCTGAACTTGCAGAGGACCCAGATTGGATACCCAGCACCCATGTGGCAGCTAACAACGTCTGTAACTCCAGTTCCAGGGGATCCAATGCCCTCTTCAGGCCTCCACTGGCATTGCATGACACAGGTGCACTTACATGAAGAAAAAACACATACACATAAAAATAAATAAATAAAAAATATTATTTTACAAAGAACTCAAAGAAAAGTGAAAAATTAAGGAAAAGTAAGAGAAACTTCTAAGAGTTTTCTGTAATACTGAGTGAGATGCACAGAGGAATACCACAGAGTGATAGTTGAATTAGGAGTCCTTTATTAGCTTTCTAGCAAGTTGGTGTTTAGAGAGGGGGCTCATGCCCAAGAGAACTCTCTCAACCCTGAGAAGATGCAGTGCAGGGTCTATAAAACTTAAAATCACAATTAGATCATGATGGGTAAAGTCAATCACTGTAGTTACAGCAGATCACCATGGTTATGCCAGAGCAGGGCTAGGTCAGTTAACAAAGAGATTTTCAATTAACCAAAATTTTCAGTTAAAAAAAAAAAAGCACAAGTTTCTCAGAATTGTAGAAACAATGGACTCCATGGAGATGCAGGCATAGCTGGGAGGGGGGACGCGCTATCTGGATATGCTGCCTGGCTATGTGTAAGTTTCCCAGTACTGTAGAAACAATGTACTCCCTGAAACCACTTTCATGAGATGTTCTACCTGGCTGACTGCAGTGGGAATGGCTTGGCAAAAACACAGGGCAAAGCAAAAGTCAGCTAGACAAACATGGAGTGCGTTTTGCCGTTTCATTTCAAGGGAGGAAAAAGCTGTCGAATTTCCTTTGTCTAGAGTTTTTATACAGCAATGGCTATATAACTAGACAAAGACTGAGATCATCTTGTTGAGACAGGTTAGTTCTTTGCGCTATTGTTGTCAGAGCCTGTAGAGCACCTGCACACTATGTGCCTGTCCCCTGGCCCAACCAGGGGGATAATCCTGTGCTGTATGTGCTGCCCACCAAGTTAGGGATGGTTGAAGCCCTCTTTACTCATCTGACTCTACCTTTGCTAGTCTTGATCATGACTGCCACCTAGACTTTGGTTACCGTACTGTTGTTTATACTAAGCTCTCAGTGTTTTTCACATTTACAGGGTCAAGCTTGTAGCTTTACCATGACATTGAATTAATTCTATCACAGCCACCAAGATTAGCTATAGTCTTTACTGATTACCTCATGCTTAGGTCCTTGTCTCCTAGAGGGTCTCCTAGGAGGAAGTTTCTTTAGAAGTCAACCTTACCTACAATGAAGTTTGTTACAACTAGCTACAATAGAAGCAAGGACATAGGAAAGGACGATGATGCCTTACATATGATCCTCAAGGGCTTCCAGGGGTGGGGGAGCTATCCTGTTGTCATTGGCCAAGAGCCCCGTTCTTCCTCTTTTCTATCTAGCTTGGCTATCTCATATATAACCAGCTACAAACCCTCTTATTCACCTTCCTCAGTGCTCCTGACTGCCATTTTAACCTTTAATCTTCTATTTAACTCCAAAATTCATTTTCACTGCAGCCTATGTGAGCAACTTGCAGCTTTCCCCATGGGACCCCTTTCCATACTACCTGAAGGGAGCTAGCTCCTGCCTCAGCATCATGTGCACTCCATTTACATTTACAATAGACAAATACATAAAGACAAAACACAGTGGTTAAATGGGGCAAGGGGTGGGGGCAGAAACAGCGAATGACTATGTGACAGGTGCTTACTATGCGTGGAGTTATTTTTCTTTTCTTTCCTTTTTTGGTTGTGTCTGTGAATGAAAGTTCCCAGAAACAAACAAACAAAAACACTGCATCTTGGACTGAACTCCCTGCAAGACTTATCAGCTGATTAGCACTGCAGTGACTGTGAAGAGTTTGGAATGTTTCAGGTCCAGAGCCTAGTTATAATTTGTATTGGACCATCTTTAGCCCCCTAAATAGCCATTCCTTGCCCATCTCTGTTTGACTTGACATCCTGTGATGAACAGATGAAAACCTTTTGGAATGCATTAACTTAGCAGACCACCAAGCTTCCACCAACCCCAGGGCAAAAAAGTCTGTGAGACAGCATCAAAGGCCTGCAGCCAATCTCCCCTCTTTGCTGGAATTTACCTCTCTGATGTCTCCACCAGTGTATTCAAAAAGTGTCACTCGATGGTTTCTTTTTCCTATTACTATAGAATCTTCATGAAAATGGAATTTGAAATAATCTGAATCTCTGTTGCTGGACCATGGTCACTCATTTTGGCTCCAGAATAAACTATATCTTTTATTTATTTATTTTTTATTTTATGTATAGGAGTGCTATACAATACACCCATGTCATACAATACCCACAGAGGTCAGAAGAGGGCAGAAGATCCCCTAGATCTAGAGTTACAGATTGTTGTTGGCCTCCATGTGGGTGCTGGGATTTGAACCCTGGTCTTCTGCAAGAACAGTCAGTGCTCTTAACCTCTGAGCCATCTCTCAGAATAAACTCTTTTCCCCATTGAGGTGAGAGTTGTGATTTTATGTTGAGATGTCAAAAGAATTTATTTCAAATCTGCTTAAGAACGTGGTAAAACTCCAGTTCTCCAAAAGGTAATTGTTAGGTTGCCAGCAGACTCCTAAAATGGCAGCACAGCTCCCAGTAGTCTAAAATGGCGGGTCTGAACTTAGCCTGGGAAAGTCTCTCTGCTTAATGAGAGGCAAACCAATCCTGGGCTAAACTGCCCAGCCTATGTCATGGAAAGTTACCTAAGCACCTAACTGCCTATAAAATATATGTGACTTCCTATGCTAACGGCTGCTGTCTCTGATCCCGGGAGGCAGTTCAGCAGTTTGTCTCCCAATAAACTTCTGTCCCATGGAGTAGTCTTGGTCAGTGACCTTCACTGCATGTTTCCAGGCAGTAATGCAGGAAGTTCAGCCAAGCCTCCCCAAACCCAGAAAACAGTGTTTTCAATTCAAAAAATATAAATCCTGTGGATACTGATAAAAACTTGAAAATTTACTTCACTTTCAGTGGTCCAGCACTCCGTGGAGTGCTGCCACCAACACCAACCCCTGGGGACAGCACTGATGAAGTAGGAGAGGGGAACAGAAGGCAAGAACAGGTAGGGAAATTGGCCCAAACAAGGAGATGCCGATCTTTCCTGTTCACTTTTTCTTCTTGTTAATTCCTTTGCCAACGGTACACAGACACCTTTCTTGTTTAATACACTGTAGAGTAGGAAGGCAACAATTCTATACGTTGCATTCACGTTTTCTGTTGTACCTACACCCCACTTCCTCCAGGTGCTGAGAGAGCAGTGGTTGGTTGCTAAGGAAGTCCAGTCAGAGTTGGAACATTGTGTTGTTGATGCAAAACCATAACTCTCACCTCAAAGGGGATAAGAGAGTTTATTCTGGAGCCAAATATGAGTGACTATGGCCTGGGAACACAGATTCAGGTTACCCCAAATTCCATGTTCGAATGTGATAACTATTTCATTAAGTTTTATAGTAACGGAACAAAGAACAGTGCAGGATTTTTTCTGGGAACTTTCTTTCACAGTGCACACTCTCACAGGGCAGGAGCCGCCACCCCAAGGCCATTTCTTGGCCTCTGCTCAGTCTTGACCAAAACCTTGGTGCCCAGTGCCACCACACTGGCCCCCAAACTCCAGGACCAAAGTGACAACTGGGCCTTCAGTAGCTGCACCCCTTGAGAGAGTCCCTCACCCTGCCTCAACTCCTAACAACTTCTACCGAAGTCAACATGGTTCAAGAAAATGTCAGGATCATCTCCTTCCTCTACTTTATAGGCTGCATGCACAGGAAGCCCCAGGGGTCACTTGTCTAAGAACCTGCCAGCCCCTTGGGGGTCTTACCACACTCATGCTCTTCCCGCTGTTTGGGAAACAAAGGGGAAGGACCCCGGGAGACCAGAACTGAGGGAATAGGAAGCAGGAGGTCAGGTCAATGTCTTTCCTTGGTTTAGCGAACCCCCATGCAGATACCTTTGGCACTCTGGAAGAACTTATCTGGCAGGTGACTGTTTGGTGGTCTGGAACAGAGAGACAATAATGGAGTTCTCCAGGAATGGTGTTTGAGTTGATAAAAATGTTCCCAAATCAGAGTCATGATAGTTGTGTGACATTGTGAATGTACTTAAAGGCATTGGTTCATACATTTCAAGATGGTTAAAAGGATGCATTTTGTGTTACTTGAATTTCACCTCAGTTTTATTAGTTTGCTGCACAATCTCCCCTGTCTAATGTGTACATCATATCCAATTTCCAGATCCTATTCGCGTTCTGTTAGCCAAGAACAGCAGGCTAATGTTGAATTTCCTGGAAGTTTTTAACTGCTTGTTTAGTTTACCTCCTCTTTCTTCCCTTTAGCCTTGTGAAGGCAGACTTGGACTTCCATGAACATAAGCTTTCACCAAACCATCTTTTGTTACCATCTTAAGGTTTGTTTCATTTATCTATTTTAAGGCTATTTTAGTCGCAATTCTTTGCACTTGGATTTTTCTCTTGTTCTGTCAATTATCAGATCAACTTGTTCCAAATGCTTAGATTACTTTTAAAAATCTTTTAACTCTTGGTAAAGAATAGGATATTTCCTAACTATTGTTATAATCACTGGTTTTTAATTTATGACCATTTGATCTTAGGCTGGCTTCCATTAAAGAAGACTAAAATCATGCTGGGCATGGTGGCACATGCCTTTAATCCCAGCACTTGAGAGTCAGAGACAGGTGGATCTCTGTGGTCTACAGAGTGACTTCCAGGCCAGCTGGGGTTACAGGAAGAACCTGTCTCAAAAAGACCAAAAAAAAAAACCTGAAAAACTAAAATCAGGGTTGGGAGACAGATCATTGGTACAAGTGCTTGCTGTAGAAGCCTGAGGACTTGAGTTTGGATGCCTAGCACCCATGTAAAAGCCGAGTGTGGCCAGGCATACCTGGAAGATCACTGGGGGGAACCGCGTAGCCAAAAAGCAAGTCGCTCCAGGTTCAATGGGAGACCTCGTCTCAAGGGAACAAGACAGAGCGTGATAGAGCGGGACACCAGTGCTAGACAGCCTCAGTTGTCAACTGGACGCACCTGGGATGAGGGAGCCTCAACTGGGTGATTTCTTCTGTTGGACTGGCTTGTGGCCATGTCTGTGAGGCATTTTCTTGATTATTGAGTGATATGGGAGGACCCAGTGGGTGGTACCACCCCTGGCAGGTGGTTGTATAAGAAAATGGGTCAGGGGAACAAGCCGGTAAACAGTTTCTGCCTCCAGGTTCCTTGCTTGAGTTCCTGCCCTGGCTTCCCTCAATGATGAACTGTGATCACAGCATGTAAGCCAAATACACCTTTCCCTCCCCACCCCAGTTGTTTAGGTCAGTGTTTTGTCACAGCAGTAGAAAGCTGACTAGAACACCCAATACCCTTCTCTGACCTATACACACACACACACACACACACACACACACACACACACACGCACACACACACATACACACACCATTTGAAAGACTGAAATCTTTCAAATTTTATTTGGATGAGGCTAAGTTTGTAAAAAAAGAAAAAAAAGATTTTTTTTTTTCCTTCAAGGAAGGCAGAAACTTCAAGAGCCAGTCTTCTGTGTTTTTGGATCAGCAGATGCCTCAGTATGCTGGAACATACCATTGTGTCCACAATATTTGCTGGGGCATCTATATCTATGCTAAACTTTGAAAAGCATGGTCCTGATTCATCCTGTCTCATGTTTCAGACATCAGACAAAGTGCCCCTTCCTTGAAGCATCTCAGGTCCGGTCTTTAATTATGACCCACAGGGAAGCCTAGTTCTTTCTTTCAAAGACTCATTAGAGTCAGTAATCACAGCTTGTCTTCACCCAGAGGTAACCATTATCCCAAACTCAGTGTTAAGGCTGCCCTATTTTCTATGGTACCCACCACACATGTAGGTAGCTTCAAACTACATATCATTTGCATTTATCTATTTTTTTAAAAAAAAACTACATCACAAATAGCAAACATGCAGCATTGTTCTTTCTGGGTTTGGGTTATGTCACTCAGCATAATGCTTTCTAGTTCCATCCATTTACCTGCAAATTTCATGATTTCATTTTTCCTGATAGCAGAATACAATTCCATTCTGTATGTGTACCACATTTTCATTATTCTTTCACCAGCTGATGGGCATCTGGGGATCACCCTCTACTTTAAAAGAGGAAGTTCTGAGAAGCGACCACCATCGGGAATAAGGGAGGCATGAGGACAGACCTCAACCATGTCAGAGTGATGATCTCTTTCTTCAGGGGGAGGTGGTACATGTCACTCCTTTCTAGCTCCAGGTGTTCAGTAACATTGCTGCCAGAGCTGTCTTCCTGAATCCCAGCCCAGTCATGGCCCATTTGTGTGCTCATGCCCTCTGGCTCCCTGTAAGTATTGGGATTCCTAGGCTCCCATCCCTGCTGTCCTTTGTATCTCATGTTACAGGGTGATTTCATCTATCCCCATGATTCTCAACTTTTGCGTAAGTGGTGATGACTCACCAATCTGTGTGTTTCCCTAACTCCAGGTTCACATACATAGCTCCTGATCAGATATTTCTGACAGTGTGATCCACAGTGCTTTAGACTCAGCATGTAGAACACTTAACTCATCACTTTACAGCTCTTCCTCCCAGAAGTTAGTCTACCTAGTTACCCATGACCAGGATTATTTTACTTCTAAGCCTTCCCAATTATAATCACAAAAGTCCTTTCAACGGAAAGGACTCTCTCTCTTAAAAATACATCCTAAAAACTTAACAATGCTAAAAAATTATTTAACGGGAACTACAAAAGAATATATATTAGCAAGCCATTTTTAAGATTTGACGTTAACTGTGTATGCGTGCGTGTGTGTGTGGTGTGTGTGTGTGTGTGTGTGTGTGTGTGTGTGTGTGTGTGTGACTGAAGGTACTCTAAGAGGCCAGAGGCATCAGATCCCCCGGAGGTGGAATTAACAGACAGTTGTGTGCCACCCAATATGGGTGCTGGAAACTAAATGCAGGTCCCCTGAAAGAGCAATGTGAGCTCTTAACTGCTAAGCCATCTCTCCAGCCCCAACAGGCCATTTTTGAAATTCATGTTTTGGTGTATCTTAAATGTATAGGAAAAATCTGAAAGTATATCAATATTCAATGGTAGAATTTCAGGTAATTTACCTTTTATCCTTTTTTGCTTATCCATATTTTCTTAAAGATTTATTTCTAAATTATTTTTATTTATCTGTATGTCTGTACAAATGTATGGCATGTGTGTTTGTGTCAGAGGCCATCACATCCCTTGGAGCTACTTAGAGTTGTGAGCTGCCAAGCATTAGCTGGGAGCTAATCTCAGGTCCTCTGGAAGGGCAGCAAGCACTCTGAACCTCTGAGCCATCTCTCTAGGCCCCCATATTTTATCAAGAATTGTAATAAAAATTAACCTATAGCCGGGCGTGGTGGCGCACGCCTTTAATCCCAGCACTTGGGAGGCAGAGGCAGGCGAATCTCTGTGAGTTCAAGGCCAGCCTGGTCTACACAGTGAGTTCCAGGACAGCTGGGGCTACAGGGAGACCCTGTCTCAAAAAGACCAAAACAAAACAAAACAAATTAACCTATGGAGTGTTCCTTTGCTTTCTCCCTCTCTTTGCCCCCCTCAGGAATATTGCCTAATTAGGTTCACGATGTTTCCCTATCTTGGGAAGTAGGAGGAAAGAGGGCATGAGAGGAAGAAAGGAAAATTAATCTGATCTTTAAAGGAGATAGGATAAAAAGATGAAAAAAATTAGAAAGCAAAATATCAGTGTGTGTTCTAAGAGAAAAAGATTTGAAAAGGTACATTTGTGAATGAGAGGCTCCACAGCAAGGCGGGGTAGGTGAGGACTGTGGGAGAGAGAAAATGATTTGTGAGCCTTTTAAGTGGGATTCTTTGAAAAAGATTCTTAGGGGATTTGGGAGATAGTTCAGTGGGTAAATCACGTGCCATGCAAGTCTGAAGACTGCAGTTCACATCCTCAGCACCCATGTAAATGCCTCATTGGCACTCTAATTCCAAAGTGGGGAGGCCAAGACGGGGAATCCCTGGGCAGGATGTCTACCTAGAAGAGCTGGAATCAATCAATAAGCTCTGAGTTCAAGTGAGAGACTGGACCTCAGTACAAGGCAGAAGCAACTGAGAAAGATACCTGACATCAACCTTTGGCCTCTACACTTGTATGTATATGTGCATGCACACCAGCACATATATGTGAAGCAGCACATGTGAACATGCATGTAATGCACTTGTACACCACACACATATATACACACAATGACTTTTTAGCACTTCAAGCTAAAACTAAAAATTTCATTATTTATCTGGATTGCACTTCTTTGAAAGCAGCATCCCACAGAGAAAAGACTCAGTGAGTCTGAGATATATAAAGTTTGTACTTTTTTTTCTGCAATAAATATAGAGGTTCTGAGCTAGAGAGATGGCTCAGTAGTTAAGAGTACTTGCTGCTCTTACAGAGGACCTGGGTTTATTTCCCAGGACCCATATGGCAGCACACAACTGTCTGTAATTCCAGTTTCTGGGGATCCAGTGCTGTCTTCTGGCCTCCGCAGGTATCAGGAACGTATGTGGTACAAATACATACACACTGGCATACACATTTAAAATAAAAATATAGATCTTTTTTAAAAGATACAGGTTCCATCCCAGAAGTGAAGAATTCCAGGTGTACTATGGTATTAGTTACTTCTGTTGCCGTGGTAAAACGACACAACTAAAGTGATTTATGGAAGAGTTTATTTTGGCTTATGATTCCAGAGGGAGAATCCATAATGGCAGGGCAAGGCACAGCAGCAGGCAGGCATGGTGGTAGCTGAGAGATTTTTAACTCTCATGCTTAATCTGCATTCAGGTAGTAGAGAGAGCACTGGAAAGTTCGAAAGCCTATGAAGCCTTGTTGTGGACCCCCAGTGACATGCTTCCTCCAGCAAGGCCACACCTCCTAAAGACTCCATGACCTCTTCTAAGCAGTGCCACAACTGGGTCCACATGTTTAAATACTTGAGCCTTTGGGGGACATTTTTATTCAATCCACCACAATTACTTTATTTTTCTATGTCTGGCATTAATTATTCATTTATTTTATTATTCTATCCAGTGGCAGAATTAGCCTCAGGTAACGTGAGTTTTCTTGTTGAGATAATATTAAAGGCAGCCAGAGACTTACATAAAGTAGCTCATGGAGCACATAGCTGAGTTTCAGGCCTTAGGACAGGAGACTCTTTCAACATGTGCCTAATCTATGTGGTCTTCAGTCGTCTGTTCACCTGGATCCTGTCCTTCTTAGTCTGGCGAGTCTGAGCTTGTGCTGTACTTGAAGCCAGGAACACACACTAGTCATGGTCACTTTCCACCACATTGGACTGTTGGTAGATTCTGGGGTTTTGTCGCCTCTCTGGTTGTACATAAACGTAGACAGGAGCTACTTAGACCCTCAGATGGGATCGCTTGTTCTCAAACTTTCCCAGGGTTTCTGCTATAAACTCCTCACATCCCCCAATATCCTCCCAAACACATAGCATAGGTTTGATCTCTTTCTCAAGGACAATGACATTTAACGATTCTATATTATCTCCAATTTTCCAATCCTCTTTTTCCTCTTGGTCCTGGGGAATCTTGCCACACTTTATGTTCAGTCAGGATTCTTCTTCCAACTCTGAGCTTTCATATCATGTTCTCTTTTTCTTGAGTTCTGTCCTTTTGTTCTTGAAACATTCAGCTTTCCAACATTATATCTTTGGTCCAAGTTATCTCGCCTACTTCCAAGGATTTAACCCACTCTTTTATGCTAATAAATATACAGATCCAATACAAAATCAATGTCCAATTGTATAAATCTCTTCTTTAAAGTTTTATTTTTAATTATATGCATGTGCTTGTGCCTGAACATGCACATAAATGCATTTCGAATGAAGGCCAAAGGCATTGGATCCCCCGGAAGCTAGAATTACAGGTGGTTGTAGGCCATTCAATGTGGGTGCTGGGAACTGAACTTGGATCATTTGCAAGAGCAGACACATTCTTAACCACTGAGCATCTCTCCAGCCTCTCTCTCTTTATATATATATACATATATATATGTATATATATATATATACATATACATATATATCTCCCACAAACCAGTAAAAACTCACCCTGTAACAAAATCCCCGTGTCTTTTGAGAGTTGTAATTCCATCTGTGTTATTTCTCTCTCTGTTGGTGTTTGCAATTACAAGCTGCTCCAGTGATTAAGGAAAAGTGCTCACTGAGGATGTTCAATGCATGTGCTCTCTATTTGTCCAGGACATGGAGTCGGCATGTAAGAAAAGAATTCTCTTCTTTAAATATCAGTGTGGTTGGCTTCACTGGATCTGAACAATCCAGGAGTCTCATTAACCCCATCACTTCCTTGCCCACAACCTTTAGGAAAAGCACATGATGGTTCAGCTGTCTACTTCATGTAGAGTTGGTAGTAGCTTAGCCACTTTTATTGTTTTCATATACTCTATAGATATGTGCCCCTTTTGCCCATGCCAAGGTAGTCCTTTCCTGCTGCCCAATTCCTTAGTATGTGTGACCTCGAAGTTCCTCTGACTCTATGACGACAAACCATAGTCCCACCTCCTTCCCACGCTCTGTGGGAGAACTCAAGCCCATTACCTCTCCCACCCAATCGGTTGATCTTAGCTGCATGAAGGGGAGGGGCTATGCATATACAAGCCGAGAAAACCATGAGGCCGGTCTCTCGCCATTTTGTGTGGCTGTTAGGAAGCCACGGGATATATGTTTGGGTGTGGACTTTTGAGCACAGCTGTGAATGGGGGCAGCGCCCACTCTTCTGCAAGTAAACCAGCACCCCAAGTTCAGTTAGCAAGTCCAATAAACTCGTTAAGATTCTTCAAACGGCGGTTTTGGAGAATTCTTGCCTCAGGTTGTCCTAAGGACAGTGAGAGGAGGGAATGGGATGCCACGTGCGCCTCCCAGCAGTGAATTTGACTTTACAGTATGTCATTGAAGCTTGAACGTGTCCAGACTCATACCTAATGCCCAGTTGCCTTTCAAGCAATAGTATAACTCAAATGGCTGTATCATCTCCCTTCTATGTCTTGTTGAGTCTCATGCTTTTCCCCTTTCATCTGGAATTCTTCCAGTCCATACTCTGGTTTGCTTCTTTATGAGTCAGGGAGCCACCTCTCCTCACCTGAGGCTGAGTCATGCGCCCTTGAGTTTCCACAGAATCCTTTAAATACCAAAGTCTTTCATTGGCCACATTATATTCTAAGTAAACTGAATGTAAGTTTCAATCCCAACTCCTGTGTGCAAAGTGGTCTTTCTCATGGATCTATGGAAAAATAAATGCCCTTTGACTTCTGGTGGAGTAACATCTTCATAAACCTACTGTAGTTAAAAATATGTCAAAAATGTGTTTAATGCATCTAACCTGCTGAGCATCCTGGGTTAAAAACAGAGAATATCATAAAGTGTTGGTTGGAAACTGTAGCTCACTGGCACTACCCAGTGTCACAGAGGAGGATCTCCACATACAGCAATAGCCCAGAAAAGGACTGAAGTTTAAAAACTGAAGTGCTGTTCCTGCTAAATGTGTATCACTTTTGAATCATTGAAAAGTCTAGCCATTTTAACTTAGAGAACATCTGCACTTGTCCCAATGTATTGACAGAGTTGTTTATATTATGTTGGAACATAGGCTTTAGATTCTATAAGACACTTATTTTTAGGGCTGGAGAGATGGCTCAGCGGTTAAGAGTGCTGGCTGCTCTTGCAGAGGACCCAGGTTTGAGTCCCAGCACCCATATGGCAGCTAAGAACCGTCTGGAACTTCAGTTTCAGGGAATCTGATGCCCTCTTCTGACCTCCATGTGCACTGTATGACATGGGTGCACTTATACATGTGTAGGCAATACACATAAAATAAAAATAATAAATTTTTTTTAAAAAGACATTTATTTGCATGAGAAAGTTTTTGGCACATGCTCTTAGTGTCTTTTCCCATGTCTTTCCTGGTGAACACTCCTTCTGGGACCTCTCCACAGATCTTTCAATGTTGGGCTGGTCTCCACCTTGAGATCAACATCTTGCAACATTCACAAAGTGCTAGATACTTCTTCTGAGGTCTAGATAATGTCTTTCCTTTTGAAAATCTCGGCAGAGCTCTTATTTCATCAAGATAACAGAATCTAGGATTCAATTATTATTCCATTCATTTAGCTTCCCCAGTACATAGTGACAGACTTCAGAACTCTGAGCTACAATGATGTGGAAATTTTTTAAAAGGCACTTGAAGTCCTTGACAGCTGAAGCTGGGACATTTGAAATACATGTGACAGGGAACCAAATTGAAATGTTCTCTCTGTAACCATCAAAGAGGTATGCTGCAAAATGACTCCTATTCCAGGAAAGAAAATGCAGCCTGTTCCTCTCTATTCCTATCGCTGTCATCTATACAGCCCCACGAGGTCTTACAGATATTTTCTTCCCAGGGTCTCTCACACAGCTTCCCAGGGTCTCTCTCTGGTCATGTTATTACAATGTTATGAACGTTGTACCACGCCATACCAAGCAGTAAGCTGGGTTCCTGTAAATAGTGTTCTTGTGATAAAATTTTAAAAAGCTGGAAGCACTGATGTGCTGGTAAATGTTTCAAAATCTGCTCTCTGGGGAAAAAAATCTCACTTGTTTTCTTGTTTTATTTGACAATTTCATACATGTATATACTGAGTTGGGGGCATTTTTCACCCTTCATTGCCGTCTCTCATTCCTGTTCTCTCCCGATGAAACCTTCTTCCCAACAAAAATCCCCTCTTCTCTCTGACTCAAAGACCTTCGGTGAGGGGGTGGGGTCTCTCTCTCTCTCTCCTCTCTCTCTCTCTCTGACTCACAGAACCTCAGTAAGGGGTAGGCCCTCATGATCCCTCCCCCTATCAGTGAGGGGTAGGCCCTCATGATCCCTCCCCCTATCAGTGAGGGGTAGGCCCTCATGATCCCTACTCGTATGCATGTTGAAACTGTAACTGGCTCAGTCTTGTGAAGGCCTTGTGCAAGTAACCTCAAATGCCGTGAGTTCATGAATGCCATGGTCAGGTCATGTCCAGAAGACACTGTTTTACAGAGTCCTCCCCAACGTCTGGCTCTTATAATCTTTCCACCCCCTCTTTCACTATGTTCCCTGAGCCCTGGCATGGAGAGGTAATATAGATGTCCAGCTTAGGGCTGAGCACTTCGAAGTCACTTATTCTCTGTACTTTGACCAGTTGTGAATCTTTGTATTAACTGCCACCCACTGCAACAGAAGCTTCTCTGATGAAGGATGTGAGCAGCGCTGGTCTGTGGGTCTAAAGAGAAGTACTTAGAAGGCAGTTTGACACCATGTCTGTTTAGCAGGACTACAGCAATAGCTTCTCCTCTAGGGCCTGTGAACTTGGAGAAAGTTTTATTTGTTGTGCTTGGCAATTTCATAGGGTTAAAACACTGCCGAGGAGGCAGATTATCACCTTGATATCACTGAATGGCACTGGGAAGGTGAACACAGTTGAGTTTTGTGAGTTAACACACACTACTTGCTGCCTGTTGGCTGCAGCATACCATTGGCTGGGTGGTTAATTTTCTCAAGTACCACACGAATTAAGATACTCTCAAATTCAGGAGTTTACTTGTGTTTCTAGTGCCTGTTTGGAAAATGAAGTCTGCCCACTTTATCACTGAAATACTATATTGGATCACTTGGCTGGAGACTGTTTTATCTATTTAAATCATCTGTGCTTTCACTCACATAGAACCTTGGGAAGTTTGGGGATTTGGACTTTTTAAAATCCTAATTTGTGCACTTGCAGGGATTCAATCCTGTACCACACCAGAATCCAGTCCAACCGTGCCATATGGAGTTATACAGTGCCCAGTCTGAATAACCATACTTAGCACCCTTGGCCTCGGCTTAAAATCCCCAAAGGTTTTCTATTATAGGGATTTGTATAATAGTTTTCTTTACATAAACGGCCTGGCATATCTTCCAAGGGGCTGCATGATCTGGTCTTAGCTGTCTCTAGCTTGCTCCGTGTGTGCTGCTCTTTTGGTACAATTTGTTCTAGCTTTTCCAGACCTTAGTCCATTCCTCTGACATACCAAGCCCCACCCAAGATCTTCCCTGGAGTTTCCTCCGCTTACTCTTCCCCTGGCTGATCCCTTCCTAAA
>NW_008358387.1:1230882-1240882 GCF_000622305.1 Nannospalax galili | reverse complement strand
CTCCATAGACAATTAAATTATGAGGACATTGAATTAATGAATTAACAGATTCCTTGATCCTAGGACGGCATGATTGCAAGATGGTGAAAAACAGGAGCTGGGCACTTCTCTGGGGCTGCATCTTTCTCTGATCTCTCATTGTATGCCCCCCTTTTCCCTTTTTTTTTTTCCACATCACAATGATGTGAATAGCTCTGTTCCACCATACCTTCTCCACCATGATGGACTGACATCTTTGAAACCATGAGCCAAAATAAATAATTCCTCCCTTCAAGTTGTCCTCAGGTATTTTGATCACAGTGATGCAAAAGTGGCCAATAAAAAGTATGCAGCATCGGGGCTGGAGAGATGGCTTGGCAGTTAAGAACACTGATTGTTCTTGCAGAAGACCCGGGTTCAAATCCCAGCACCCACATGGCAGCTAACAACTGTCTGTAACTCCAGTTCCAGGGGATCCAACAGCCTCGTCTGTCCTTCGTGGGCATTGCATGACATGGGTGCACTTACCTACATGCAGGCAATACACACATATACATAAAATAAAAATAAATAAAAGATTTTTTTAAAAAAGTATGCAGCATTAACCCAGTCCTTCAGAGGGATGAACTGTCCTCAGTTGGCTTCTGATGTCAGAAAGAAATAGCAAAAATTGGTTATGAGACTCCAGACTCCCAGCAACTAACTAGTTGACACAGGTTTGGGGGTATTTAATTATAGGGATGGGGCTAAGGAAATGGAGAGGGTCCAATATAGTCAGCAGAGAGAAAGACTTTAAGTTGTAAATCACATTGTTGATTTGGTGATTAGAATATATGTAGTCAAAGTGTCAATGAAACATCTTAATCTCCATTAAAGAACCAAGAGTTCTCTATGTGTGGAGGCCTGTAGCTTCTGTTTTCTTTCTACCCATACCTTCCCTATGTACATCAGAGGCTGTATCAGACTCTAAGTGGGAAGACGTCTGCACAGTCAGGGCAGGTGGTTGGTGGCCTTCAAGTTCCCTGAGTCCAGCAGCTATATAACCTAGTTCTTTCTTTCTTGGTACAAATCCTTTAAAAATCTTTTATTTATTTTTATTTTACATGTATGTGTGTTTTGCCTGCATGTATGTAAGTGTACCACATGCAGGTAGTACCTGCACAGGCCAGAAGAGGGTGTTGGATCCTCTGGAACGGGAGTTACAGAGGGTTGTTAGCCACCATGTGGGTGCTGGGAATTGAACCAGGGTCCTCTAGAAGAACAGCAAGTGTTCTTGATGACTGAGCCATGTCTCCAGCTCCCTCTCTCCCCACTTTAAAAAAAAAACAGCTAATTGAAAAGGATATGTGCAAACACAGGGGACAGTGACTTACTTGGTCAAAGAGACCCCACAATATCACCGATTCCCTAGTTGTTTCATGAAGCTACTTTCATACAGTGTTGGAGAAGGGGGCTGGAGAAGGGCAGGGCACACTTCCAACATAAGAGAAATAGATATTTCATAGAGTTGGAACTGCTATTGACATCTCAACAGGTAGCTTTTTGTAACTAATAACTACAGCAAGAAGTGAGTGGCTCTCCATGGATTTTTTTTGATGACTCTTTTAAGAAAAAATGTAATATTTTGGGCTGGAGAGCTGGCTCAGCAGTTAAGAACACTGGTTGTTCTTGTAGAAGACTCAGGTTCAAATCCCAGCACCATATGGCAGCTAACAACTGTCCATAACTTCAGTCCCAGGGGATCCGGCAGCCTTTTCTGACCTCCACAGGCATTGCACAGCACGGGTGCACTTACCTACATGCAGGCAATGCATGCATACACATAAAATAAAAAGAATAAATAAAATTAAATTTAAAAAATATATAATATTTTTGTCAATTCTTTGAGAATTTCATACATGCGTACAATGTTTTGACCATATTCAGTTCCCATTCTTCCCCCTAACGCTTCCCATACCTTGCCATCCCCCCAACTTCATATCTTTTTTTTATGCTCCTCTGAGGCCAATCTGTGCTGCCTATATGTGCTTGGTTGTGGGGCCATCCAGTGGAGCATGGGCAACCTATCAGGTGCCACACTCCTAAAGAAAACTATCCAGGACTGGAGACATGACTAGTAGTTAAGAGCACTGGTTGCTCTTAAGGAGGACCCGGGTTCAATTCCCAGCACCCACCTGGCAACTAACAATCATCCATAACTCCAGTGGCATTGCATGACATGGTGCACTTACATACATGCAGACAATATACACATAAAATAAAAATAATGCATAAAATATTAAAAGGGATGGAGAGATGGCTCAGCGGTTAAGAGCACTGACTGCTCTTGCAGAGGACCCAAGCTTGATTCCCAGCACCCACATGGCAGCCAATAACTGTTCATAACTCCAATTCCAGGGGATCCAACGGCCTCTTAGTGAGCCCCTCCCCCTCTGTGCTGGAATGTTTCTCTGATTTTTTTTTTTTTTAAGTTCACATGTATGTGTGTATTGCCTGTATGTATGTAAGTGCACCCATGTCATGCAATGCCCATGGAGGTCAGAAGAGGGCCTTAGACCCCTGGAACTGGAGTTACAAACAGTTGTTAGCTGCCATGTGGGTGCTGGGATTTGAACCCAGGTCTTCTGCAAGAACATTCAGTGTTCTTTACTGCTGAGCCAAAGCTCCAGCCCCTCTCTGATGATTCTTAATTCTAGTATCTGTGGTGTGGGAGGATTTATCTCTGCCCCAGATGACTGCATGTTACCCAGATTTTTACCAACAGCTTCTTAAATGCTGGGTCCCTCTATTTTCTTATTTCATCCTCCAGACCGTAGACACCTGGAGTCAGTCCTCTTTCCAGTGACATGCTTCTGCGCCACAGGAAACACCCCTGTGCCTCTTGTTCTGATGTACTCCAGCAGTGCTCCTTCATCCCAAGGCAGCACCTTCTATCCTGTAGCCCTGGGCTTTTTGTTTTCATTTTCTCAGGTGGGCACCAGGTAGGGGACACATACTGGCCTCTGTAAGTAATCGCATGATACATCTCAGCACCATTGGACAGGAGAGGAATACCCACCATGACCCCTCCCTTGCATGACAAACCTCTTCTCAAAGCCTCACCCTGCTCACACTTTTCATGCCACTTGGGAAACTACTTCTGGTTAAAAGGTCCAAGAGAACTGACCACCATGCTGGTACCAAGCCTCTATTTTTGCCTATTCTTTACTCTCACTTCTGAGTTCTATATATTCTTCAATACTCAGAATATTCCTCCCTTCCTTCTGCCCCTCTCACACTGTGTGTTTTTTCATAATAACTTTCCACTATAACAAACCTATATCAGACTTTGTACGTCTGACATAACTAGCCCACACCCTCATGGGTCTGCCTTATTCTCTAACAGATTGGAAGTTCTTGGGATCAAGGAAAGTTACTGACATCCTCAAAGCCTTCTATAAGATATAACTACAATTACTATTAGCATTCTATAAAGCATCAAAACATTTAGAAATTCATGTAAGTATAGATGAGCAAGATCTGTAAGTAGAAAAGGAAAAATCTCAGTGGAACCTTAGGAAAATTAACAAGTGGATTTGAAAATGGATAGGGAAACTCAGAATCAAGATCCTCTTGAAAATGAAGAAACCTGACTGGGTTTTCTGCTGTACATCAAGATTTTGGGAATTGGGGGTATAGTTCAATAGAGCAGTTGACTGACACACACCTGGCCCAGAATTTGATCTCTTACACAGCAAAAAGGACTTCCTATTGGGTATCAGCACAGGATAGACACAATGCAGTGAGATTGAATAACGAGCTCAGAAATAGATCCAGTCAGATAGACACATAATAGCTCTGTGAAACAGAGGAAAGACATGTATAAAACAAGCATTGCATATAAAAATTAAATTTAAATGAATAATTTATAGTCATCAAAAGACACCATTTCAGGCAGGGTGCTTTTGATCCCAGCACTCAGAAGGCAGAAGGAAGAGAATTTTTGTGAGTTCAAGGCCAGCCTGGTGTTCTTAGTGAGACCCTGTGTCACTCCACACCACCACCTAACAACACCATTTTGGGAACAAGAAGGGAAACTACAGAAAATTTTGCAGTGCCTTTGACAAGGGGCTTGCATTCAGAACAAGCAATTACAAAACAAAGCAAAAGGCAACCAACCCAGGAGAAAATTGGGTAAGGGACTTCAGCAACTCACAGAAGAGGAAGTCTAAAAGGCCAGTAAGCATGAAAAAGTACTCAGCCTCATTAGCAGTTAGGGAAATGTGATTTTAATTCCACATTAGAATGGCTAAAATGAAAAGAACAGACACCACCACCGCCTTCAGGTTACAGCAGCAAGAACAGCCCAGAGTGCTGGTAAGAGTGTAAATCGCTGGACAGGCCTAGGAAAACAGTTTGGTGTTACCTCGGCAAGTTGAAGACACGCAGCCCTGTGGCACTGTGATCATTTTCTAGAGAAGCGTGTACACAGGGACACATGTGATGGATGTGTTAATTGTCAACTGGGACAGAATCCAGACTCACATAGGCACAACTATGTGATATTATCTTGATTACATTAACATTACATGAGGTAAGATTCATCTTAATTGTGAAAGGGACCATTCCCTGGGCAGGTGACCTTGGACTGTATAAAACAGAGAAAACCAGCCAAGCACCAGTATGCATTCGGTGCTCTCTGCTTCCTGACTGCAGATGTGATGTGAGCAGCTCCCTCAAGCTCCTGCCTCTGTGACTTCTTCACCATGATGCACTGCCACCTAAACTTTGAGCCAAAATAAACCCTTTCTCCCTCCCTTAAGTTGCTTCTGTCAGAGTATTTTATCACAGTAACAACAAAAGAAACTAAGGCAATACAGTAAGTAGGAAGCCGATTCTGAAAACGCTGATAACTATGCAGTTCCAAAGTAGGATTTTAGTGTTCCTGAACCCAACAGTCATAAGCAGTAGAATGGATCAATGAATAATTCTATATTCATATGTGAAAATTCTATGCTGGGATGAAAATGAATGAACTGGGGTGGGGGGTGGCTAGAGGGATGGCTTAGTGGTTAAAGTGCTTGCTGTGCGAGTATGAAGACCAGCGTTCAGAGCCCCAGAGCCTACACAGAAATGACAGGTGAGCATATGTGATTCCAGCCTCAGAAGACAGAGGTAAGTGATCCCCACAGCAAGCTGGCAAGCGAGACTAGCGATATTGGAGAGCTCTAAGCTTGAATGAGAGACCCTACTTTAATGAACAATGTGGGAGAATAACTGAGGATGATTCTTGATGTGTTGGGCATGTCCCACACACATTCAAAACAGGCATACACACTTGAAAATCACACACACATCAACACATGAAAAATGGAAAATGCGAACAACAGAAAAGAAAAAGACAGATGAATGAACTGTAGTTTTACATGAGAGCATTGTTGAATCTCATAATTTAAGCAGTTGAAACTAGTCACAAAACCATACAAGACATTTGATTCAATTCATATAACCTCTAAGAACAAGGGAGACTTAACTTCAATACTTAGGGACTTGCATAAAGAAAAGGAAATAACTATATTAAAGTCAGAAAAATGGCCACCTTTGAGGCTAGTGGCATAGGTGTGAATGAAAAGAAACTTTCAGGGGGGTTCCTGGATATTGGTAACCAGCTTCTATTTTTGCATAGTGGTTAAACATATAGTGTTATGTTTTATAATAGTATTTTGAGCCATGAAGTTGTATCTTAATTTACTTGGCATTATTATTACTTGTTTCTTTGTCTTAGAGCATAGCACATTCAGGAATGAATGATGGATAAAAAGAGAGATTGTCTTGGGACTCCACTGCAAATAACAGAGAGTACAGCCCACATTGCCATGAACAAACAAGGTAATTTTTTGGCAAATACAGTAGGAGAGTGTGGGGTGGGCATGTGGCATGCTGTCTTCAGATAGGCTTAGATCAGGGCTCACACTCTGACTGGGCTGTGGTTTCTTTTTTGCATTACAGGCAATCCTTGAATTACATGGTTTTATGTATGTGTTTTGTTTTTGTTGGGGTATTTTTTTTGTTTTTTTTTTTATAGTCAGGATCTCAAGGGACTGAGGCTGGATTCGAACTTGCTGTGTAGCTGAGTATGTCCTTCAGCTTCTAATCCTCCTGCCTCCACATCTTAAGTGCTGGGATTGTAGGCATTGGCCACCATGTTTGGCTTTTTTTTTTTTTACTTTATAATGTTGTGGAAACAATATGAATATAATATGCCTTTAGCTTTGAATTTTTATCTTCTCTTGCGCTAGCAACATATAGCGACATAGTACTGCTCTCATGAAGCAGAGCGTTGGCAGGAAGTCATGGCTACCAGTCAACCCTGCAATCACAAGAGTGAATGTTCAATACTCCTCAGTGCACTGTGTTGCTAAGCTAGGATGCTTAGCAGGTCAAATATATTAAATGAACTTTGAACTTAATGATACTTTCAATTCAGAGTTTATGAATACACACCTAGATGGTAAGATGAGGAACATCTGTATAAATTTCCTCTCTCAGGTCTAACAGGAAATGTTTTCCTCCCAACAGTTTATTTAAAAGTTCTAGTGTTTAACTCTGTTCTGGTTGTCCTCATGGGTCATGGGTCCTTCTTTGGATTAATCATTAAGAGATAAAATAAACTAGTTTATTCATCTGGGGTAAATGGCTAGTAGACCACATGGCTATTCTAGGTTCAAGATGGTGTTGGAAGGGAAGAAAGAGTAATAATAAGTCTATAAGGATGATTATCCATCCCATCTAAGTGAAAATAACAGACACCAATCCATACCTCAGATTTAACCAGAACCAAGAAATTAACTGTGTAGGACAGAGGTATACCAGCTAAGCTTAGATTTGAAAGCAACAATAAAAATATTTCTTTCTTGCTGATATTAGAGATTCAAGACAGTCACAAATGCTCAGGTTGACTAAAAGTCAAGCTGGGGGCTAAGAGTGGAGGGCTGGAGATGTGATCCAGTGATGGAGTACTTGCCTAGCAAGTACAAGACTTCAGGTTTGACCCTCAACCTAGTAATAAATAAACAGTTCTGTTTAAAAGGAAAATAGTAAAGTCAGTTTGTCACTCTTAGGAACCGAAGCAATGAGTCAAACTTGATTAGATCCGCATTGAGAAAAATGCTGTCTGCAAGAGACATTTTAAGGATGACAGACAGTCTGACTATTGGCTGGATAAAAGAATTAGAGAATTATCCTTCCTTTTCTTGGGTGAGGTGATGGCAACTGGTAATATTGGAGAAAGTGGAAGAGGCAGGCTAGAGAACCTAGGGGTGGAATGTGTTGAGGTGCACAGCAACATACACACAGATGAGGTGGATGCAAGATATTGCCAAGGACTGAATCTAAATGATCCGCATTGGGTAGTCAGGGCCATATTCTTTTCATTCCTCCATAAATGAAATTGTGGGGAAAACATTTTCAGGAAAATCTGGAGAATTCAAAATAGGCAACAAAACAACAAAACAAATGCACTCAACACAGATATGTATGTATACATGTACACACACACACACACACACACACACACACACACACACACCCTCACCAACACCACCAAACTTAGCTTCTTTTTCTGTTATTTCTCTCTGGAGTCTCAGTTATTAGTGCCATTCGAGGTGAAAAGACTTAAGCTTATTTTGATGTTAAAATAATATAAAATCTGGGCCTGGAGAGAGGGCTCAGTGGTTAAGAGCACTTGCTGTTCTTGCAGATGACCTGGGTTTGGTGCCAGCATCCACATAACTTACAACTGCCTATAATTCCAGTTCCAGGGGATCTAACTCCTTCTTCTGCCTGGGGTACACATAAACTCATGCAAGAAAACACATAACAGAAATAAAATAATTAAAAAATACACAAAATGTATTACTTTTCAACTATCCACAAAAAATATTTATGTAGCACCAGCTATGTATATACATCCTATTCAGAGAGTGTTATAATTTTTGAGACAAAGTCTCCCTGTAGCCCCATCTGGCCTGAACTCACTCTGTAGACCAGGATGGCCTAGAGCTTACAGAGATCTGCCTGCCTTTACCTCCCTGGTGCTGGGACTAAAGGTGTATGCCACCACGCCTGGTTTCATCTCTAACTTTTTATATGTGTTTGTGCATGTGTGAGTGCATGTGTGTGTGTGTATGTGTGTGCATACATGTTCACATATGTGTGGAGGCCAGGAGACAACCCCTCAAGTGCTATCCAAATTTACTTATTCATTCATTAATTCATTCCTCCATTCATTCATTTACTTTTTTTTTTGTCTTTTTGAGACAGGGTCTCCTTGTAGCCTGAGCTGTCCTGGAACTCACTATGTAGATCAGGCTGGCTTTGAACTCACAGAGATCTGCCTGCCTCTGCCTCCCAAGTGCTGGGACTACAGGTGTGTGCCACTGCACCCGGCTTCATTCATTTACTTTTTTTTTTTTTTTTTTTTTTTTTCGGTCTTTTTTAGATAGGGTCTCCCTGTAGCCCCAGCTGTCCTGGAACTCACTATGTAGACCAGGCTGGCCTTGAACTCACAGAGATCCATCTGCCTCTGACTCCTGAGTGCTGAGATTAAAGGCATGTGCCACTACGCCTGGCTCATTCATTTACTTTTAAAACAGAGTTTCTTATTAGCCTGAAACTTGCCAAGTAAGTTAGGCTGACTGGCCAGCAAACTCCAGGGATCTGCCTGTCTCTGTCTCCCCAGTACTGGGATTATAAACATGTACCACAATGCTCAGCTTCTAAAGATGGGTTCTGGGGAACTCAGGTCATTTTGCTTGTAAGGCAAGTACTTTATCAAAAGTGCTATCTCCCAAGACCCCTGGATCTGACTATACATACTTTTTCTTCTTTTCTAATTTTTTTTCTTTTTGAGACAGGGTCTCCTTGTAATCTCAGCTGTCCTGGAACTCACTTTGTAGACTAGGATAGCTTCAATCTCACAAAGATCTGCCTGCCTCTGCCTCCTGAGTGCCAGGATTAAAGGTATGGGCTACTGTGCCTGGTGGTTCATTTATTATTTTTATTTTATGTATATGAATTTTTTGCCTCCATATATGTAAGTGCACCACTTGCATGCAATGCCAGAGGAGGCCAGAAGCAGCATCAGATCCCCTGGGTCTGGAGTTATTGGTCACCCAGTTGGCCCTGGTACCCAAACGCAGGTCCTCTGAAAGAACATCAAGTGCTTTTAAGTTCTGAGTCATCTCTCCAGCTCCTTGATCTGAGCTTTTTTACAGAATATAATTTGTCAACCACAAGAGCACCACTAAATAGACACTGCATTATATATATGTATATTTACGAATGTATGTGTATATATGTAACAATACTAATTGAAGAGGAGGACAAGAAATTGTGAGGGAATAGGAGGGCATGGAAGGAGTTGGAAGGGGACTGGGAGGGATGGAAACGATGAACGATGCAAATACAATACTCATATATGAAATTCTAATTTAATATTTATTTATTGTTTTTATTTTGTGTGTACGAGTTTATTGCCTGCATGGATGTAAGTGCACCAGTATTGTGCAATGCCCCAGAGGTCCGAAGAAGGCGTCAGATCCCCCCCTAGAACTGGAGTTATGGATGGTTGTTAGCTATCATGTGGGTGCTGGGAACCGAACCCCAGTACTCTACAAGAGTAGCCAGTGCTCTTAATCAGTCCCATGTATGAAATCCTAAAAAAAAAAAAAAAAAAAAAAATTGGGGCTGGAGAGATGGCTCAGTGGTTAAGATCACTGGCTCTCTTGCAAAGGACCCAGGTTCAGTCACCTACTTGGTGGCTAACAACTGTTCATAATTCCAGTTCCAGAGGAATCCTACAGTCTCTTCTGATCTCCATAGACATTGCATGACACCGGTGCACTTACACACATGCAGGCAGTATACTCATACATGTAAAATAAAAATAATACAATTTTTTGTTGTTGTTGTCTTTTTGAGACAGGGTCTCCCTGTAGCTCCAGCTGTCCTGGAACTCACTATGTAGACCAGGCTGGCCTTG
>NW_008358387.1:1225825-1230824 GCF_000622305.1 Nannospalax galili | reverse complement strand
TAGTAAATAAAATATTTAAAAAATTATATTAAAGAAAATTGCCAACCAAACACAAAAGAAGGAAGAGAAGAACTAATGCCATCTATTGAGGACTTATTTTCTATCAGAAATATTAGCATATTTCATTTAATTTTTCATGACAATCCTGTAAATCAGATACTATCATTAATTACCCTTGTCTTGTTTTGCAGAGGTCACATGGAGGTGTTTGTAAGTTATGCACACTTGGCACAAGGTCCCACAGTGAACAGGTACTAGGCATCTGAACCTGAATCAAAGAGCGAATATAAGGCTGGAGGAAATGCAAAACAGGGCTGTCACCTTGGAAAACAAGTTCGGCAGCTCTTTAAGAAGCTGAAGAAAGAGCAATTCTACTGCTAAGTACATGTCCATGACAAACAAAAACATGTCCACACAAAAATGTATACACAGATGTTTAGAGCAGCATTATTCATAAAAGCCCTAAAATACTGAAACCTAAATATTTATTCTTCGATGAATGGCTAAACAAAATGGGGCAACCGTACAATGGATTTTTCTTTGGCAAGGAGGATAATGAAGTACCAATACGTGTAATGTGTGGATAACCCTGGAAATATTGTACTAAATGAAATAAACCAGTCCCAGCCCCACACACCTCCCCCACCCCTCAGTGTATGATTTCATTCCGGTGAAATGGAGAACACAGGTAAAGGCAGAGGGTTAGTGCTTGCCCAGGGCTAAGGAGGAAGGGTGAGAGCCATTGTTGATGGATACTTTTTCTCCATCAACAATGAAATGTGGATGAAATGTTCTAAAACTGAAGATGGTGATGGCTGTGTAACTAACTCTGAGTATACTGGCAACACTGGATGGGAACATATAGGCAGATTCTATGGTATGTCAATTCAGCTGTCAGATGGATAAAGAAAAAACAAAAGAACCAATCTCTCCTTATGTACAATGTTACCTAACAAGACTAGTTTCATAGACTTAGCTTTCAAAATGAAACCATGAGGGTAGTTAGGTTGAATGAGACAATTTTATTTTCTTAATTTATGCAGTTGATTATTGAATATTTGTGTGTGTTTATGTGTGTGTGTGTGTGTGTGTGTGTGTGTGTGTGGTATATTCGGTTTATGTGTGTGTGGTGCATGTACATGAATGTGTAGGTGTGTCCACACAGACATGTGGAGGCCAGAGCAGGGTGTCCGATTCTCCAGCTTATTGTTTTGAGGCAGGGTCTCTCACTGAGTTTGAAGCTCACCATTTTGGCTATGTTGGGCAGCCAGCAAGCTCTCAAGAGTCTCTGTTCTCTACTTAGTATTGGGGTTAGAGGCATGCACAGTCATGCCTAGCTTTTTATGTGGGTGCTAGGGATTCAAACTCGGGTCCTCATGCTTTCTGAGCAAGCACTTTTAACCACTGAGCTGTCTTCCCAGCCCACTGTACAGATATTTTTGACTATCCAATATTTTTTAAGTGGATAAAGAAAATTTTGAAGTACTCAGAAGAAACAGTGTGTGAATGATGAACAAATGAAAAGTCTCCTTGCCCTTAAATTTTCAATGTTGGCTATCCAGGGTCTTAGGATGTTAGTTTCATCATGTAAAATCTGTTATATGAGATCTTGTCTCTGGGTCCTGGGACTTAATCCCAGCATTTAGGAGGCAGAGACAGGGGGATCTCTGCGAGTTCCAGGCCAGCCTGGTCTACATAGTGAGATACTGTTAAAGAGCTAGAGCTAGAGTCAGAGAGAGGAAGGAAGGGGGGGAGTGGGAGAATGGAGAGAGAGCTCTCCCTCTGGATTTAGGAGGCAGTGCATACAGAACTAGTCGTCAACTAATTACATGCAGATTTGCCCTCACAGCACATTTCTGTGTGGTTATCAGCAACAATGGGTTCTACGAGGAGTTCAGGAACTAGCCTATTATTTTTTATGTTTTAATTTAAAAAATATTTTATTTTTATTGTGTGTATGAGTGTATTGCCTGCATGTAGGCAGGTGCATCCATGTCATGCAATGCCTGAAGAAGTCAGAAGAGGGTGTTGGATTCCCTGGAGCTGGAGTTATGGATGGTTGTCAGTCACCATGTGGGAGCTGGGAATCAAACCCCAGTCCTCTGCAAGAGCAGCCAGTGCTCTTAACCGCTGAGCCATCTCTCCAATCCAGGAGCTAGTTTTTTAGAATGACTACAACTGTAACAGATACATATGGTTGGGATTTT
This sequence comes from Nannospalax galili, assembly GCF_000622305.1. Lineage (NCBI taxonomy): Eukaryota > Metazoa > Chordata > Mammalia > Rodentia > Spalacidae > Nannospalax > Nannospalax galili. The sequence goes on along the minus strand of NW_008358387.1, from coordinate 1,228,617 downwards.
TGCACTGACTTCCTCCTGACTGTCCATGCAGTTCAGAACAAAGGAAGATGAACTTTAGAACTCTGCAGGGTCTGCCATGCCCCAGTCACAAGCCATCACTTCTTTCCTTTTAGCTCCCTGGTGGCTTCCTTTCAGGACTAAGCTGTGGCATTTAGAAATGTCCTTAAGTTTGTTCCAGGTAATTCCCAGAAGTATAGCTCCTGGTTCTTCTTGATATGGGTGGCTGGGTGTCTCCAGGAAGTACTTAACATTGTGATTGCTCTTTTTTATTTGAGTGGCCCTCTGTCTAATCTCAGGGGGGTGGTAGAGGTGTGGGAGTGTGGTGGAGGTGTTCTTTTTTTTCCCTGGCTTCTCCTTTCAGTTTGATTTGGTTACTTGCTTCTGACATAGGCAGAGCTTTCCCCAAACTGGATTAGCCATAATGTTAGAGCAGTAACCCTTTCATTACCAGAGTAATTTTCTTTACAGTGTTTTGAACTTCAGCATTTATGGGCCACTCCTGTGAAATTCAAAGGTAAAAGGACACGTGACTTTTTCTTGCTTTTACAGGTCTAGGGTATTTATGGTGAGATGCTAGTGCTTTGAATACATTGTCTTTGTCCATAAAAAAAAAAAAAAAAAGGAAAGGCTAGAGCTGAGGTACTGCTTCCCCTCCACTTAGACAAAACACAAATCCCGCAACAATAGCAAAGTCCTATTTTCAAGCTTCTGCACTTTATCCAAGAAGAGCCAATGCACTGAACTCAAATTTAATGTTACACTCTTTTTGACTTAGGTGTTTCTGGACTCATGTTTTTTGTGACTGAGCCAGTAGTAAAAGTTAAAATAGAGGTGGAAATCCAACAGACGGTCTTACTATCTTAGATAGCTTCCTATTTCAATCATTAGCCTGTGGCCTTTGTAATTTACTTAGTTGGCTATATAAGGCCAACAGGCATAGTGACAGGCTTAGTGATTATCCTAAAGTGACCTGAGGAATGTGGGTGAAATGTGGCTATGAAGAATTATGAACAGGTCAGGGGTAGTGGCCCACACCTTTAATCCTAACACTCATGAGGTAGAGGCAGGGATCTCTGTGAGTTTCAGCTCAGCCAGGGATGCAGAGACCCTGCCTCCAAAAAAAGAGAATTATGAACAGAATCCCCCCAAACATTTAAACTTTGATTTCTGCAGAGCCATCAAGCCAGTGTGTGACAGTTACTGGTAATTATAGTCACTTGGGAGAGGGCCTCTGAGAATGTCGTGGAGGTATTATCATGATTATGGAAGACCCAACCCACTGTGGGTGGCTCCATTTCTTGGGTGGGAGGGGGGATATCTTAGATTGCATAAGAGTGGAGAGTGGAAAGGAGTAAGTACTACACACCTGGATTCACTGCCCTCTGCTTTTTTTTTCCTTTCTTTCTTTTCTTTAAAGAGACAGGGTTTCATTATGTAGCTCTAGGTAGCACGGAACTGGATATGTAGGTTAGAGATCTGCCAGCCTCAGCCTCCCCAGTGCTGGGATTAAAGGGGTGTGCTACCACGCCTGCCAGCTCTCTGCCACTTGACGCAAATTGACAGCAGGTTCAAGTTCCTGTTGCCTTGACCTCACCCCATGACGGCCTGTATGCTAAAGTGTGAGCTAAAATACCACCTCCCCCTTTTGTCAGGGTAGTTTATCACAGCGACAGGAAGACAGTAGAAGGCATGTTACTGTGGATTTGATTGGCAGTTGTCTCCAAGGCTTGCGTTAAATGTAGAAGTGGTTTTTACAGTTTTTATAACAAGACACAAAGGTTCAGAATTTGTGTGTGACTTAACATCAGCATAGCCCGGATGTTACAATTGTAACATCTTACCAATTGCTTAGTGTTCATCTGCTACCTAGGCACTGCCTTAATGAAAGGCCACCCTAGTTTCAAGTGACAACCGGTTCTCCAGGAACGAAAGGAAATCAAGGAACAGCGAAGCAATTGTGGAAGGTCATGGGCCAGCAGAGTAACAGATCAACCGGGTAACACAAGCCCTGCCAAAAGTCCTGTGGCACAACATGCCTCAGGCCATGTTTTAGGGACTATTTCCTGCTCTATAAAGCTTTGACATTTAAACTAAGAAATTAGTTTAGGAGACTGGAGCAGGAGAGGGATTCCTGGGTGTCAAGGAGAGGGTATGAGCACCCAAATCTGTGTCGAACCTTGAACCCGTGAATACCAGTTAATTTCCATACTACAATTAACTGTAGCCAAGGAGTCAAAATTTTCAAATTAAGGATTCCTGGGATCCACCTTTCGACCTTGTATTTCACAATGGTTTATTAAATGCCTCCTGGGGACTGGGCATTGCTGGGCCATCACGGACGCGAGAGTTAATTGCTCTAGCATTTGAACCGGGCTGGGATCCGCCTTTCACACTGTCCCACGTGGTCCCCGCAGGTGAGTGTGGGTGTGAGCGCGTGCTGCTCGTGGTCTGCGGAGTAATCGAGACCACGTGTGTCAGAATGGCGCCGGTCACAGTGCGTGTTCGGCTGCCGCCTCGCCGTGCATCGCTGTAGTCTCCCGGCCAGCACCGGGGAGAAGCTTGTGTCTTCGACCCACGCACCGGAGGCGGCGCGGGAAGCGCCCCGCGTGCGCGATTGTGAGTGAGCGTGGGCGCGCGGGGCGGGGCGGGGCGCTGGCAAGCCCTCGCGCAGGCGCAGAGCACGGGAGCCGCCGGCCGCCGCAGAGGGCCGGGGGCGGGAGCAGAGCGCGGAGACCAGGCCATGGCCGCCGCCGGAGGCTGCTGACGGCGCTCGGGCTGGAGCCTTTGTCGCT
>NW_008358387.1:1222492-1225706 GCF_000622305.1 Nannospalax galili | reverse complement strand
GCAGGGGCGCGGGGGGGGGCGCGGCGCGCGGCGCCCAGGCCGTGCCAGCCGCCGGAGGCTGCTGACGGCGCCCGGGCTGGAGCGTCTTTGCCGCTCCGGAAGATGCTGACCACACGGCTCGGGCCGCTGCCGCCGCCGCTGCCTCCGCCTTCCGAGACGCAGCCGCCGAGGCCCGGCGCGGGAGAACCGCCGCTGTGAGCCGCGCGTCCGGGGCCCCCAGCCGCCATCGCCCGAGGAGCTCAGCGCAGGGGACCGAGCCGGGCAGCCGCCGAGACCGTCCCCGGCCAGCGCCGCCCCGTAGGCCGGGAGGCCGCGGCCCCAGGTGACCGGATCGTCCTAGCTCGCCCAAGCATCCCGGGCCTGCCGCGCTCGGCGCCCCATCCCCTCCCCCACCCGGTCTTCCCTCCCCCTGCCGTGGGGAGGCCACGTCCCCTCTGCACCGCGCCCTCCGGCCCATCCTCATCTCCTCCCGTGTCCCCGAACGGCCATCGGTCCCCCAGACTCCGGCCCCGGGGCCTCAGCTGCCGCCTTCTCCACCCTCCATCCCCTGGTCTCCATCCCGCGCCCGGAGAGGGAGGCAGAGAGGGAGCTAGCCCTCACATTCCTGAGATACCCTCACTCCGGCTCTCCCGCTTTGCCAGGCCTTTCCCAAGTCCGTCCAGGGCTGCCCACTCCGAGCTCATTTGCCCGGGTCTGTATTCCCAACTTTCCCTCTTGTGCGTCTTTGTCCACTTTGCTTCCAAGCTTCCCTCTCTCTTCCCCGGTGTCTACCCCCTTCATTGGTTCTCCACGTAGCCTCCAAACTCAGCCGGATCGTTTGCAGGCGGTGCAAGGTTGAGGGGTGCAGAAAGGCCTGCCAAGTCCTTCAGGTGGGGGACCTTTGGGGTGCAGTGTTTCAGACCCGTGACAGCGAGAGAGCCGCTGGTCTCTTGGTTTGTGTGTTTCCTTGTATCTTTTCCCGCTGGCCATCCCAGGGTTTGCCCCCTCCAGTTCTGCTTTTCCAGCCCAGGACCCATGTTCTCCCTTGTGGGAAGCCCCTATTACATTTGGGGAGTATGAACTTCGCTCAAATCCTCTAAGCACTGCTTTTGGTGTGTGGCGCGGCAGAGCCCAGCACCCCAGGCAGACGGGGAGGGGGGGGCGGTAGCACCCCGGGCCTCTCCTGCTGGCACAGTTATTGCACCACGTAATCCCCCAGCCCTGGGGCTGCTGCGTCCTCGGAGCGCTGCTGTGGCTGCCGGGCTGGCTGCTACCAGCTAGCTGGCTCGGGGTTACTATAGTTCAAAAGCATCTGAGATCAGCCGGCTGGGGTGGGGTGGGGGCGGGGGAAGGCGGTCTTTGCAGCGAGAGAAGGCATCAAAGATTAATGGATGGCTTTGCATCGCTGTCTGCTGTAAACAGGAAACTACTCTGAAAGGGAAGGAGAGGACTGTATGTGCCTTTATTTTATAAAATACGGAGTGTGCAGTTCTGCTGAATCTTGAATCAAGTCCAGAAAGATGAGCTGTCAGTGCTGCAGTCGTGACCCAGGCCGACGGCCCAATGGCAGAAGTAGCAATGTTTTCATTCCCTCTGTCGGGCCCTTAAATTGAAAGATGGCTCTTGCACTTAAGAGTGGACTCTGGCATTGCCGTTTTAGGGATGATGAAGAATCACAGGATTGCTAGTAGTTTCTGTGGAAACCAGGTACACACAAAGTTAGCTAGCAACACAGTGGGAGTCGGGAGGACCAGCTATATTTAAAACATGTGCCAAAGCTTATGTAAGTACTGCGTTGTCTTACCTCGGATCTGGGCGGAGTTTACTTCAGGTCTAGCTTTGGCTCACATTTTTTTAGATCTTAACTTCCCTACAGATGGACAGCTCTTCTCCTCTTCCCAAATCTGCCCTTAAGATGATCAGTTTTAATTGATGGTAGAATTTTTTTTAACTGGTTGGGGCAAAAAAGATTAATGATGATGGTTTGGTTTGCCCTCTTTTGGGGGAGGAAAAAGGTGTGACTTTCCTAAATTATCAATTTACCTAAATTATCAATAATTCTACAATGAGTCATGTATCATTCTTATTTTTGCTTTGTTTCTTTTTTAAAGAAGTTTTAAGAAATGTGAATACTGCTCTCTTTTTTTGTAATATATTTTCTATTTTTGTTTCTAATTTAACATAGTGTTCCAGGAGAGCCTAGCCATTACTTTAAAAACTTATATTTTCCTTTATTGTTAAGGATACTTTGTTTGATTTCTTCCTATTCAAAAACCAAATGTGGTATTTTGAGGAAAGTGTGGAATAAGACTCACTATGTTTCCTAACTTGTAAATCCCATGGTAAATTGTTCACATTTTACAAGACAGTACTGCGTGTGCTCACTCATTGCTATAGGATCTTGTTTTTGGTCACCATTTATTGAACCTTAGAGTTTTTGGAAAGAAAAGTCGGTTTCGATTTTTGGCTGTTGGGCTATGTAGTCCACACAAAAGCACAACTGTCACCTCAAAGGGGTAAGAGATGGTTTATTCTGGAGCCAAATGTGACCATGCCCCAGGAACACAGATTTGGGTTACTCCAAATTCCATGTTTCTGCCTGAGTGAAAGCAAGTTTCATGAAGTTTTTACAGTAACAGAACAAAGAAAACAGTAAATCAAGACACTTCAAATACATTGAGGGGAGACAGCAGAGAGGTGGGTCATAGCAAAGCCTGGAGAATTTGGCTGTAGTGGTAGATGCTTATCTGACGGGCTTTTTAACCCTCTGGTTGGCAAAGGTTAGTGGTCTGCTAGGTTGATACATTCCAAAAGATTTTTATCTGTTAGTCACAGGATGTCAAATCCAACACAGAGGTGGGCAAGGAATGGCTGTTTAGAGGGCTAAAGATGGCCCAAGATAATAGTAATTAGGCTCTGGACCTGCAACATTCCAAACTCTCCAGAATCATTCAAGTTGTAATAGGTTGATCAGCCCTGCAGTAGGTTCAGTCCAAGATGCAGGTTTTTCTGGGAACTTCTTTCACACAGGTTTCAGATGTTTATACTTTATATCCTGTTGAAGTGTTACCTTCCCTTCTCTTTATGGAATTCAAGGAGGAAGTTGTAGAATCTTGTGTGAAAGGTAAAATAGTGTAGAAAATTTATATATTTGACTTTGGGTGTGTCAAGTCGTTGTATTTTGTTTGATTTCAGTGTTCCTACTTATTTTCTAGGATTATTTGGTATTGTTTTT
>NW_008358387.1:1149873-1222191 GCF_000622305.1 Nannospalax galili | reverse complement strand
AAAAAAAAAAAAACCAAACTATAACCAATCATTATAGAGATTTCCTTTATTTTTATTTTTTTTTTAAAGACAGTCTCCCTGTAGCTCCAGCTTACCTGGAACTTGTTATATAGACCAGGTTGGTCATGCTGGGATTAAAGGCCTGTACTACCAGGCACAGCTGAGACATTTGATTATCATTATGTGTGTGTCGGGGGGGGCATATATGCTGGGCACCAGGGCTCCTGTGGAAGTCAGAGGACCACTTGTGATAGTCAATTCTCATCCTCCACCATTTGGGTCCCAGGGATTAAACTCAGCTCCTCAGGTTTGGTGCAAGCACCTTATACACTGAATCATCTCACAGGCCCAGAAGGCTCTGTTTTTATTTCATATTCTTGTAGTGTAGCAGTTTGGCAGGTGTGAGTGATTTTTAAGTATCTACAAATGTAATATTTAAGAATTTTATTTAGATGTTGGTTTAGTGTCTAGTGCCAGAATGTAGTGTGTGGCTTTCACTTGTGGTAATCACCACCTATTGTGTGTCTACTTCAGGAAAGTTCAAAATTATATGGTTCTGAAAAGTGTGAGTTTTTTCCTTTTGATTTTATGTATTTTAAGTATTTCATGTGCTTAGATATGACTGTCCTGCTAATGACTTAACAGTATCACTCAGGTCCAGAAATAAATGAAGCATTCATTAAGTAATCAATTTGCTATTAAGTTTTTTTTTATATATATAGTGTTTTGCTTACATATATGTAGTGTACCACATTGGTACAATGCTTACAGAGGCCAGAAGAGCATGTTGGATCCCTTGGAACTGGAGTTAAAGACAGTCTTTAGCTGCTATGTGGGTGCTGGGAACTGAACCTAGGTCCTCTGCAAGAGCAGCCAGTGCTCTTAAACTCTGAGCCATCTCTCCAGCCCCTCCTTCAGACATTTGACCTTGAGTTAATTGTGAGGTAGAGTTTGGGAATCTTTTCTCTCTCTTTGCTATTCTTCTGCATTGATAGCTTTAGGGACCCAAGGTTTTCTTTTTGTTACTTGTGAGACAGGAGCTGTGGGTGTGAATTAACCAAGGGACATGTGCCTTTTGACTAATGGATTTCTTTTGAAATAGAGATGATTCTTTTAAGGATTAGGGAGAATTGCTGTGTGTGTGTGTGTGTGTGTGTGTTTGTGTGTGTGTTTGTGTGTTCGTGTTCCCACTTGCTATCAGGTCTAGATTTCTACAACAGGATTATTTGCTAAAATTTTCTCTTCCCTCTTTTAGACCTACAATAAATGTTGGAAATGGGTGTTTTTAAAATAACGTTGAAAACAGAGGAAGGCTTCAGGCTATATGAAATACACTAACTGCACGTGTTAACTCAGTAGTACCCATGCCCCTTTGTTATAAAAACAGTGGTAGTGATTAATATCGGCTTCAGGAATATGAAAAAAAGGTGCTCTTCCAGTATAGTGTGAAGGTTGACAGAGATGCAGTGCTTCTGTTTCCTAGGATTTGGCTGCAGGACTTCCCTCAGATACCCAAGGCTGTGGAACCCCAAGTCTCTTTCAGAGGTGACATGTAACCTATGAATACCATCTTGTATGCCTTCATTTCAATTTTTAAAAAATTTTATTTAACGTGTGTGTGGGTACATGTGTACATGTTTAGGTGTGTGTCAGGGGACAGCTTATTGGGAGTTCGTTCTCTTCTCCTACCATCGGAGTTCCAGGGATCAAACTCAGGTAGTCAGGCTCTGCTGTCATCGGCTGAGCCATCTGACTGCCCCTCCCATCCCCACCCCACATACTTTATATCTCTAGATTACTTACGGTGCCTACCACGGTGTAAGTGCTAGTTTTTATACATAAATAATCTTTTACTGTATTGTTTAGGGAGTAGTGATAAGGAAAAGTCTGTATGTAGTCAGTGAAAACATCATTTCTTTTCAGTGTTTTCAAGCTGGTGTCAGTTGACACCGCAGACAGTGAAGCCGTGGCTCTCCAGGGTTACCTGTGACATCAAGGGCTTCCCTGGAGTTTGGTTCCTGGGAATGATTTGTAGTAATGGTTCATTCATTAGAGATTTTATTTTTCCAAGCTAGTTTTCTCCTTAGGACGGAACTATTTGATTTTTTTCACAGTATTTTTGTGTGTATAGGAAAATGATTGAAAGCTCTTACTCATTTAAAGTCATTGGAATTATAGTATTTATCCATAAAATAATAATTATACATTATTGGTAGTATGTCTATATATGAAAACATTTGTGTTATGGAAATGATTGACATATGGTCATTAAAAACTTATATGAATGGTGTGCTAAGCAGAGTTGTTTTTGAGTTTAAATTGTCAGAGCTAGGAAATCAGGAAAATTGGAGGGTAAGATGGAAATACTGACAAATATTTAACCATAGCTTAGCAATCTGTCACTATAATTTCCCTTGGAAATAAATGTTTTCATTTATCCTGTAATGTCTGAAATTACTGCCAAAGCTAGAAATGTGTTTAGCTTTCTCAGCAAAATTCTTAAAAGGATATTGTCAGAGCCAAGAGTCTAGAATTCTCTTTACTCTTGAAGTTATCCTTTACCTTCTTTTTTTTGCCCTGTTCCTGTTTTTTGGATTTATTTGTAGCTATTGAATCGAATTGTCCCTTGAAGGTCCTGGTAACTGCTTTCTGGTGCCTTTTTTTCTTTTTAAAATTTTTATTTATTATTTATGTGTATGCCTGTACTGCCTGCATGTAGGTAAGTGCACCCATGTTGTGCAGTGCCCTCAGGGGACAGAAGAGGCTGTCAGATCTGTGGAACTGGAGTTATGGACTGTTGTTAGCTGCCATGTGGGTGCTAGGATTCAAACCCAGGTCTTTTGCAAGAGCAGTTGGTGTTCTTAACCACTGAGCCATCTCTCCAGCCTCTACTTTTTTCCTTTTTAAAGAATATTTTATTTATTACTTTTATGTGTATGAGTGTATTGCCTGCATATACGTAAGTGCATCTGTGCCTTCCAATGCCCATAGAGGCAGAAGAAGGCATCAGATTCCTTAGAACTGGAGTTACTGATGGTTGTTAGCCACCATGTGGGTGCTAGGATTCGAATGTGGGTCTACTGAAGAGTAGCCAACCAGTTCTCTTAACTACTGAGCCACCTCTCCAACCCCATATTTTTCCTTTTTCTTTCTCTTACTGGCCATTGGTGTCTAAGCAAAGACCATGCTCAGTGCCTGGTTCTTTTGCTTGGTGTTTTCCTTGACCTTTCTTGTCTGCTGTCTGGGAAGCATTTGATAAGCCTTATTTTCCTACTTCGAAGAGACTGTCAGAATTTTAAACTACCTTTTAAAGGAAACAGTGTTGCAAGTAGCATTTTCTTCTCCCTGTGTCTTTTCTTTGTTATGGATTATACATTCATTATTCAGCCAGGCTGTAGCTCACTGCCAGGGAGCCTTACCTGTGCAAGGCCCTGGCTGGCCTTACCTGTGTAAGGTGGTGTCTTTCAGTTTTGAAGGGTGAACATTTAGTCTGACTCCATTTTGGGCGATTCTGACAGGGCAGTGTCAGGTTTGTTAGATAAATATCCAAACATAATAGAGATGGCCAAGGAGTTTGAATTTTTGTGATAATCTATTAGTTTCTTTTTAAAAAGTATTTATTTATTTTATGTGTATGAGTGTTTTGCCTGCATGTATGTAAGTGCACCACGTGCATGCAGTGCCTGCAGAGGCCAGAAGAGGTTGTCATATTCCCCGGAACTGGAGTTAGGGACAGTTGTTAGCCACCCTGTGAGTGCTGGGAATTGAACCCAGGTCCTCTGGAAGAGCAGCAAGCCAGTGTTCTTTTTTCCCTTGCAAAGGACCTGAGTTTATTTCCAGCTCCCACATCAGATGACTCACAACTGCCTATGGCTCCAACTCTAGGGAATCTGATGCCTTCTAGACTCATTGAGCACCTGCACTGATGTGCACATACCCACACACAGACATACGTGTGCATACACAAATTTTATTTTTAAACTGACAGAGTGCCAGGCATCATGGTATAAACTTGTAATTCCAACAGAGATGGAGGCAGGAGAATCAGGATTTCAAGGTCTGCTTGGGCTATATGAGAACCTATCACCAAAAAAAAAGAAATTTAGCCAGGTATGACAGCCCATGACTGTAATCCCAGCACTTAGGAGAAAGGTGCCGGAGTGATAACCTGTCTCAAAAAAAAAATATATGTGTGTGTGTATGTGTGTGTGTGTGTGTGTGTGTGTGTGTGCGTAAATAATAAAACTTGGGGGGTGGGATATACCTCTGAGCAGAAGGGAGTGGAATTGGAGTGAGCAAGAGACCAGCAGAGAGTAGGCTAGATTCTGGGTACAGCCAGTGTTCTTAACCACTGAGCCACCTCACCAGTGCACCCACTGTCCCCCATTAGCTTCTTAAGAGGCTATCTAAAGATGCTTTGTGTTGATTTATATTCACATCTTGTGTCTTCTGACTTTTAGGTTTGCTCCAACAAAAACAAAAACGATGGCTGCAAAGGAGAAGCTAGAGGCAGTGTTGAATGTGGCCTTGAGGGTGCCGAGCATCATGCTTTTGGATGTCCTGTACAGGTGGGACGTCAGCTCGTTTTTCCAGCAGATCCAAAGAAGTAGCCTCAACAACAACCCTCTTTTCCAGTATAAGTATCTGGCTCTCAATATGCACTATGTAGGTAAGAGTCGACGTGTCTTTTCCAACCCTTTAGTGACTACATTCTTTCTTATATCTTTGTGTGTTTTTGAATTTGAGCAAAATAAGCTTCAGGCCCATCGAGTTGACTGATATAATCACTCATGAGTGTGTGTGTTTGTTTTGTAGTTTGATACCTTGCACAGGAGTTGCTGGAACCAGAGGAAAGCAGGCAATGGTGGATTTATTTTACTAGAGTAACACTGGAAGGCAGGAGAAAACATTTTAACTTTCAGTATGATGAATTATAAATAATGGGAGGTATTTTTCCAGGCGTCTGACCCCTTCTAATTTGACCTTATTTGGAGAGTTGGTAGTGATTCAAAAGGAAGCTTTAAGAAATGCAATATTTCTTACTATTTTTTTTAAAGATTTATTTATTTTTATTTTATGTGTGTTTGTGTCTGCATGTATGTACCTTGTATGTGCCTGGTGGTCAGAAGAGGGCATTGGAATCTCCTGGAACTGGAGTTACTGAAGGTTGTTAGCTGCCTGGGTGCTGGAGACCAAACCCAGGTCCTCTTCTGAACTACCTCCCCAGTATGTGGCTAGTACCTAATTGTTAAGGAATGCACTTCTAACCACTAGTTAGTTGCCTCCACTTAAGCAGCCTGGACACTTAGTCACTGAACTCATCACTTTACCTCCCATAGACTTCCTCTTCCTTCTGTGTTTACTGTTTAATAGCAGAAGCTTCTTGATTACCCAAGCTGGAGAGATCACAGCCTCTTCCGCTTCCTTGTTTTCATCACCAGAGACCCAAGTTAGAGCTGTTTAAATATGTAGTATACGGCTGACGGCCAACTCAGCACCCCAAACTACTGTCTTAATCCAGGCCCTCAGTTTTCCCCCAGTTCTACCATATCTCTAGATAATAAAAGCTATTAGTAATTAGTAATGTTTCAAGCAGTATAGTATTTAAAAATGCTTTTAGCCAACTTAAAATTATAAATTAAGTAGGGTTAATGCCTTCATTATCAGCTTTATTTTGGGTTGCTAGTTAAGTTTTCAGAGCGAATAATGACACATATTTACTCAAAAGTAAAAGAATAGGATTTTAAGAGTAAAGAGGTTGAAGCTGGGTGTGGTGATTGCCCTTAATCCCAGCACTCAGGAGATCAAGGCCAGCTTCTACATAGTAAGTTCCAGGCTGGGGCTACAGGGAGACTCTGTCATTAAAAAAAAAACAAACACAAAAAACAATGTTACTTTGTTGAGGGGCAGGAAGGGAGCTCCTTTTGTACCTCTTGAGTATATGAACACTTAAATGGACTGTATCTCCAGCGTCCTATGATTATTGGATGTCCATTTAGAGTAAGACTTGCAGTTTTTTTGTATACAAGAGAACTTTGGTAACTTACCTAGTAACATGGATCTGGAAGGAATATCAATATGGAAAGAGAAAGTAAGTGCTTTGTGTCAGATCCTTATCGTGAGGAGAGCAGTTATTCAAGAACCGCATTTCCAGCATTCAGTGGGGAGACTGAAAAGAGGAATTAGATATCAAGAGAAGATCCAGGTCTCAGCCAGAGCATAGCAGCATTTCGAGGGTTTGCTTTAGATGCTGCTGTCAGCAGGATGTGGTTGCCTGCCAGGCTAGTTACAGTTGAAAGGTAATAACAGGGCTGTAGGCTGAAGAGGGGGAAAGGGTTAAGTAGATGGTTAGAAAACCGGAGGCACTGGATACAGGTGGTTTGAAACAGTGGTGTGAAAACATAGATAATAAGAAAAGGAGAAATCTCTGTGAAGAGAAATGTTTTGAGGTTTCCCTCCAGGGTAGTGGGAGCCCTCACAGCCTTTGAAACTAGTAAGGACTGGTGTCAGGCTTCAGAATGGTGGGAAGGTATAGGAGAGAGGAACTTAGAGAGAGAGAGAGAGAGAGAGGAGAGAGAGAGACCAGTTCTTCCTGGGGTCTGGAGAGATGGTGACAGTGTCAGTGTAAAGCTGAGGGGTCATCAAGGAAAGGTGGGGGAGCCACAGTGCACCCATGTGTCACCTTTGACCACAAAGATGATAGAAAGAGTGCCATTAAAAACCCACAGTGGTGGGGCTGGAGAGATGGCTCAGTGGTTAAGAACACTGACTGTTCTTGCAGAAGACCTGAGTTCTAATCCCAGCACCCACATGGCAGCTAACAACTGCCTGTAACTCCAGTTCCAGGAGATCCGACAGCATCTTCTGTCCTCCGTGGGCATTGCACAACACAGGTGCATTTACCTACTTGCAGGCAATACACACATACACATAAAATAAAAATAATAAATAAAATATTTAAAAAAAAAAGAACCCACAGTGGTATTACTATGCTGAATGCACTTGGTTAGTGAAATTAAAAAGAAGCCTTGATTTGGTGATAGCTCACTGAAAAGAGGAGTCTAACTACCTGGGAGGCTGAACTGGATCGTTTTGTATTTGTCTCTCCATTTCTTCCACAGGTTACATCCTGAGTGTTGTGCTGCTCACGTTACCCAGACAGCATCTGGCTCAGCTTTATTTATATTTTTTGACTGCTCTGCTTCTCTATGCTGGACATCAGATATCCAGGTAAGACTGCGACCCCAGCTTTGGAATGTGGGACTGACATGACTGGAAAATCTTCTCATGCTAATGGAGTGGTTTTTCATGAACATAGTTAAGTTAAACTTGGCTCTGGTTGGTATCCAGAACAGATTTTTTGATACTTATTTTTCATAAATAACATCATTAAGGATTAATAGCTGAATTATGTTGCAATTCAGATTCAAAACAAAACAGGAAACAAGCCTTCGGATTATATTTAAGGATACCCATTTCTCTGACCTAAGAAAAGAACGTCTAAAGATGTAGAGACATCTTAACTTTTTTGAGACAGGGTTTCCCTGTAGCCCTAGCTGGCCTGGAACTCACAGAGATCTGCTTGCTTCTGGGAATAAAGGCGTGTGCCACCATGCCTGGCATGAGACACCTTAGCTCTTATAGTGCTCCTTATTTAATCATTCCAGGAAGTCACAGTATATGAAAGTCCATGTGAGTTGTACACTATAGAGTGGGCGACTGTATAGGTGACAGGACGGGATTATGTGCATGGCTCAGAACTTTCATCTTTAGCAGTGTATCTGTTTTCTTTAGTCTGCTAGACTAAATTTTAAAAATGAAGTCTGCTAATGAACATGCGCTTTCTGCCTTTGTACTAAAATGCTAAAATGAGGTTGAACGAGTCTGACACCCTAACTCTGACAGGGCAGTATGGGTTTGGAGGTGTAATTTCTTTTGAAACTTAATTTTCATAATTTTTTATTGCCATGTGATATCATTAATGAAGTATACTCTTAATTCTAGGGAGACGAGCAGTTAGTTATCTGGCTTGTAGAACAGGCTAATGAGAGGTCTGAGATAGATTTTTAGTTTATGCTTGAAATTGAATCTAGAAATTGCATTTTACATTATACTGAAATTGAACTGTTTTACAAAACCTTGATTTTTTTTTTTTTTATAAGAAATTATAAGGCTGAATGTGGTGGTGCACACCTTTAATCTCAGTGCTCAGGAGTCAGAGCACTCTGTGAGTTTAATGGCCAGCCTGGTCTACATAGCAAATTCCAGACCAGCCACGGTGACATAATGAGACCCTGTCTCACAAAACAAGACAAAACAGCAAAACACAGAAAAACAAAATTATAATGCTCACTAAAATGCAGAGAATTTAAAGGCAGTAGCAGCAACCTGAAATTAGATAGTTTTGTTAATGTTCTGATTTTCCCTTCCCGGTTTTCACACTCTTCGGTTTTTATACTTACTGAATACCAAGGAATGAATAACTGTAATAGGACACTGTAAACAAGTAACTGTCACTTGCTTTGGGCCCCACTACAGGATCTCCACCCTCCTTAGTGTCCTATCTGTTCTTAAAGGTCACAAGTCATGTCTCAGATCCTTGGTCCCCTTGAGTTTGTCTCCTCTGTTCCTACCTGGTTGAACAGAGTGCTTCATGGAGGGATTTGAACCCATTTAACTTCTATCACTGTTACTGCCTGTGATAATCAAGTTATGCAATCCAGACCAGAGCTCTGTGTCTGGCCCCCCATTACTTAGAACCTTCAGTGTTCAGATCAAGCTGGGCTCAAGTGGAGACAAGACAGTCGCCTTCATCATTTTGTTGTGCACACATGTGCCTGGGTCTCTTTCCTCATGGAAACAACTTCAAGTTCTCTCCTGTGGCACAGAGTCAATACTAACACATACCATACCATGTCCTCATCCAAACCACTGGCCCCAAAGCCACACACCATTTCTGTGGTATTGGTTAATGCTCAGGGTGGAGATATGTTCTATCTTCATTACTCATCTAAACAATAAAATAATTTAAAAATTTTCGTGAACAACAATCGTATCCGTCAAGTACATTCATTCACTAGTTAGGATCTGGGCTCTGGAGCTGCCATTTTAATGTACAAATGAGTGCCTAGACTCATCTAGTCAGCAGGTAATTCTTAGATGGAAGATGGGTGGGTGGGTAGATAGATACATTAGATTGCAAGCTATTTTATTCACTGCTTTCAATCTTGGGTATTGCAGGAAAGGTAAGCACTAGTTTCCACACCTTTAAGGATGGCCATAAAAATCTAAAGGGACAGTAATAAGGTTCAATAAAACAAGACATCTGAGTTTCCTAGCACAGCTTCTAGCACACAGTGAACGCACATAGTTTAACTGACCTTATTATGTTTTATAGTTAAGAATTTAAGACATGCCATGGTGTTTGAGAGGATTTTCTTGTGTCATTAATCTTTTAGAATTACCTTTTAAATGATGGAGCACAGTCATGATAATGGTCTTTGAGAGTGGGTAGGATTTAATGATTAGTCAAGAACATCTCAAAGGTCAAAGCAGAGCTATCAAAACTGTTGTTGTTAAACAGTGCAGTCATAATCCTGGATGAAAACCACGAGCTTTTGCCTTCCTGGCTTTTCTGTTTCCATTTGGTTTAGTGGTGTTATGATGTAAAAACAGGTAGTTCTGTTTTTATGCTCAGTATTACCAATCCATGTATTTCTAAACAGAGCACAATTCTGTTAGGTAGGGAAAGGGGGACCCAAACTAGCTTCAGAGATTTAAACAGTAAGAAACCCTTATAGGATCATTCTTGTGACAATTCAACTATTTAGTTTTAACTTATAGTTGTTTTTTAAATGTTGAAAATTTGTTTTCATCATTAGAAATGTTTTTTTTTTGTTTTTTTTTTTCCGGTCTTTTTGAGACAGGGTCTCCCTCTAGCCCCAGCTGGCCTGGAATTTACTCTGTAGACTAGGCTGGCTTTGAACTCACAGAGATCCGCCTGCCTCTGCCTCCCAAGTGCTGGGATCTCTGCCTCCCAAGTGCTGGTATTAAAGGTGTACGCCACCACGCCTGACTCATCATTAGAAATTTAAGACATAATGAACACTAAAAAGAATTGTAACTACTTTGGGCTAGAGGGATGACTCAGTGATTAAGAGCACTGGCTGCTATTGAGAAGACCCAGGTTTGGTTCCCAGCATGTACTTTAGTTTTCTCTTCTTCTAGTCACTTTAGATACATAGATGGAAAATCTCGGCTAGCAAACAGCAGGGAAGGGGTAGTCTGATATAACCTTGAATTCAAGGTTTCTGATTTCTACTTTGGCCCTCTTGGGGAGGCAACATGATTAGAGGAAAGAAAATCAGTTGGAGAATCAAGTGTCAGCTGCTCAGAGAGTGTCGCTACTAGATATCCTTAATGTTACAAGTTACTTCTTTGAAATTATGGACAATGCCTGTCAGACTGTTTTGATACTGAATGAATTTCAAGATAGGACAGATGTTAGCATTTTCTGTTATTGTCATTCACTGTCTGGTGCTTTCTCCTGGAAGACTTGCAAAGAAATGTACTGAGCTTGAATTAATCTGTGACATGTCACATTTAACAGGGACTGAAGTTTGAACATGATAAGATATGGATGTTGACTTTTTTAGATTAAAAATAGTGACATTTAAATTGTTGTCACTTCATTCACTACTTTTACTATCTTAATGTGAGCTTTATAACCAAATTAAGAAAATACTTTTGTTGGCATAGTGGGATTACACACCTTTAATCCCAGCTCTTGGGAGGCTGAGATGGGCTAATCCTTGTGAGTTCAAGGCCAACCAGGGCTACATAGTGAGACCCTGTCTCCAAAAACAAACAAATAAATAAACCCCACCCCAAAATCTCCCAAAAGCAGCTTTTACATTTTGGCTCATGTGTGACTTTACCCGGGGTTCACATAGCTCTTTAAAGTCTATGGCTTGGCTCAATGGTTCTTAGTAGTTTTTCAGGGTTGTGCAAGCTGTCACTACAATAGAGGTTGAATTTTTGCTGTCCTCCTAAGAAACCCCAGCATTCTTCATTTCATGCAGGGCCATCTCTGCGGGTACTGGAGATTTGAATTCAGGTCCTCACACGTTCATACTGAGTATTCTTAACCAGGAGCCATCTCCCTAGGCCTTATGTTATTCCCTTTTTTTTTTTAATTATTTATTTAATAACCACATGATTAGAAGAAGCATTTCATTGCAAGAGTACATCTCTTTCACAAGTGGGTGCAAGTTTCTAGGTTCACAGTTGAATTAATACAGATATACAATATTGAACTCAGTATAAACCCTGTGAGACATAAAATTGAATGAGGTTTTAACCTTTAAAAAAGATCTCCATTTCATTTTAAAATATAGTTCCATACAGAAAAACTAATTTTTAATGCTACCAACAGATGTTTGCATATGCGTCTCTAATCTCTATGTATCTGATTATTACTAGTCACAGATCCTTGGCACCTGAGTATGGGTATAAAGTCATCAGGTAGATTTCAATGGTAATGTTTTTCACCTCTGCTAATTAACAAGAAGCAAAATTTTATGCTTCTTCCTCAAATAACTCATTTTTTATTTGTTGATTTTTTTGTGTGTGTATTTCATATAGAACATCCCAAACAATCTTATTCATCTATATGTTGTTCCTTTTGATTGGTTTGTTTTTATAGTTTATTTTTTCAAGGCTGGCCTTGAACTCACAGAGATCTGCCTGCCTCCTGAGTGCTGGGATTAAAGGCATGCCCCACCACTCCCAGATTTTATTACTTTCTTCCCCTCCTGCTCCTCTTTCCTCCATTTTTCTTTTCCTGACACTACATTATTTGCATATTGTGACTCTCGGGTTGGTTTTCTCCCTCCCCCTCAACACCTTATTTTCTGCCTTTTGACCTTCATGTTCTACTGTCAGAAATTTTCAATTTTTTTTCCAAAATTTCTACTAGATGTGCTGTTTCTGGTATTATTGTTTAAATTTATGTTCTAGTCCATTTTGTGTGATTATCACAGAAAGCCAAAGACAGTAAAATTTAGAAAGAACAAATATAATCACTGACTCATAATTCTGGGGATCTCTCCCTCCCTCCCTCCCTCCCTCCCTCTTTCTTCCCCTCTCTTGGTGGTGATGAGGATTGAATTTAAGACCTTGCTGAACATATCCCCTACCAGTGAGCTATGGCCCCAGTATTTTATGTCCTTTTCTGTCCAGTTGCATTGTATACATGCACTTCAGTTTTTTAATCCATTATCTATCAATTTATGGATATTTAGGTTATTTCTACTTTTTGGCTATTATAAATAGTAGTATGATAGAGCAGGCTTTGGTGTGGATTTGTGTTTGTTTTCTTGGGTGTATGCCTTGGAGTAGGATTGCTGGATCATACAGTCTCTAGTTTAACTTTTGAGAATTGCCTGGCTGCTCTGTCAGGTGACTGCAGTCTTGGGTTTCTCCCAGCAGGGTGTGAGTTCCAGTCTCCCCATATCCCTGACAACACTGCAGTCTTGGGTTTCTCCCAGCAGGGTGTGAGTTCCAGTCTCCCCATATCCCTGACAGCACTTTATCTTTTATAATGGAGCTATCACCATGTGAAGAGACATTTTCTGTTCTTTTGCTTTTCATTTCTCTCTTGGCTGGTGATGTTGATCATCTTTTCATTTACCATTTCAAAATCTTATCTGGCAAAATGTTTAGTCAGATCCTTTGCCAGTTATTTAATTGGGTTGACTTTTGATTCCTGAGTTGTGGAAATACCTTATATATTCTTGATGCAGCTTCCTTACCAGACATCTGTTTTTGAGTTGTTTTAGCCCCTTCAGTACTATGTAAGACACAGTGTAGTGTGCCCCTAGGGAGTTTTATATTTGGGTAATACAATAATTAAATTGGTATTTCTGAAACTTGCTGTAGAAGCCATTTATCAATATTAATTTTTAAATGTTACTTATATATATATATATATGCATGTTTTGTCTGTATGTATGTAAGTGTACCTAAACATTCAATACCCATGGAAGCGAGAAGAGGGTGTTGGATCCCCTGGAACTGGAGTTACCTGTTATGTGGGTGTTGGGAACCAAACCAGGTCTTTTGCAAGATTAGCCAGTGCTCTTAACTGAGCTCTGAGCCATCTCTCCAGTCCAAATATTAATTTTTTAAAGTGAAAAGTTGATAAACAGGATGCTGGGTTCCTGTTTTTCCTTATTTATATTATACAGATGATTATCTGCAAATGAATAAAAAGTTGTTTGGAATTTGACTATCGATACAGCTTGCAGCACAGCAGCATTAAGTATTTAAAAATCCATGGCCTCATTCAGTGTAATAAAAATATTACTTTTTTTACATTTATTTTGTGTGCGTGTGTGTGTGTGTATGTGTGTGCATGCACATGCTACAACAAACATGTAGAGGTCAGAGAACAACTTTTGGGCGTTAGTAGTCTTCCTCCAGGTGGGTTCCGATGATGGAACTCAGGTTGGTGGACTTGGTGGCAAGAGCCTTTACTTAGTCATCTCATCGGCCCTGGGGGGATTAAAAATATTTAATATTGGTTTTCTAATTGAACTTGGTTAGAATTTGACAAATGTCATCTTTGTTGATTTTTTTGAAATTACTGAACACTGCTTTTCCTTCTGAATGATGTGAGCAGTGTATTTTCCAGTCAGAATCCTACTTTAAAATGGAGACTATCCAGAACTGAGGAGAAACTTCCTTCACCCACATGACCATTCCTGTGGAGTTGTGGTCATGAGTCACATCCATAATTATGTGTTTTTTTAAAAAAATGTTAAACTCTGGTAGTCTTTGTTCTTGGTTTATTGTTAGGTCTATGAACTAACATGTCGATTAATCTGTAACCTTAATTAGGCACTGTCATGGTTTGTTTCTTCATTGCTGTGACAAAACACTCTGACCAGTACCAACTTGGGGAGGAAAGGGTTTATTTGTCTTATAACTCCCAGGTCGCAGTTCATCAGGGAGCCCAAGGTAGGAACTCAGGGCAGGAACCTGGAGGCAGGAGCTGGAGCACAGGCCATGGAGGAACGCTGCTTACAGGCTTGCTCCCTTGGCCCCTGCTCAGCCTGCTTTCTTATGCAACACAGGCCCACCTGCCCAGGGGTGGCACCATCCACAGTGGGCTGGGCCCTCCCACATCACTCATCAAGAAGATGCCCTTCAGACATGGCCACAGGCCAGTCCAATAGAGGCAATTCCCCAACTGAGGCTCCCTCAACCCAGGTGTGTCAAGTTGACACTAAAGCTATCCATCACAGGCACCCACTAGAAGGGTTTTTCCAGAGACGAACATGGTAGCTGTTTTTATTCTGGCTTGGTGTGTGTGTAGGTGTGCTTTCAAATATAAAACGTTCCCAAAGTTTATATGTAAAATAGAAATAGCTCCCCAATTCTGAAAACCTCTGCATACAGTTCAGACGTAGATTGGGGTGTCTGTGTCCTGGGAATAGTACCATTTAGACCTAGTTCTTGTTGTGGAGATTCCCCTGGATCTCTGCCCATTCAGTGCCAGTAGCACCCTTCCCTAGCAGTTGTTAACAACCAAAAAGTGTCCCAAGACATTACCTCGTGCCTCCTAGGGACCCAAACTCGACTTAGTTGAGAACTGTTGTAAAGGAATTAATAAACCGAATTTTGTTGTTTATGAAGTTTTAAGTTTTGATAGGAACAAAATGATCCGTGTATGACGTTTGTTTTTCCTTTTGGATGTATTTAAATCTAAGCACTAATAAACATATCTCCAAGAGGCCATAAAGGAACTGGGGAGAAAAGCATAGTGTCAAAACAGTTTAGATAATGCCTGGGTAGGTGAACCATTCAGTCGCTGTCACAGTGCTGAGGGTGTGTGTGTGTGTGTGTGTGTGTACATACATGTGGATGTACATGTGTGTACATGTGGGTGTGTCTGTACATGTGTACTTGTGCTTGAATTCAGGTACTTGAACAGTGAGTGTCTGAGATATTTTTATTTGTTCATTTTGCAAGAGAGAACTTGGAGGGCTCCTTAAACCTTGTCTTGTGTGTGTGTAGCTTAGGTTTCCTTGGAATTGGCGTCCTCTGAAAGTGGCCAGCATGTACAGATCGTGCTACATGTCTGGGACCACGCCCAACTGCTTAAGAGACTCTTACATAAAGGCCTTTAGTCACTTGAGGAGTGGTGGGCTCCCTGGCTTTGTTAATTTTTTTGTTGTTCCTCTTTTGTTTTAATAACTTGTATATTGTTTTATAGCAAGAATTTTGTTAATTGCAAGATGCCCTGAGGGCTTCTCATACATCTTCCACATGCCTTCTCCCCTGCAAACCTGTCCAGTTATGGGAGGTGGTGGCTTTCATGGGAGGCTTGAGCACATTTTGAGTGGTTTACTAGTGCCCAGGTTCCTTGTCAGCATTCCACAAACGGCATAAGGAGAGCAGTCCAAGGACAGGTTTTCTTCAGTTACAGGTGGTGTGGCGGGAATTCTTGCTTCTGACTAGCTTTGTGTGTTTGTAGTGTTCTCGTGAGCCGCTCAGCCCATTTTCAAATGCTTCTTGGCTTTTACCATGGACAAAATTTTGACCTAAAGTGACTTGTGAGTTTGGGGTGGTTCCTGCCTTGATCCTTCATTTTCCTTTTTCTTCCCTTCTCCTTTCCTCTTTTTCTTTTTTTTTTAAGTTAAAAAATTTTTGTTATTTTTATTTTATGCGTATGAGTGTATTGCCTGCATGTGTGTGTTGTGCAATGCTTGGGGTGGTCAGAAGAGGATGTAGGATTCCCCTGGAACTAGAGTTAACAGATGGTTGTGAGCAGCCATGTGGGTGCTGAATAGAACCCAGGTCCTCTGCAAGAGCGGCCAGGGCTCTTAACCGCTGAGCATCTCTCCAGCCCCTCTTTTTCTTCCTTTTTTCTCCCCCCAAACTTTATTGCAATTTTCTCAATAAATGTTTTTTCCTACACTTACTTTTGGGGTATATATGTATGTGGTATGAGCATGTGTCTATTCACATGTGTGTGGGTGCACATTAGTGGGCGTGAGTGCATATGTACTTGTGTATTCATGCACATTGAAGCTGGAAGTTGACATTGTGTGTCTTTCTGCTTCTATTTATTGAAGCAGTGTCTCTGACTGAACCCAGAGTTCACCAGTTAAGGCTATTCTAGCTAGCAGCTTGTCCCCCCACCCTCTGTTAGGGGTTACAGGTGACTGCCCTGCCTGACTGGCGTTTATGTGAAGTCCTTTCTTCAGGCTTGAATGGCAGGTGCATTACCCACTGAGCCACCCCTTCCGGCTCCCCGTTCTCACTTTTCTCTCTTTGCCCTTCTCTCTTCCCTGCCCCTTCTGTCTTCCTTCCCCCTTCTTTACCACCATAAGAGCTCCTGGTACTGAGACTCTGTAAGCCCCTTGTGTTGATGGGGCTTTTCTGTTTGATACCAAATTCACATGACACAAAATCAACCATTTAAAAAATGGCATAGTGCATCTGTGTAGCCATTGCCTTTAATTCTAAAGCATTTTCATCACCCCCCATTTAAGATGCAGTAATCACTAGACACTGTCCCAGTTTCATTTCTGTTGCAGTGATAAAATATCCTGACCAAAAGCTACACAGGGGAGGAAAAGGGTTTGGTTTGTCTGGCTCGCAATTCCAGGTTATAGTCCCTTGTTGTGGGGAAGTCAAGGCAGGAATTTAAAGCATCACAGCCACTGTCAAGAGCAGAGATCCTTGCTTGTTTGCTCATGCTGTGAACTCACTTCCTTCACTCTTACGCAGTCCAGGGCCCAGCCTGTGAAGTGACTGGGCTCACATTCAAGGTGGCTCTTTCCACCTCCGTTACCCATCAAAACAGCCCCCGTCCCCCGCAGGCCTACAGGCCAACCTAGACAATTCCTCCATTGAGACTCCTCACCTCTCAGGTGATTCTAGGTTGAGACAAGGCGACATTTAAAACTAACCACTATGGGCAGTACATTTGTATCCCCACCTGATTCACTCCCCTGACCACCCTACCCCCTCCGGCAGCTGTTAATCTGCTTTCTGTCTTTATGGGTTTTCCCTGTTCTCTGTTTAAACTGGGCCTGCGGGAGAGGGTTGTGCTGTGACCACAGCCCTTATTTGGGCTTCAACAGTCTAGGCAGCTAGGACTCAGAGTGGTTTCTCTTTTAGGTAGCAGTTTGATGCTTTCGTAGCATTTCAAAGACTTTGTATTAAAGATATTTATGTGCATATTGTTTATCTTCTTGTCTTAGAACTGTATAAAATAGTAATCAGAAGATCAGAAATTTATGTATTTGTAAAGATCACATTTGTGCCTTTTTATATGAAAACAGGGCTGCTCAACGCCCTTTCATGGGTCCATTTCACTTTAAGAACACCAAGAATGACACTTGTGTAATCTGAGCACTTCAGAGGGTGAGGGTGGGATAAGAGGATTACAGATTCTAGACTAGTCTGAGTTACATAGTGAGTCTCTCAAACACATCAAAAAAGAAGAGGAGGGAAAGAAGCACTAGAACTTTAAAATAAATAAATAAAATATGCTGGCACATGCACATTTGCCCAGCATTTAAGAGGATTTCAAGTTCCAAGCCAGCCTGGGCTACAGAGCACCCTCATACCCTGAGTTTTTTCTTTTCTTTTTTTTTTTTTTTGAGGTAAAACATTGCCATTTTGTAAATTGTAAAAACTTAAGTTAGCATTAAAATTAAATGTTAAAGACATTTAGCATTATGAAACTTTTACTATAATTGTAAATGTTAATCTTTTAAAAATGCTTGCTGTAGCACCCATTTTAAAGAAGTTTTGTCTCAGTTCATAGGTATATTTTTTTGAGTAGTTACACTCAAAAAAAAAAAGAAAGAAAGAAAACAGGGTTGCTCTACCACTGCCTGAGGGACAGACCAGGCCATCTTTGGTTTGGGGGAACTATCCTTTACATTGTCTAATTTGTAGCCTTGATCTAACAGGTGTTTGAACCCCTCCCCACCTCCCCAGTTGTGACAACCAACATGGCAAAATGTCCTCTGGGACAAATTGCTCCTGGTTGACAAGTGATAACTGAAATCTTTCTTCTTGAGATTCTGACTTTTTCTTTCAGTGCAATGTGACTTTATCATGAGTTAGAAGAGGTGATAAAGAATTGTTCGGTCACCTGTGGAGTGCAGTCAGTCACTGCTGTTTTTAATCATCCCCTAAACTGTTGCTACTCTTTAAAAACAAATATTTTAGTTTCAAATTTTGAGGTTTTGTCAGTACTGTGTTGTTTGATTACATAACATTCACTCCTGGTTGCTTGTGTTATGCTGAAGGAATTCGACTTGATTGCTTAAGTACTTTCATGGAAAAAGTAAATACAGAATTTGAATTTGTTCAGAAATATTTGAAGCATTGAAATTATTTTAAAGTACATTGAATAAAGCATTCCAAGTTTAGGAAAATGGGGAAAAATTATTTTCACACACAATTTCCTCCTTTAATACCAAAACAGGGCAGCTGTCTTCTAGCAATTGCACTGGCTTGCTGATAATTCAGCCTCTCCCCTTTGGGCCTCCTCACCTGTTCTCTGAGTCTAAAAGGCTCTTTCATTACTGTTTGATGCTTACTATCTGTCACATGTTAAATGGATTACATTTGGAAAGGACTATTTAATATGATCTAATATTTGTTTAAAAATGTTGGTATTGGGGTTGGAGAGATTGCTCAGCTGTTAAGAGTGCATACTGCTTTTGCAGAGGACCTGTGTTTGTTCTCAGTACCCATGTAGGGTGGTTCATAACCACCTGTACCTCCAGCTCCTGGGGATCTGATACCTTTCTGGCCTCAGTGAGCATTTCACTCATGCGAACCTCCCCCTCTCCCCACATACATAACATATATATATATATAATTTTTTTAATCTTAAAAAAATGTAGACGTTACGCCTTTCTCTTCATTGGTATTTTTCTTAGATACAACAGGTCTCATCATAGATTCTCTGTAGGTTTGAAAAGCATAGGTTTGTCCTGCTATGAGCCAGTTTTCTAAGTAGTTTTTGCTTTTATATATAATTACTGGCATGTAATTGGGGACAGGCTTTAGAGAAAATAAGACAGAGGTAGTGAGAGCCAGCCAGGAGAGGAGTTTACTGCACTATCATTAGGTAATTTCTGTTCTTAGTACCTTTGAGAGCTGTTGTCTCAGCTGGATCAAATGCTGAATAAGGTTCTGGGAAGAAAGAAAATCATACAGAATACAGCTTTGACAGAGTAAAATTCAGCTTCCAATAACTGTGTTTCCATTTCGTGAAGGATGAGGTAAATGTTGTCTGTGTGCAGTTCTTTATAGCTAAGCTTTTCCTTCAAAGTAGAAAGAGAAGTTAATGTCTTAAGCTTATGGGAAGCCTGAGATTGAGCCATGTCTTTCTCTGTCTCGCTCTCATTCAGTACCTTCTCCTTTTTTCTTCTTCAGGGACTATGTCAGGAGTGAACTGGAGTCTGCCTATGAGGGACCAATGTATTTAGAACCTCTCTCCATGAATCGCTTTACCACAGCCTTAATAGGTATGTATTGTTAAAGAGTTAAAATATAGGTTAGGAACCAATGTGTCTTACCATCATAGAACAAAATTGACTCATAGTCACTTAAAAAAGAAAACCTCAACATGATTAATTGACTGTCTAGATAAAGCCAGTGCTTTATTGTTGTTTGGTTTTGTTTGTTTGCAGTTAGGGTTTGTTGTTGCTGTTTATTTGTTTTGTTTTGCTTGTTTGAGAGGGGGTGGGTTTTGCTCTGTAACCCAGGTTCCTGCTGTGTAACTCTGGCTGGTCTCAAACTCCTGATCCTTCCTGATTCAGGTCTTCACAGGCATATGCTACCACACCCTGCAGTAATTGTCATTGTTCACAGGCATACGCTACCTCACCCTGCAGTAATCGTCATTGGTAATGACATCCTTTCTTTATTCTGAGGCAGTGACTCCTATGGCCCAGACTAGGTTTGACTTATCAGATAGCCCAGGGCTGACCTGGAACTTCCTGACCTTACTGCTTTCCACATCCTGAGTGCTAGTGTTTCATGTGGTGTTGGAGTTTTAGGCGGTGCTGGGGATTGAACTCAGGGCTTTGTGCATGCTAGGCTACATCTCTACAGCTACATCCCTAACCCATATATATTTTCTTTTTTTTTAAAACTCTGTGTGTGTGTGCGTGTGTGTGTGTGTGTGTGTGTGTGTGTGTGTGTGTGTGTGTCTACCCTCAGGCCACGGTGTCAGAGGACAACTTGTGGGAGTTGCTTTTCTCCTTCTGCCATGTGGGTCCTGGGACTCAAACTCAGGTCATCACATTTGGCAGCAGATGCCATATCTTACCAGCCCCTGTGTTGTATTTTCTTAGTTGTTTAATTCCTCCACGTGTTGGTTTTTTTTTTTTTATTATTATTATTTATAATCATATCAGAAATAGTTCATAGAAGCTTGTGGTTCTTAAAGGGTTTTTAGGTACTGGGGACGAATAAATCTTAAACAGCTAATGATTACTTTGAAAGGTTAAAGTGAATTCGATGTCTCAATTTACTTATTGTGATGATGTCAAAATTTAGTTACTGTGCTGATGTCTCAGTTTACTTACTGTTGTTGAAAGTTATTGTCAAAAATAAATTGTCAAAACTGTCAAGACCTTGAGATTTGATTGAGGGCTTCACATAGCATATGTTAAAAATAGGTGTTGGCTAGGGCCTGAAAACAATGTCTAAAGTGAGCTCCCCGACCCCACTGTGCCAGAGAGCCAGCAGAGGAAGTGAGAGAGAAGGATGTGTTCTGTGGGTCTTGAACTAACCCTCTGAAGGACTTCAAAAGGAGATTGAAGGAAAATTTCCTCGGAGTGAGCTCTGCTTTCCGAAATACCGCCTCAGCCCTTTGCATGTGGAGGATTCGGTGGTGGACCATGGGAAGAGTCGTGTTTCTGAGGACTGATCGAGAATCTGAAGCTGAGCACGCGAAATGTGGCTCCTCCACATTAAATGTTCCATTGGCGTAGGACATACGCTCAGTTTTCACCTAGTACAAAAAAGGGTATAAAACGACCCTTCTTGATTTTTTTAGTATACATTGAATATATATGTGATGATATTTGGGGAAATAAGTGGTTATATAAGTATACTGTTACTTGATTTTTTTTTTTTTTACTTGCTTAAGAGGCTACTAGAAAATTTCAAATTACACTTGTGGCCCCTGTTACCATTCAAATGTGATTTAAAAAAAAAATGGTTGGATTTTTGTGTGTGTGTGTGGAGTGAAAATTCCTTTCAAGGTTGTTCTACATTTTCTGAACTGTGGAGGCAAAGGATGGGTCTCCTGAGGCTGGAGAAGGGTCCCAAAAACCTGTATGGGGTTTTTCTTAGGCCTTGTTCAAAAGGGCCCTGAAGAGGAGGAGACCCCTACAGGAGCTGAATTTGAGATTCTCAGAAACTTGTTAAGCCTGAGAGAAAGATCGGTCTTATTATCTCAAGCACCATAGCATTATGAGTTCAGCCAAACAGAAATTTACCTATGTCCCTTCTCCAGCCCAGCTCAGTCAGAGAAGAGGGAGAAGCCAGCACAGCTCTCCTTCCCCTCTTCCAGTTGCAGGGTTTTGGTCTGTCTTAACCAAGGCGGAGAGGCCCCCTCTCTGCTGCTGTCTCCTCATTTCCTCCTCCTCCTCTTCCTTGCCTTCATTTCATTTGCTTGTATGTGTGTGTTTAAAGATTTGAGTCAATTTTTTTTTTTTTTATCTTTTTGACAGGGTCTCCCTGTAGCCCCAGCTGCCCTGGAACTCATTATGTAGACCAGGCTGGCCTTGAATTCACAGATTCACCTGCCTCTGCCTCCCAAGTGCTGAGATTAAAGGTGTATGACACCATGCCCGGCCAAGTTAATTAGTTTTTTTATTTTTATTTTATTATTTTTTTAAAAAATATTTTTATTATGTGTGTATAAGTGTACTGCCTACATGTGTGTGTAAGTGCACCCCAGTCATGCAGTGCCCACAGAGGTCAGAAGAAGGTGTTGTATTCCCCTGGAACTGGAGTTACAGATGGTTGGTAGCTCAATTATTATTTTTTTAAAAGATTTATTTTTAATTGTGTGGAGGGGGTGTTCATATGAATGCAAGTTCTGGTAAGAGCTAGAGGTATGGGATTCTCCTCAAACTGGAGTCACAGGCTACTGTGGGAGGTGGGAATCAAATTCAGGTCCTCCAGAAGGGCAGTATGCACGCTTAACCACTGAGACATCTCTCCAGCCCAACTTGCTTGTTTTTTTATTGAGACAGAGTCTCACTCTACTTCAGGCTGGTCTGGTTATATTCTTCCTATCGGTGGCTGAATTAAAATATAGTTAGTAAAATAATGACTATGAAATATTTCTTTTAATCTTAATTATTTTTATTTTATGTGTATGAGTGTTTCGTCTGCATGTATTTAAGTGTGCCGTGTGTGGGCAGTGCCTGCAGAGGCAGATGAGGGCATGGGATCCCCTGGAACTGGAGTTAGAGATGGTTGTTTGCTGTCATGTGGGTACTGGGAACTGAACCTGGGTCCTCTGGTCCTTTGCAAGAGCAGCCAGTGCTCTTACCACTGAACTATCTCTCCAACCCCCTTTATTTTTTGAGACAGGGTCTCATTATGTAAACCACTCTGGCCTGAAACTCACAGAGATTCACCCGCCTCTGCCTCTTAAGTGCTAGGATTACAAATCTGTGCCACCACACTGGCTCTCACGTTGATTTTAAAGTAATTTCTACTTGTCTGCAATGAATGAGCTTTTGAGTTGGAGATACAGCTTGTGGTAGGACACTTAACTCATATGGTCAGGACCCTGTGTTCCATCCCCAGCACCCCATAAAAGAAAAGGAACACACACAGACAAGCAGGAATTATATGCTTTTAAAAAAAGCAAATCCATTTGAATATGCAAACTTCCTAGAGCTATTCTAATGGTAAAGTCCTGAAATCAGGAGTAAGTTGTGAATCAGCAGTGTAATCACAGTTGGAATGTGCAGATCACTGAACAGACTTACTCTTTGGAGCTGCAGGTGAGAGTCCAGTAACACTATGACTCCTTCCTGCTCTGCTAAAACAGGATGAATAGTCCTCTCAGAGAACGTGTCTGAGTCATGGTCTCTGAAAGATAAGGGAAGCCTCTGTGATGCCAAGCTCGACCTGCTGGTGCTGGCCTGGCCTGAATTTAGGGGAGTTTCAGAGCTGGGGGAAGTTTACGTCAGTCTAAAGGGGAAGTTTGGGGATCAGGGCTCTGAGCACAGTAAAGAAAAATCTGCCAGAATGCAAATTTCTCATCATCGCTGGTCTTTAAGCATTTCCTCCAACTCCCCACCAGCTTTCACTTTCTGATTCTGAATTTTTTAATCGAAGAAGTACACTTAACTCTTACCATCAAGACTGCTTTAATTTTATGACGAAAATGAGCTTCCCCCTGCATCACCCCACCCATACTCCCTGTAGGTCCCCAGAGACCTCTGTCCATGGTCCTTTCTTCCCTGCTGTTTTCTCTACCTCCTGGAAATCCTGATAATTAGGTTTGGAGCGCCATCTCAGGCCCTGGTTTTCGCACTGTTGGATTTGTCTCTTGCCAGCTTTTCTCTCCCTCTCATGTCTCCCATCTTCCTTGTTGTTGATGTGCTGGCAGTGTTTTGGTTGTACTTTGTAACATTCGCCACCTCTCCTGTCTACTTTTGAGGGTTTGCATTTTTAATTTTTGTTCTCTTTTTTTCTTTTTTTAAAATATTTTATTTATAGCCAGGTGTGGTGGCGCGCGCCTTTAATCCCAGCACTCGGAAGGCAGAGGCAGGTGGATCTCTGTGAGTTCAAGGCCAGCCTGGTCTGCATAGTGAGTTCCAGGACAGCTGGGGCTACAGGGAGACCCTGTCTCAAAAAGACAAAAAAAAAATTTTATTTATTATTTTTACTTTATGTGTATTCGTATATTGCCTGCATGTAGGCAGGCAGTAGAACAACTAGTGTTCTTAAGTGCTGAGCCATCTCTATTTTTCATATTTTTTTATTTTATGTGTATGAGTGTATTGCCTGCATGTATGTAAGTGCACCTGTGTCATGCAATACCCACAGAGGACAGAAGAGGGTCTCTGATTCCCTGGAACTGGCATTACAGATGGTTGTTAGCCGCAGTGTGGTGCTGGGATTCGAACCTGGGTCTTCTGCAAGAGCAGCCAGTGCTCCTAACCGTTGAGCCTTCTCTTCAGCCCCTGTTTTTCATATCTTAAAAAATTTTGTTTCTTGGATACATCATTTATCTTTTTGAAGGACTAAGTATTTTGAGACTTTGTTTTGTTACTGTATTTTTGTTTTTGTTTTTTGAGACAGTGTCTCACTATGTCACTCTGCCTGGCTTGGAACTGGCTCTGTCTCCCAAGTACTGGGATAAAAGGCATGCACTTCCTTGCCTGGCTTTTCTTTTGCTGCTTATATTCACTCCATTTCCTCTGCAATCTTTTTCTGTTCGTTTTGGTCATTGTCATTCATGGTAGAGCAGCGTTTTTTTTCAAGCTAGCATTGGAATCACTTGGATATATATTTTTTAAAAAGATAAATATTCTTATGTCTAGGTTACATCTGAGACCGATGAAACTGTTTTACTTACATGTCCCAGGGGCCTTGACTAACCTATTTGTGTTAAAGGAAGTTAGTAAGTGAGCGCTCTGTTTAGAACTTCCCAGCAGGTATGTTCTACAGAAGACAGCAAGCAGGACTTGCTGTTTTTAGGGGCTAGCCCAAGGTATCAGTGTTGGTAGATCTTTTTACCTGACTGGTCAGCCTCCTGGGAAAGGATTCCTTCCTTGACTACTGAGAACAGTGCCGCCTTGGGATCCTTAGAAGTGCGGCTTTGTGTTTTAAACACCTGTTTAACTTTTTAAAGACTTGACTTGATCCTCTTAAGCCAGACATGGTGGCACATGCCTTTAATCCCAGCACTCATGAGGTAGAGGCAGGCAGATCTCCGTGAGTTCAAGGCCAGCCTGGTCTCCATAGTGACTACAGGGAGACCCTGTCTCAAAAAGACCAAAAAAAATGGTAGAAAGTCAATAAGAAAAATAAGCATCTTCATAAGCATCCTCTGTACAAGGTAGCTTATTTCTAAAATACTGATGGTGTATGTCAAAGTTTTTAAAAATGTTTCTTCCACCAGACTTGGTGGTGTACACCTGTAATCCCAGGACTGCTTGGAAAACTGAGACTGGAGGATGCTGACCTTGAGGTCAACCTGGGTGAAAGAGCAAGATTGTCTCAAAAAAAAAAAAAAAATTCTGATCCAATTTTAGGATTTAGCCTAAGAAAATATTAGGAAACGTGCCCAGTCATAAGCCTGCTCAAGTATTTCATAAATGTATAAGCTTATTCATGCAAAATATTTTATAATGATGCAATATTGGGCAAAGGCCAAATGTACCATACAACTAGTAAAGATAGCTGTATATTATTTAGAGAGAGACTTAAAGTTGTATTAAGTGGAAAACAATTCTAAGTGTGTACACTGTCATCTCTGTGTACAGTATTAGTATCTAATCGGGCTAGAGAGATGGCTTGGCTGAAGAGTACGCACATTCTGGCTGCTCTTGCAGAGGACCTGGGTTCAGTGAAAGTGCTGCCTGTGGATGTGAATGGAGGAGATTGAAGAGTTCCCAACAGTCTACCATGATTGTATGTAATCCTCAGTCCTCTGAGGAAAAAGAACTATGTAAACTTTTATATACTAGATTTCATAATTGGGATATTTGGGGAGGTTTACGTGGTTTAATGAAAGGTTAAAAATCCTCAAAACAAATACCTTGTTGCAGTGTGATATTAGGCAAGGAACTTTTCTCTTGGATTTTCTTATACTCTTAACAGTTCGGAATAGTTAAGCATTGAATACTTTTGGAAAAGGATCTTTGTATGAACAAAAGCAACTGAACTATTGCGATACTGTTGAGGTGTAGGCCCTTTGGGTTTTTTTTTTTTTTTGGTTTTTTTTTTGGAGGGGGGGTCTTTTTGAGACGGTCTCCCTGTAGCCCAGCTGTTCTGGAACTCACTGTGTAGACCAGGCTGGCCTTGAATTCACAGAAATCCGCCTGCCTCTGCCTCCCGAGTGCTGGGACTAAAGGTGTGCGCCACCATGCCCGCATGTTATTTATTTATTTTTTGAGACAGGGTCTCTCCTGTTGCTTCAGCTGCCTTGGAACTCACCATGTAGACCAGGCTGGCCTCAGTGTCACAGCGCTCCACCTGCCTCTGCCTCCAGAGTGCTTGGATTGAAGGTATGTGCCACCAAACTGAGCCAAAAATTTGATTACAAGTGTGATCAAGAACAGTAGAATTTTATCCAGTTTCTGTTTTCAGATGAGCTTTAGGGAATGAGTATTCCAGATTTGCAGACTGTACAAATACGTAATTGTATTCACATGGGGTTAAGATATTGTCCAACAGCCAGGCATGGTGGTGCACGCCTTTAATCCCTGCATTCGGGAGTCAGAGGCAGGTGGAGCTCCGTGACATCAAGGCCAGCCTGGTCTACATACCAAGTTCCAGGCCAGCTGAGGCCATAGGGAGAACCTGTCACAAAAAGACCAAAAAAGAAAGTTGTCCAACAGAGAGCAACTTGCTGTGGGAGCTGAGGGTCCTGGGGATGGATCTCAGGTCTCCTGGCTTGGCTGCAAGCACCTTTATATGCTGAATCATCTTGCCATCATGTATTCTCATCCTTGGCGGCATTGGGCTTTGTTTTATGGATTAGGAGCATTAAGTGCCCTCGACTTCCCATTTCAGGTCAGTTGGTGGTATGCACCCTGTGCTCCTGCGTCATGAAGACGAAGCAGATTTGGCTCTTCTCTGCACACATGCTTCCTCTGCTGGCACGGCTCTGCCTCGTCCCTCTGGAGACCATTGTTATTATCAACAAATTCGCTATGATTTTTACTGGATTGGAAGTTCTCTATTTTCTTGGATCTAATCTTTTAGTACCATATAACCTTGCAAAGTCTGCATACAGGGAATTGGTTCAGGTAAGAGTGATGGGCACACATGGACGTCCTCATTAAGGCTCTAGTTCATCTTCAGTCGTGGCTATGGCCACATTCTTCTTCATGGTTTCAAAGCACCTGGGCTAGAGGGATGGCTTAGCCGGTGAAGGCTCAGGCGACAACCCGAACATCAAAGCAACACCTGTTTTCAACTGGTTTTTCTTGGGGGGATGGAGAAAAGCGAAGTGATTCTCCAGCTGCACAGTATTTGGGTTCATATCCCGAGGCTGCTGTTTACCATCTACAGGAACCTGGCATAATCACCTCTCTTCACTGTCTCTAAAATGGAGCTAATAATAACAGCGTGCTTTCCTCAAAGGGTTGTTGTGAGATTCAAGTGAGCTCAGTGCCAGGCAGATGATGTTCATTAAGTCTTACCTATTGTCCTGAAGACAAAAACCAAAGAATCAGATAACTGGAGGGCGCATCTTGCTGTATTTCTCCTGATTATATTCCTACTGTATTTCAGTTCCTTTCCTTTGTTTACCTAATTTATTCAGACTCAAAAGTGAAATGGGTTTGTGTTGTGTTGTGATGGATTTCACTTACAAATCCAAGTGCTTTGCTTGAGAACAGAACCTGCTTGTGATAGTTTTTCTCCCTTTTCAAGCCTTTGCTTTAAGTCAGGTTATTCCCAGATACGAACGGTAGACATTTGGGGGATAAATGTTTCTGTTTGATCCAAGTGATAAGTTCCATTGTAAAAATAGAGCTGAAACCTCACATTGGTTAGGGAAGAGTGTTGATCTGGCCGTTCTACCTCCTGACTCTGTATGTGACCTTAAGGGTTAGGAGGCTCTTGGGTTGACCAAATCAGCGCCACTTGGAGAGGTGTTTTTTGTGCCCTGGGAGCAGAGTTTTGAGGAACATCTCCCTAAGCTCTTGGCCTTGGCCTGAATCTACCTGATTTCTTCAAACACAGTGAATTAACTTTGGTAGTCTCCCAGAAGTAATCTTTGAAGAACAGAGATTTCCTCATACTCAGTGTCCAGTGTTACATGGGGAGGTTTGTGGTTGTGTTCAGGATAAGAATGCCGGCTTTAATGTACCATCTGTATTTTTTCTTTGGATTTCATCATATGGCTCATTGCTGCTTTATGGTAAACAACAGCCATTTAGTAAGCCTTTCTTAGTATTGGATATTTAGTGTCCATAAGACAAAGACTCCATGTCTCAGTGTTGTGGTTGCTATAAGATTCAGGTATCATCAGGTGAGATGGTTGAAAATAAGTTACAGGTTGTAACATTTATGATAAGGAGAATTACCTAAGCAAGAAATGGAAAGTGTGTGATTTTTAAGTGGGCTGTTGTTTAGAAACGAGGCACCATCCTGTCACTTTTCTTAGCCAGTTTGATTCTCGTGGTAATTTTACAGCTAATTAAGCAATTTCCAAGAAAGTTTTTCTAATTGGGAAAAATAGAAATGAATTTTGACTAGGTTATAGAAAGAGCATTTGCTTTACTGATGCAAAGCTTAGGCTTAGAGTAATCTCAGATATAGGGCTAGTGGTTAAAAGAGCTTACTTTGCTTACAGAGAACCTGGTTCAGTTCCTAGCACTCATATGGCAGCTCACAACTGCCTATAACTCCAGCTCCAGGGGATCCAATACCCTCTTCTGGCATCAATGGGCTCCTGCACACACATGGTACACATAAACTCAAATAGACTCACATACATACAATAAAAGATTCATTCATAAAAAGATGAATTTTTTTTTAAGAATAATTACAAATGAATGTTTTCATTTTAAAGCTCTTTATAGCTTACTGAAATGCCCAGGCATCACACTGAAATTCATGTGGCTGCTGGGTTAGAGATTTGTTGGCTGCCTGCTAGAACCCTGCAGACTTGGGTCTGGTCCTTCACTTAGGAATTCAAGAAAATTGGTTACATCTGTGATCTCAGATCGACTAGATTTCAGGAATTATTCTTGTTAATTGCTTTATGAGAGATTGTTTTATAAACCAGAGGGCTTTTGGAATGAGTTGTGAGAGGTTAGTATGCTTTTTTTAAAGGTGTCAATGCATTTGGCAAAGCAGATAAATTATGAACTGGTGCTTGATGGATGCATAGGAGGAGCAAGGGGAATTGATCGTCTGGGGGAAAAGACCTGCTAATTATCTCTGCCCTGCTGCAAACTTCGACAGTGATTAAGTACTCTTGTCATCTGTGGCTTCATGAGTAACCTCTGAGCGGTTCCCAGTCTTCCACTTCTGTTTTTCCCGCCTCCCTTAATCAGTGTGGTTCTCAGACTTGCTCTGATTATCTTAGAGATTCAACATGAATGTAAGCCAAGTTTTTTCAAGTCCCTACTGAGAGGTAGTTCTGCACTGAATCTGATGTTTATTTTGATCTTCCCTCTAAACCATTGGGGCAGTTTTCTCTTGCCAGCATATGCATGTATGTCACGTGTTAGTAGAGTATAAAATTGAGTACATTTAAAAGAAAGCATACTGTTTACTGTGTAACTAACTTTAAAGGAATTTGGTGAAATTCTTGCAGGAAAGGAAGAGCTAGTTTTTACTTTTAAGTTCTTAAGGTTAGACCCAAGTTTAATAGGTGTTTGAAAGTGATGAAGATATACTCTCTCCCCTCAGGTCGTGGAGGTGTACGGTCTTCTCGCCTTGGGAATGTCCCTGTGGAACCAGCTGGTCGTCCCTGTGCTGTTCATGGTCTTCTGGCTTGTCTTGTTTGCTCTTCAGATTTATTCCTACTTCAGTACCCGGGATCAGCCTGCATCACGAGAGAGGCTTCTCTTCCTCTTTCTGACAAGGTAATTCACAAGAGCCTGTGGTAGTCAGGCCTTTGGAAGAGAAAACTTTGATGTAAGAAGAGTAAGCTGTGCAGATCACTTTATGTATATAATTTTTTTGAACTTTATTTTATGTGCATGAGTGTATTGGTTGCATATGTGTTGTGCAACGCCCGAAGAAGTCACAAGAGGGCATCGAATCCCCTGGAACTGGAGTTAAGGGTAGGCGTTGGCTGCCATGTGGGTGCTGGGAGCTAGCTGAACCTGGTCCTCTGAAAGAACAGCCAGTGCACTTCACCACTAAGCCATCTCTCCAGCCCCCAGTGCAGGTGATTTTTAGCATTTGTGTTATACAACCTCATATTTAATGAGATAGGCTTTTCATTCAGTGGGTGCCCAGGCCTGGCAGTGTGGAGACATTTGAAGCGTGGTGGTATATGTTTGACTGCCCTGAGGACCAGAGTACAGCAAATGATTTGTAGGAAGGTGTATAGCAACCTGTAAAAGTATTAGTTAAATAATTAGGTCAATAAGAGAAAAATGTGATTAAAGTAGTTGTTATGTTGAGTAATTTATGTCATGCTATTAAACATTTTCCCTCACGTTTAGTCTTTCCAGCAACCTTAAGAGATAGGGACCTTTATTACCATTTCCCATTTTATAGTGAGGAGACTCGAGGAGGAACTTGTCACGGGTGATGCTGTGACAGGAAGCACAGCTGTTGCTCAAGCCCAGTCTCAGTTCAGCACCACTGACTCTTCTATATACTTGAACTAATATTTGGCTTCAGTTTTTGAGATTGTCAAATAATTGTTAAAATGGGATGTATCATAGTGCTTTTGTGCTTAGTCCCAAAGAATTCAAATACTTGGCTTTCAATATTTAGGGGGGAGGGTGGCATGTATGTGTGCATGTTTGGGGGTACACATGTTGAGGCCAGAGGAGGATGTTGGGGGCCCTTCTCCATCATTCTTTGCCTCATTTCCTTGAGACAGAGTCTTTGACTGGACCTGGAGCTGGGCTGACAGTCAGCAAACCCAGTGATCCTGCCTGCCTTCCCCACAGTGCAACATTATATGTATACATAGCCATACCCAGCTTTTTATGTGGGTGCTGGGATCTGAATTCAGGTCCTCATGCTTGTGCAGCAAGTGCTCTTACCCACTAAGCCTTCTTTCCAGCCCTAGGTTTGAGGTTGTTTTGTTTCTTTTTTTGGTCTTTTAATTTTGTGACAAGGTTTTACTAAGTTGCCCAGGAGACTGGCCTTGAATTCACTCTATAGTTCAGGCAAGCCTTGAACTTGTGATCCTCCTGCCTCAGCCTCCTGAGTAACTGGGATTACAGCTGCTGTACTGCCAGGCCCAGCTAAGCCACATTTTTACCCATTGCCACGTACAGTCAAATTAGGTACCATATAATGGTTTTAATGGGCTTTACAAGTCATAATCTGTGAATAAGTTTGAACTTAACAAAGTAAGAAAATAATACTGAGTTTTTAGATACCTTGCCAAAATAATTTTGTTCTGTATTATTTTTCTAGATATAGCCCAATTAGATCAGCCTTTCTTGAAATGAAAATGTTTTGATTTGGTTTTTCATTGAAAATCTACCCTGTTGATTTTTTTATTCTTGTTAGAGTTGATCTCTGGCCTTCTTGATGCTTTTGTGTGTCTGGTTGTATTTAAACATTTCCTTGTCAAACAACAATTTGTATATAAAGAAGACTGGGAATTTATTAGAATGCCTGGACTATACAGGCCAACCAGAAAGCGTTCAGAAACACCTGAAAAACAAAATGATAGCTTTGTTGTTTTTGTTGTCTTGAGACCTG
This sequence comes from Nannospalax galili, assembly GCF_000622305.1. Taxonomy (NCBI): domain Eukaryota; kingdom Metazoa; phylum Chordata; class Mammalia; order Rodentia; family Spalacidae; genus Nannospalax; species Nannospalax galili. The sequence continues at coordinate 1,190,538 of NW_008358387.1, read as the reverse complement.
GCCTCTTGTAGATCAGGCTGGCCTTGAATTCAGTATGAGGCCAAGGCTAATCTCTGATACCTAATCCGCCTCCATTTACTTCCTAGGTGCTGAGATGTGAGCCTCTGAGCCTCTACCTTGCCCAGCAATTTTTTGGTTTTTTTTTTTTTTTTTTTTTTTTCAGTCAGGGGAAAAAAAAAACCCAAAAACCTCAATATAAATGTTTCCCACTGAAGAATGTTCAGGGGGGCGGGGTGTTCCACACATTTCTCAAATTTTTTCACTTCTCCAAAGATAGATTGAAACTTTTTAAACTCTTAGCATGCTTTCTTATGAGAAAATAACACCATATTCTTTTTTGACGTGAGAAAGAGAATATGTTCCCTTGCATATGTAACTGAATCATACAGTTTGGGTGCAAAAGAATTTTGTAAATGTGGATGCAAGGTTAAGAATAGAATGACCGACCCTTCAGTAAGACTTTTAGCTTTTTACAGTAAGAATGAAGTGAAATTAGCATTTTTCAGCTGTGACTTTCCTATTATAAAATTATAGATAATTTGCTTAAACCTTATATTCCATGTTGCTTTCTATGAGGAAAGTGTCAAATCCCTCAGAAATTTAGACCTTGCTTTATTTTATTTGCTTTCTGTTTGTTTTTGAGACAAGAGTCTCACTATGTAGCCCTGGCTGGCCTGGAACTCACAGAGATCCATTCACCTGCCTCTGCCTGGCGTTGAATGTGCGCAGCACCACATCCTGCTAAGACCTTGCTTTAGCCGTGTTGCTACATGTTGGATATTTGGTAAAGAGATAGAAGACATCATTTACAATGACAGTAAGATGTTTTAAGTTATTTATGGAATGATTGGCTGATACCACCACAGATTTTAGTTTTGAGAGTATTTAATGAAGAACTCATGAAACGTAGAGGTAATTTACAGATTTAACTTTCTTGTTCCAAGTGCAGAATTTGCATGTTGCCCTTCCCGTTTCTTTTCCAGCATTGCTGAGTGCTGCAGCACTCCGTACTCTCTTCTGGGCCTGGTCTTCACGGTTTCTTTTGTCGCCTTGGGTGTCCTCACACTCTGCAAGTTTTACCTGCAGGGATATCGCGCCTTCATGAACGATCCTGCCATGAACAGGTACGGTGTGCACTTGTAATTTAAATCCCGTATGTAGTCATGATGGATTTTAGAGGAAATGAAATTTTTAGGAGTTTTTCTCGAGTACTTGCAATATTGGACTTAAAGTACTATTAAAAAAAAAAAAGCTAAATTCCAATGTAAAAAGATGTATTTTGCAGGGTGTGGTGGTACACACATGCCTTTGATCCCAGCTCTCGGAGAGGCAGAGGCAGATTGGTCTCTATGAGTTCAAAGCCAGCCTGGTCTACATAGTGAGTTCAGGCTGGTATATTATGTATGCTTATTATGATAAATATTGGATACTTTTCTAATTTCTTTGAGAATTTTTTAAAAGATTTTATTTATTTTTATGTGTATGTTTTGCTCATATGTATGCAAGCATACCACATGTGTACCTGGTGCTTACTGAGACCAGGAGAGGGCATCGTATTTCCTGGAACTGGAGTTACAAATGGTTGTTAGCCTCCATGTGGTTGCTGGAAACAGATCCCGGGTCCTCTGGAAGAGCAGCCAGTGCTCCCAAACACTGAGCCATCTCTAGCACCTTTTGAGAATTTTGAAAGTTTGCCTTTTCCCATTTGAACAAGCTTAAGTGTGGACCTGTTAAAATTTGATTTCTGTTTGATATCTTCCAAGTTGTTTGTGTGTGTGAGCATAATTGAGTACAACTTACTGAAGTTTTAAAGGATGCCTAACTGAGAATGTAGAGTAGTTTTTTCTTGTAAAATCATTAAAATCAGGTACTGAAAAGTGTGTTTGTAGAATGTATTGTGGTTTCTATTTTTCTTCTTACAAGAATCTAATGATTTCATTTATACAGTTTGTATAACCCCTTCCTAAAATCCTTTATATAGCCCACATTAGGGTCTTTTAATATTTATTGCTTATAGTCCTTAATCTTACTGCCAACAAGTTCAAAATTAAAAACAAGCAAGCAAACAGAAAAGCTTAAGGGAACAGGAAGAAGGATTCATGTTAAGCTTGCAAAATCCCTGTTCTTTACAGGGTGAAAAGTGACGTCTCCCTGTCTCTCTGCAGGCCGTTCCTTTCCCCTAAGAGAGCTGTTCTAAGTGGTTATGTACACTTTTGAAAAAACTATACAGAGAGAGGGAGGGGAGGAAGGAGATTGGTTTTCATGTTATATAAATACTGTTCAGCACTCTTCCTGCAGCTTACCTTTCCATTTAGTGTTTTAGAGAGAGTTCTTAGGGTTTTGTTTTTTTTTTTTTTTCATGTAAACAGAGAACATAAAGACAGTATTTTCTAATATTGAGTACATTTTTTGCTGTGAGAAAATAGAGTGGCTGGGAGTATCTTTGCACATTAAACCACTAAATGGAGATTATAGTACCTGCTACCTATTTGCAATCTGATTTCATCCCTGCCCCATCAGCTCCCCTCTATCTGTCCTAACTCAACAGTTCCCTGGCTGGAATTCTTTAGAAAAAAATCTCAGATCCAGAATCATTTTACATCTGAGCATTTTGGTCTATAAATGTTTTGACAAAGACATAACTACATTTGAACAGTCAATAGAAAAGTTCCTTGGTATCACACCCAGGTGTTGAAATTCCCCTGTTGACTTTTCTTTTAAGCATCTTGCTCAACCAAAGCTCCAAATGAGAGCCACGTTGCAGTTGGTTGGTGTTCTGTCCATACTGTCTCTGTTCTGTATTTCCCTGCTGGATGTTATTTGTTGAAGACACCAGGTTGTTTGCCCTGCAATCTTTCAGAGCCTGGATTGTGCTGGATGCTTCCCATGGTGTTAGAGAATATATTTCACTATTCCTAGACACACACACATACACACAGTAGACCATCTATAAAGTAAGTTATTACCAGTAGGATTATTGAGTTGAAGGGTATGGCCATTGTAGATGTGTTAGCAATTTATCTTCATGAAGATAAATTGTACATATATTCTCAACACTGGTGCTCTGACTTTCTCGTGCATTTTTTCTCAGAGTGGTGTCATCATGCTTTGAAATATTTGCTAAGGTGTAGTCTTTAAAATGCTGCCTATCATTTTTCATTTGTGAGAGGTTTTTTAAAAATATATAAATATAAATTAAGCCTATAGAACATAAAGTCTTGTGACTTTGGTATATGTTATATTTTTCCATATGAAAATGTAATTTCATAAGGATTGTCTTTTTCTTTTGTATCTACTGATTCTTAATCTTTTTTGACAGTATTTTCTTCTCCAAGATCTTGAACACAGAATATATTTTATCTTTCTAGACAAAATTTTTTGCATTTATTTATTTGTGTTCACATGCACCATGGTGCAGGTGTGAAGGTCAGAGGACAGCGAGCAAGAGCTAGTTCTCTCCTACTCTGTGGATTCTGGGGATTGAACTTGGGTTGTCAGACTTTGCCACAAGCACCTTTCCTACTAAGTCACCTCTCTAGGCGTGCGCGTGCGCACACACACACACACACAAGTCAGGATGTAGCTCACACACACATACACACAAGTCAGGATATAGCTGATACTGTGAATCAGTATAATCCAGTGTATGTCTTTGAATAGCAGAAGGATCTGGTCACCAGTCTGGTTAGAATGTGTGTGTTTATCTGTATCTTAGAAGGTTTCTGTTTCCTCTCATTGTAGGCTAACATGCTTTTGACCAGGTAAGGATACATATGACAAATACCATCATGCTGATGTGATGGGCCATGCAGATTTTCTGCATATAGATAAGATTTTAGCCTGAATTGTCAGAATAGATTCAAAAACTATGTATCAGCAGTGGAAGCCTTTGGATTGTCTTGTTGGACTTAAATGATGTTTGGAGCATTTGCTTACTTGGGCACACATCTACTTCTCAGGGGGATGACAGAAGGAGTAACTCTGCTGATCCTGGCGGTACAGACCGGGCTCATAGAGCTGCAGGTGGTCCACCGTGCGTTCCTGCTCAGCATCATCCTCTTCATTGTCGTCGCCTCCATCCTGCAGTCCATGTTAGAGATTGCAGATCCCATCGTTTTGGCCCTGGGAGCATCTAGAGATAAGTAGGGAGCAGCCTGATACGCTTTGTCTTAATTCATACAATACTCTTTTCACATATCATCTAGGGAGCAGGGAATGCTTAAAGATGAAAAATGAATGGAAAGTTGATATTCACAGGGGGTAAATTCAGCAAGCTGTTTTTTTTTTTTAATGTGTGTGAAGTGCTTGGCTTTGTATGTGTGAGTGTACAGTGTTCGTGCACATGTGCATGACGTGTGTGTGCATGTGTGCGTACAGGGGCCAAAGATTGGTGTCAGTTGTCCTCCATCACTTTCCACTTAATTTTCCGAAGCAAAGTCTCCCACTGAACCTGGAGCTCATTGATTGATCCCCCTCCACTTGCAGAGCACGTGATGTGCTCATGCTTTCTGTGTGGATGCTGGGGATCTGAAATGTGGTCCTCCTACTTCTGGGCAAACGCTTTACCCACTGAGCCGTCCCTCCAGCCCATGTTTGACTTTCTGAGTCAGTTTTCTCTTCAAAATTTCTATAGTTAGAAGTTATATCAGAAGCTATTAAATCCTAAGTCCACTCTTCAGAGAGTGTTTTTATGTGTCTAGTTTCAAAAGAATAAGCACTTACTTAGCTCCAGTAAATATATCAGATGATAATGATGTTACTTTATTCCATATAATGCTAGAAAGGAGAGAGCACAGAGGACTGCCACCCACTGAGGGTTTGATGAGGATTCTTAACCTCTTCTGGAACCAAATAGAATTAGTAGCTGGATCCATATATAGCTTGCATTGTAGAAAAAAATGTAAATTGTATGTATTTTTAAAAATATTTTTTTGGGGGCGGGTGAAGGTTAAGACAGGTTCTCCCTGTAGCCCCTGCAGGCCTGGTCTATTATGTAGACCTTGCTGGCCTTGATCTCACAGACCTCTACCTATCTCTTGTCTCTTGAGTGCTGGAACTAAAGGCACGTGCCACCACACACAGCTTATATTTTTATCATTTTTTTAAATTAATTTTTTTATTCATATGTAGGATATGTGTGGGTGTGTGCAAGTGTACATGCATGTGTGTACTTAAGATGTGTGTGGAAGCCAGAGGTAGAAGTCACGTCAGTCTTTTACTGAGCCTGGAGCTCACTGATTGGCTAGACTAGCTGTAGCAAGCCCCCAGGAGTCATATATACACAGGCTGTTATAGACAACCTGTTATGTGGGTGCTGGAGATGAAATGAAATGCATTCTCGTGCTTGCCCATCAACCATCTACCAGCTAAGCATCACTTCAGCTCTCTATTTTTTTTTTTTTTTTGGAGAAATAAAACACAAACTCTTATTTCTCCTAGATATTATTTTGAGTACTGGGAGTATTTAGCTCGGTGGCAGCGTCTTGCTAAGAAAGCCTGAAGGCCAGGTGTGGTGGTGCACACCTTTAATCCCAGCACTCAGGAGGCAGAGGCAGGCAGATCTCTGTGAGTTCCAGGTCAGCTGGGGCTATAGGGAGACCCTGTCTCCAAAAGACCAAAAAAAGAAAAAAAAGTCCGAAGGCTTTGGTTCAAAATCCATCATCACAAAAACAAACAAACATAAAACTAATGATAATGTTTTGGCTTGTAGTTTATGTGAAGAAATTGTGTAAAGGACTGCTTAAAATTCAGTGTCACTTTTTTTGTTACTGAGTCTTCTATCCACATTTTGATTATTGATTTTAGAACTACATTTGAATCTATGGCTTGGAGCAGGCAGTCTCTCGGAAGGTGGTAGAACTGTGATAGCAGATTTCTAAAATATTCCAAATTAGCATTTTAATTACAGTTCATCGGATCTGTCTTTGTATCCCCATAATCTGTATTGCCAAGCTTTCTGTACAGTTTTTTTCAAATGATAGTGTTGTGAGCAAATCAGTTTAAAGAAGCTCAAAGCTCTTGGCTGTGTTCCAGTAAATCTCAACGATCGTGCTTAATTATAGTTATTGGATGGTTGGGTTTGAAGTTGGATGTTTTTCCACAAAGCCTGTAAGGTATTCAGGGGTGGTCTCAGTTAAATGGCTGTTGATGTGATCTGAAAAGGGGCTGCTTTGACCTAGCTACAGTCAATATTTTGTTGTCTCTGGCAGTTTCATTTATTAATTATATTAATTTTGCATCTACTAGTGAAACTGCTAAGATACTATAGAAAGTTTGTAAAAGAAAAAGAAGGAAAAAAAAAAATCCCCCAATTGTACTACCATAAGAACTAGCAGCTCTAGTTCTGCGACTTTCCAGATTGCTGAACTTGTCTGGGTGCCGGTTCTTTATCCAGAACCAAATTTGAAGGAAACTTGATGGAAAAGCAGCCAACACAGAAGCTTTGTGTGAGGGTCTGGGCAGTGGTTTTGAGTCGGTATCTGTGTTGTTAATGCTGACAGCAGCACTAGCCTGAGATGAGGGTCTGCCCCCTTGACTTAGAGGAAAACGTAGAAATGGACTCTTAGGTTCTTCTCTCCCCTACCACGACCTGTGGTAGTAAGAGTACACCAGCAGCTACAGTGAATAGAAAGGTCAGGAGAACCCCAAGTGACTGCAGAATTAGAACTCCCCCCCCCCCCAAATCGTGGGGCTGGAGAGAGGGCCGACCGGTTAAGAACATGGGCTATTCTTGCAGAAGACCCAGGTTCGAATCTCAGCACCCACATGGCAGCTAACAACTGTCCGTAACTCCAGTCCTAGGGGATCCGACAGCCTCTTCTGACCTCCGTGGGCATTGCACGACATGGGTGCACTTACCTATGTGCAGGCAATACATGCATACACATAAAATAAAATTAAAAACAAAAAACAAACCCTGAATCATTGTCTAACTATTGAGGTGGTAAGGAAGTTGATGCGGCTGCTTACCTTCCTGGCTGTGAAAGAAACTTTGGGCTTTCTTTGTCTAGGAGTCTGTGGAAACATTTCCGAGCCGTGAGCCTCTGCTTGTTTCTGCTGGTGTTCCCAGCGTACATGGCCTACATGATTTGCCAGTTTTTCCACATGGACTTTTGGCTGCTCATCATCATCTCCAGCAGCATCCTCACCTCTCTCCAGGTCAGCCTCGGGTTAACTCTTTTTCACTGGGTTTCTTAACATTTCTTCTTAGCAAACGAGTTGAATCTTTTCAAGATGAGCGATTGCAAGTGGCCATCACTTCCCCCCTCTATTAGAACGTATTACATTTGTTTAAGCACAAGAGTCTGAATGCAGGTTAGGAAAATACTAGATAGGCCTGTCTGAGTATCGCTGCGGTTTTCTTTTTCTTTTTCTTTTTTTTTTTAATTTATAAGAAACTGAACTGTTATAGGATCTTTTTTTCTGCCTTTTTTTTGAGACAGGGTCTCCCTGTAGCCCCTGCTGTCCTGGAACTCACTATGTAGACCTGGCTGGCCTTGAACTCACAGAGATCTGCCTGCCTCTGCCTCCGAGGGGTGCACCACTATGCCTGAGTGTTCTTTAATCAAGGTACAATGCCTTAGAGCTTGTTTGGAATGGGCTGTTCAAGTAAATGACTGCTCAGAAATGCCCATGTAATGTAAATATGTAACTCATATATTTCATACACACACATGAATAGCATGGCCGTAGAAATGACAGGCTTATTGTAACTTACAGGTGAATCTTGGCTGCCTGATTGCTAAAAACTAAACGAAAGTGTAGTGCCAGCACTGCTGGGAATAAATATTTCCTGTTGTTCCTTATAGAAATAAAAGTGTTTTGAGAGTCAAGGAACAAGATATCCGGTACCTGGATTACTAAGATCACGGCACTCACTAGCGCTGTCTCTTTAGACCCTATTTATTTTACGATAAACATTTCTTAGTGGTCTTACTCTGTCTTAAAATACCTTTTTTTTTTAATTTTCAGGTTCTGGGAACACTTTTTATTTATGTCTTATTTATGGTTGAAGAGTTCCGAAAAGAGCCAGTGGAAAACATGGATGATGTCATCTACTACGTGAATGGCACCTATCGCCTGCTGGAGTTCCTTGTGGCCCTCTGCGTGGTGGCCTATGGTGTCTCGGAGACCATCTTTGGAGAGTGGACTGTGATGGGTTCCATGATCATCTTTATCCATTCCTACTACAACGTGTGGCTGCGGGCCCAGCTGGGCTGGAAGAGCTTCCTTCTCCGCAGGGACGCTGTGAACAAGATCAAGTCGCTGCCTATTGCCACGAAAGAGCAGCTTGAGAAACACAACGACATTTGTGCCATCTGTTACCAGGTAACCTTCCCAATAGGAAGCTGTGGGGTGGGTCATCGTGTGTAGCCCTTGGGACTACAGCCACATTAACCAATTTTAATCTACATTCCCAGGCATAATTAACTCTGGGTTTAAAAAAAATGGGGCTCAGAAACTATTAAAGACCTGATAAAATATATCCATTTTACTTCTAAATTAAGTTTTTAATGTAGTCCCTCGAGTTCTAATTATTGTTGTTTTCAACATTATTGCTCACCCACAAATAAAGGAAAAACAGGTTAGGTGTATTTTATGTTTACTCCTGAATACACACAACAGATACACAACGTATATATGTACTATCAAATATATACCAGCAATCAGGAGTCAGCATCTTCTGAAAAGTGGTGTGCCAAGATTCTGACTCTGCTTCTAGTGTCTGCAGGGAGGGGAAGAAGTCTTCCGGCTCAGTGCTGGTGGAGAGAGGGTGCTGCTCGCCTTGGTTTGCTAGGTGTCACACAGTTGCCAGCCTTTGTAAGGAGCGTCGGTGGAGGCTCACTATTAGCGTACTGTTGAAGCTGGCCTGCCCACCATCCATGGCACTTTCACTGTAGAGAGCTGATGGTTGCCCTCTGTTACAAAAGAAAGATTTCAGTCATCTGGGAAATTTCAAAAGCTTAGCATTTGGTCACTGTTTGCCTGTTCAAGAGGGGGACCAAGTAGCAACTCTCAGTACTAAACTGCACTGCTGGAGGTGCAGGCAGAATTACCTGGCAACAGCTGAAACCAGGCTGTGTGTAAAATCTATCCAAATGTAGGCAGAAAGAGAGTCAGTGAGCATTCAGGAATCTTTTTTTCCTGGGGCTGCTTTATGGATCAGATGATGCGTGTAGTTATTTGTGTCTGTGTAAAACTATCAAGAATCTGAATTTTCTCCTAGGAAAATAATTCCCACTTTTAGAATGTGTGCTCAGAACCTACTTTCAGATACTAGTTTTCCCAGGTTGTTTTTGCAGTTGAGTGTACTGGGAGGTAATGCTGCCCCCCACCCCAGTCTAGCTGCCATTCTTAGCTCTGTTTGTTACAGAACTCTGCTCCCTCTGTTAGAGCAAAGCACAGCCCAAACAGAACTTGGACAGTCAGCTTCAGCAGCCAGCGTCTGAGTCTTCCGTGTTGGGGTCCGAGAGTCCTCTTTATGCATTTCCTGTTGTCACATCACTTTTTTTGAGGTGCTGGAACTACCTGCTGCTCACACATGGAAATTGAGAGTAGGCTCGCTTAGCTTGTCGGCTGCCCGCTTTGCTTTGGATGGCTTCCTGCTTCCCAGTTGACTCCAGGTGCCACCAGTTCTTGGCAAGGAAACAGAATCCGTGGTCGATTCTCCAAATGTACATCCTTAAAACTTTAACTTCGTGTCCTTAGGTCTCCCTAACTGTATCTTACTCAAGGAGCATTGTTGCTTTTGATTCCTGTGATTGTCAAGCCCAAGTGTGAACAAATCACAGGACAGATTAATGACTCCTGTTTCAGTAGGTCTGGGGTGGTTGAGAACAGGTTGTAACAAGTGAGTCCAGTGCATGTTGAGGATCACTGGCATATACAGACCAAGTCTTAAAAGATTCCCAGTCGCTACATTGGCTCTAATTAAATTGCCACTTCCTTGCCAACGCCCTGGTGTTCGTGGCTGATTTCTGTCTCCTTGTACGTAGTCCTCTCGTGGAATAATCCACCTGCATTGAAGCGTACTTGTGGAAAGTCCTGTCTTCATTCAATTTTCTGCAGTGATAATTGTTCGTGTCTTATGCCAATGGCTCCCACTTGTGCTGTAGCTGTGTAAACTTCGCATTTTGTGTTTAGGAAAACCCTACTAAGAATAGTTTCTTCTTCAGTTTTGGAATTTGCCACTCTTTTGTCTTAATTAGCCTGTGGTTCTTCTGTTACTGTGGAAGGCAGTCTCTGATAGCAGCAGCAGCAGTAACTGCATCAGATGAGTTGTAGTCTTAAATCTGTCTTAAAGATTTTCTGTTACAAAGACTTGTTGCAGCCAGAGATTTCAGGGGTCGCACTGGCAGTTTTGATGGGTGGCCATGCTGAGGTGCCCTTCTGGCCTCTCTTTCAGGACATGAAATCTGCTGTGATCACGCCTTGCAGTCACTTCTTCCATGCAGGCTGTCTCAAGAAATGGCTGTATGTCCAGGAGACCTGCCCTCTGTGCCACTGCCAGCTCAAAAACTCCTCTCAGCTCCCAGGGTTGGGGACAGAGCCTGCTCCCCAGCCTCCTGCTGGAGCTGAGCAGAACACCGTGCTTCCGGAAGGCCCCGAACCTCCAGACCCTGAGCATCCTGCAGGGTCTGCGATACAGGACGGTTCTGGGGACAGTAGTGAGCACGTCACCAGAGGACCAGGTAGCCAGGAAGGGACTGTTGTCCCCAGAGAGGGTCCTCAGAGTGCAGAAGATGAAGCACGACCCTGTGAGTCAGCCTAGAGGAAAAAAAGCAGGTGCAGAGCTTCGGTGCTCTGGAGGATGTGGCTCAGGTTGGAATGCACGCTCATACCTGAGGAGTGAGGGGATGAGAAGATTGGCTGGACATTGACATTCCAAGGATCTACTCCAGGCGGCGCTCCGAAGAAGCTACCTGCTTTCATCCCCCTTCACGGTATAGGAGAAATTAATCAAAATGTATTTCTGTGTTCTCTGCTGATGTTTTATAGAGGTTTGCCAAGAAAGTTCAACCTCCTTCAGAAGTGGCCCCTGATTTGTGAGGGCTGATAAATTCAATCAGGTGTGTGTTCCAAAGGGGCTCAGAGGGTCAAGAGCAGGAGAGCAGTGTGGGAAGAGACAGGCAGGGGTGGAGCCAAGGACAGGATTGGTCTGGTTATAAAATGATAGCGACCAGCCCTTTTCTCCACCCCCACCCCCTTTCCTTCAGTTGTTCGGAACTCGGTCAGGTGATTCTGGAATTTTGTACAACACTGCAATGAAATCAAAGATGTAGAAGCATTGATTGTATTCCAAGATTGAAGCGAGTGTACTTTCTGTGTGCTTCAGAGAAGGGGGTGGGTGGGTGCTGGGCCTTGCGGGTGCATTCATGTAACCGGAGACTCCTGAACTTTATGATGGGGTCGTCATTATTTTGATGTATATGGAACTTTTGTTAATATAGTGTATACTTTGTTGGCTGTGTGACGTAAACTAAAACGCCGATGAACACTTTGGAGTCCACTATAACAAAGGAGGCCAAAGTGGGAGGGGCTTTAGGGCACTGATAAAGGCCCCTGGTGTACTTACCAATCCTGTGTAATGTGTAATTCTTGAAACTGAATCAAAAACAGTATTAAATTATGGCAATATTTGCACTTTGGGAATGAGTACATCAGTGTATGATCACACTCTGCAAATGCCACTTTTAAAGCTGTTAATAGACTTTTGCACCTTTTCTTTGACAAGGATGTGTCATATTTAAATTTTTACATTCATCATGGCTACAGGTAGAACCGGGGAGGGGGGAATGTAATTTTTTATGGGAATTTTGATATGAAAAGGAACTAGTCATTTATTTATACAATAGACTTGGCTCAAAAAGTGTTTTTCAGACTTGGTATTCCTAACGTGGGATGTGATTTTATTTTTTTTTAGTAGCAAATTTGGATGTAGACCGACAGACATAGCTGAATGTCTTAATAAACTTAAATTTGAAGATAACCGTGACTTGTTCCTGTGATATATTAATTCTGACAAGTGTGTGGCAGTCCATTCCAACTCTCTTCTTTACCTTGCTAGACTGCGTGCAAGGTCACAGTTGCTCTGCGGATGGCAAGGCACTTTGGGGAGGATTTAAAAAGAATAACTAACTTTTATTTTTTGACGATCTCATACATGTAGGTAATGTGTCTTGATCACATGTACCCCAGCTCTCTCCTCCTACAGGTACCCCCAACACATCCCTCCCCACCCTGCATGACCTCCCTTTTTCTTTTGGTACCCTGCTGAGTTGAGTCAGTGCTGCCAATCAGTGGCTTATGTAATTCTTAGGCAGGCTTTGTGCAAATGACCACAGCTGGAGCAATCTCATGAGCGTGATGACAGTGTCTAGAAGACAGAATTTCACAGTGCTCTCCTCTCCCCTCCTCCCCATCCTCTGGCTCTTATAGTCTCTCCATCCTCCTTCCACAGTGCTCTTGTTTGAAGTCTTTGTACCCTGGTGGTAGCAAACTGCACTGCCTATCATATGTGCTTTTTAAAAAGCAAAGGGGAACAAACCTCACCAAAAACATAAACCAAAACCAAAAAACACCATTTTTGGTCACCACCTCAGAGCTACTAAATCCGCCTTCCCAGGTGATATTCTGTACAGCTACATGTAGAAACACAGTGCCCAGATAAGAATCTCTCCCTGGGTGAAGCTCTTTCCAGTCCTTCTGACATCCATGCTGGGAGCTGAACGGAGAGCAGATGGTGCCCTCTAGTGGCCATGGAGCTGTTCTCAAAGCCCGGTCGTGCGCATCTGGAGTTGGGTGTGTTCAAGTTTGAAGCACTTTGGTATGCCACTTAATAACACTGTAGGTAAAGTCTAAATCATTTCTGGCATGCTGAACGTGGTTGTCTGTTAGCACTGAGTATCTGTGTGCTACCTTGTTTAAACCTGTTTACTGAAGAATTTCATATGGTCATAAGGAAAATTATCCAGATATTTTAAAGTGTTTTTAAAAAAGTATTTATTTTTAAGCTGGGCATGGTGGCAGGTGGATCTCTGAGTTCAAGGCCAGCTTGGTCTGCATAGTAAGTTCCAGGCCAGCTGGGGCTACAGGGAGACCCTGTCTCAAAAAGACCTAAATAAATAATTAAAATAGCATTTTTATTTTATGTGTATGCGTGTTTTGCCTGCATGTATGTAAGTGCACTGTGTGCATGCAGTGTCCATGGGGGCCAGAAAAGGGCGTTGGATTCCCTAGAACTGGAGTTATGTTATGGAAAGTTTGTGAGCCTCCTAGTGGGTACTTAGAACTAAACCAGTGTTCTTAACCACTGAGCCATCTCTCCAGCCCCTACCTAGGTATTTTAAAACAGGTATTGAGACTTTGGCATCGGTTTCACATTATATAATACACTCTGTACCAAGTCAGATGAGCTCAGCAGTCTTTAAACAATGCAGTTATGACTGTACACCCTTTGTTTCAGTCGGGAGAGCTGACTCATGCAATGACAAATCTGAACATTATCTTGGTTTTAAAACAAAAGCTTACATCTCATGCATATACACTTCGTGTATTGGTGTTGTAGGTGCAGGCTAGAGCCTTCCTGGTGGTCACAACAAAGGAAGAGGTCTGATTTCCCTCATAGGCAGGGCTGCCAGCACCTCTGCTTGGTGTCTTTGGTCAAGACATTGCAATGGCACTCACAGTAGTGCCAAAGTTGGCTTCCATGGCCTGGACAGAGGGGCTGTGATTGAGCAACCCTAGATTTTTTAATATATGTTATTCAGAACTTTGGAGCACATCTGTGACTTGTTTATACTTAATTTGTTAAGCCTTTTTCTAATATGCTGGGATGGTATACATATGCCATGCATATATCAGACATCTGTTTTCTAGTATTTTTTTTACATTATTTAATATTTTATGTGTCATGCAATGCCTGTGGAAGTCAGAAGAGGTGTCAGACCCCCTAGAACTGGAGTTACAGTTGGTTGTTAGCCACCCCATGTGGGTGCTAGGCTTTGAACCTGGGTCCTCTGCAAGAGCAGTTAGTGCTCTTAATCCCTGAGCCATCTCTCCAGCCCACATTATTTATTTGTTAATGTGTGTTTATGAGTGAGCATGTACATGCCATAGTCAACATGTGGAGGTCAGAGCACAGCTTGAAGTAATTTGTTCTCTCTGCACCATGTAGGCCCAGGGGATCAAACAGTCTTGGTGGCAAACACCTTTACCCACTGGGCCATCTTATGGAGATTTGCCCCACTTTTAAAATTACATTTATTAATTTATGTATATATGCATGCGTGTGGTCAGAACAACCTGAGGGAATTGGTTCTCTCCTTCCGCAATGTAGGTATTGGGGATCGAATTGGGTCATCCGGTTTGGTAGCAAGCACCTTTACTCAGCCAGCAGACTGGCCTCTCATGACTTCTTGTAATACTTTCCAAATCACAGCATACTTTGACTTAGGTGGAAGAAGAAATGAAGTTTAATCATCTAGTTAATATGAAAAAGTGAGAAAATGCAATATCCTTCAATTATACTTAGTTACATAAAGTAATCAATTCCTATATTTCCTGACCATGTATTGTCCTGTTTTATAGACTGTTTAGTTTCTCTTGTGATCTGTATGTTCGTGATACTTTGAAAAAGTTTTATCACCCTATGAACCTTGACCTCCAGTGTTCAACAATCTAAACCCTTCCTTACATTGGTTAATATGTATTTCTACTTTGTGGAGTTTTTCATTTTCCAAAGCTTATTTCTAGTAATCTAAATCAGCCAGTCAGCACAAGAATTCCCCAGGAGTTTGACTTTCAGATGCTGGATTGGCTATGAGGCTCTCGGAAGCCCCTTGTTAGTGTGGATATTTCTTCTTGAGAACATGCAGTGGTTCTTGAATACTTCCCACTAGAAGTGTTCTGCCTTTAAAGTCTTAAAGGATGTCACATTATGAATTGATTCACTGGGAAGGAAAAACTTTGTAATTTCAAACTAAGGGTAGATGATAATGGAACCTTTAAAAATTTAAGAAGTAATAAACTATGTGCCAAATTTGGGGAAACATGACGAAAAATAAGTTTTACACTTGAGTTGCTTCCACACTGGATTTTGAGTTTAAAAAAATTCCAGTTTTAGACTCAGAAGGCTGATACACACACACACACACACACACACACACATATATCTGTCCATACACACATATATATCTGGTTTGGGCTATATCTTAAAGATATGCTACGTGCTTAAACATTTTCATGTTTTTGTATCTTGCCTTTTATTTGGAAAACCAAGTATTAAAAAGAATAAAACTTACATATCTCATTTTGGAATTCAAGTGTGATGGTTAGTTTTTGTCCACCTGATATACCTGGGAAGAGGGACTCTCCATTGGGGAATTTTTTTTTCATCAGATTGGCTTGTGAGCATGTCCGTGGGGCATTTTTGAGATTGTTAATTGATATAGAAGGGCCCAATCCATTGTGGGCAGTGTCAGCCCTGGGCAGGTGGGCCTGGGCTGTATAAGAGCAAGCCACTTAGCAGAGTTTGTCTGTGGTCTCTGCTTCAGATCCTGCCTACAGGTTCTTTTGTATAACCTGTAAGCTAAACCACCCTTTGCTCCCAAAGTTGATTTCAGTCAGTGTTTTATCACAGTAACAGAAAGTCAACTAGAATATTTGATAATAGCAGAATTCACCCCACCTACAAGCACACTTTACCCAGGGGCACTTTTTTTTTTTTGTAGCCCCAGCTGACCTGGAACTCACTATGTAGACCAGGCTGGCCTTGAACTCACTGAGCTCCATCTGCCTCTACCTCCCAAGTGCTGAGTTTAAAGGTGTGTGCCACCATGCCTGACACACTTTTATATCTTTTTAAGAAGTCTGCTGCGCTTGAACTCACAATAGTCCTCCTGCTAACAATTCTGGATCCCAAGAATACTTTTAGCACATGCTCTGTGTATCAGTCCCAGCTACTCAAGAGCCTGAGGCAGGAAGCCAGCCCGCCCTCCCTCCCTCCCTCCCTTTCCAGTCAGCTTTGGGTTTTATTGTTGCAGTGACATCAGGCCTTGACCGTGAACTTGCGCAGTGGGTCCAGCTATTCCTTCCACTGCCACTTCTTGGTTTTCAGCTTCTCCTCGTGCTTGGTGAGCCTAGCGCACATGGCTCTCCTCTTCCTGGGCCCCAAGTCCAGGGCCTTGTATTTCTTGCCTTTATAGAATTTCCTGAGGTTTTCTTCCTGAGTCTGGTTAATGAGGGCGAGGATACCAGCAGTGAATTTGAGCACAACTTGAATATTGGAGAGCTTGAACATCTCACTGCCTGTCACTTTAGGATGTCCAGCTGGGACAGCTCCACCTTCAGATTGCCCAGCTGTTTCAGCAGCTCTTCCTTCTTCTCACCACGAAGGTCTCAATCTATTGTGAGTTCAAGGTCAGCCTGGGTTACAAAGGGAGACCCAGTATAGAAATAAAATAATTTACGGTGATAGATTAATTGTAGGTGATGAAAATGGAAACCGGAGACAAGCTGTAAGACTGTAAATCAACCTTGGCAATTTGTCAGAAAACTTTCTGATGCTATCCCTTACCTACAGTTCCCTAGGACGTCCTGTACAGTAGCTCTCACAACCCAGGGTTCCATGTAGAACAGTGTCTGAGTCAGAACAGATACTAATGCCCTTCAAGAAAATAAATATGTTGCATATAGAAGCCAAAATAAAATCACTTTTATCATAGAAAGAAGAAAAAAAATACAATCTTAAAATTTCTAAGGTCATAGTTCAGTCAACTAGTTTAAGGAACAAAATATATCTAGTCAAAGATTATCTGAGAATGTTTGTTTTTTTTGCCCAAGCCTTATCTACATAGGACATGATAATTAAAAGTACCAAACTGGTGGAACTAACCTTATTGGATGTTTAACAGCCGTAGTTTGAGGCCTATACTAATGAGGTCAAAGGGCCTTAAAGGACAGTTTTTGCCCCCTTGCCCTCCAAGGTCGACTAAGTTCCAGGGGACTATGGAACATCTCTCAAAATGTCCTTAACTGGTAAGTCACCTGTCCTCTTGTTCAGGGAGGCCATGGAGACCCCACGAGATGGACTTGAACCAGTGTCCAGTCTACAAGATGAGGGTCAACTAAGGAAATATTTCCTCCATGCTTCCAAGTGAAGCCAGCCACGGTCGAGCAGGATCTTTGACTTATCTTGACATAGATGGAACTGGTAAAAGAAAGGAGCCATGGGTTCCTCTCAAGCCCATGTGACCCCTGAGGAACAGATCCTCAAATGACCTTAAGTGTAAAAATTGATTTATTTGGGCCAACTGAATGGTCTTAACCACCCAAAATGAAATTATAACCAAAGAGTAAAGTCATCAGTGTATTTAAGAGTTCAAGGGATTACACTTCCCAGACATTAGGCTTAAGTCCATAATAAAAAGTTATTTAGACAATTATTTCTCATTGATGATTTTGTTTCTAATCGGAAAGTGCTGCTCAGATGTAAGACTCCAAATCTTGGTCTGCAATACTGTAGTGCCCACCCGCTATTCTATAATGACGGCTAAATTTGTTTTTCTCCCCCTATCTAGAAGCCTTTGAGGGGGAACTGACACTGATTCTAACTACTCCAACAGCTATCAAAGTACCTCAAAGCAAATCCTGGATCCATCACTCTCGAGTCCAGCCTTGGCAGACAAAAGAAAAATGAGGAGGAACCCAATAGAGGGATGCTTTTGGAAGCTCTCATCAAGAAATCCCAATGGACTCTCACTCATATGAACATTTGAAATTTGCCCTGTTCTGACTTTTTTCTAGTTCCCTGTCTAGAACTTGTCATACTAATTACTCTTGCCTTTACTTCTTCACATCTCCTATTCACCAGTCAAGGATTTTCTTTTCCCCTAGAGACAAGGGTTATGCAATTTGGGAGTCTTTTAGATAGACCCACTGAAGGGGTACTTGAATTGCCTCACCCTGCATCCCTGTTCAGCATGGAAGAAGGCAGAGCGGTCTGCGTCCCAATTCCCTATCCACAAGTTGGGTAACCCCTTCAGAGGACGGTGTGATAAGAATAGGAGGTAGGAATTGGCTAGGCAGTTAGGGTAAAAAGACCCCAAAGAAAAGTAGCCAGTTTCTTGGCTAAAAGTCAAAATGTCCTTGAGCCTCTTAGCAACATACTTTGTTCTAAAGGCCAAAATTATCGAAAGTATTTGGGAGCTCTTATCTAATCCTTAAAAGATTTTAGGGTTACCTCTTCAGAGGGGAGAATATTAGAGTAGTAAAAAACCCCATTTAAAAAAAGAAGAAGAAAGAGTACATGAAGTTATCAGAAAAAAGTGATGGGGAGCTATAGGAGGAGTTGGAGGGGAGGGAGTGGGCATGGATTTGATCAAAACATCTTATATGTATGTATGGAATTCTCAATAAATCATTTTTTTTAAGTTGCTATGTATCACTGGCTTCAGGAATTCAAATACATGTCAGTTATGTGATCCATCAGTTAAGGCATAGTTTTTCCGTACCTTGTCTTTGGGAGTAGAGGATGGTCCACCTTTCAAAAACAGGTTTACATTTTAATAGGTAATACCTGGTTAGGAAGAAGTTGTAAATACTGGAAGCAGTTTATAGATCTCCTAATCCATTTGGTCTCTCAGAACATTGCTGTATTTCTCTTTGGTGCATTCTATATTTGGTTGTACTATTAGTAAGTTTCAGACTAATGCAGTTAGGCTTTCAGTGAAGGGAATATATCTTTCTGATAAACATGTATCAGATCCTCTTCATTTTCCTTTTCACTGATGTTGGATGCAAAATACAGGTCTCATGTCATGGAAATAAAGAATTTATTCTGAGCCAAACAAGAGTGACCATGGCCTGGGAACATGATTCAGGATACCCCAAATGAAAGTGGCTACAGGAACTTTTTAACAGAACAAACGAAGTCATAAACTAAGGCATTTTCCAAATACATTGCTAGGAACATCATGTAAGTGGTTTACCGCAAAGCCAGGAAATCTGTTACAGGTTTTAGATACTGTCTGATGACATTCTTAGCTTTTAGCTTGGGGGAAGATAATGCTCTGCCAAGAATACATTCCAGAGGTGGGCAGTGAGGCTATTAGAGGGACTAAAGAGATCATTTTGGCTCTGGATCTGCAGCATTTCAGCCTTCTACTAACATGAAGTTTGAATCAATCAGCCTTGTAGGACTAACAGACATCCCCCACCCCACCCCCACTCACCCCCCTGAATTCATTTCACAGATGTTCTCCTAATCTACTTCTTGTGAACATTGGCTAGCCCATTTTCTCTAATGTTAGTAGTAACACCCCCCCCCACCACTTTTTCTTTCTTTGAACATTTTTAACTGAATTTTTGAAATTTTCATACACTATAATTTAATGGTGTTTGGATCCCCTCTCCTATTTGCACCTTCCCTTATTGCCCCCCCATCCAGTTTAATGTGCTCTATTATCTCTATAATAAGGCCTATAGAGTCTGTGCCCCCAGATGTCCTTCAGTGTGGGTCCACTGGAGCCTGGCCAACCTACCAAGAGTCCTATGCTTGAAAGAGACTGTCTCTGCCCCTCCCAGCAGCCATGGGTTGCCAAAAGTTCTTGGCTTGACTCTCCCTCTTTTCTGTTTTTATTGTTTTGTATATTCTCAGGTAAGAAAAGTTGGCTCCTGACTAGCTGAAGACAATCTTCACACGTAGAAGAAATGCTGAACCCGTTGTAGTTGGAGCATTCTGTTAACCTTCCAAATGAGAAGTTGCCAAGCTGAAGTGGGCTCTGAGGGGCAGCAGGCCTGCTAATTTCCTTTGACAGTCCTTCACTTGCTCCCTGTGGACTTTGGGAAACAGCCCCGAAGAGTTTTGAGGGGCCTGAGGAAAGGCAGAAGACCCAGGCTCTGGCTTTCTCCTGTGTGGTCCTTGGCCAGCCTTTGTTTTCCTGGGCTTCAACTGCCTAAGAGAGAAAGAAAAAAAAAAAAGATGCAGTCTCTGAGGTAGCATTTGGTAATTTAAGACTTTGTCTACCTGTATTTTTAATCTTTATCACTAAGTAATGAGCTTCATATATTTTTTTATGTGCTGTGCCAAATATTAGCTAAGGGCCGTTTAACACTATTCCATAGCCTGGCACAGGATGGAAGCTCTGGGGAATCTATTGAGTAAACAAATGAACTTACATGTGGCTCTCCTTGAGAAACACTCCATAGCTTACAAATGACACAAAGTTCTATTGTTCTAGAAGCAGAGCAGAGTACTGCATGCCCACTAGATGAAATTGTTTTTGATTGATTTCAGATATTAAACTCAGTGTGACCAGATGACAAACTTGGAGTCCTCATCATCTGAAGCTGAGGGATTTTGCTTTCATTTGTTGTGTGGCCTCAGTAGTGCATTTTAACTTATTAAAAAAAGATTTATGTTTTATTCTTAATTATTTGTATGTGTGTATGTGTATGCATCTGTGGAGATGGAGTTAGAGGAAGTTGTGAGCCTCCCAGAATGGGTACTAGGAACCAAATTCAGGTCCTCCGCAAGATCAGTATGCACTCTGAGCCATCTCTCCAGCCCCTATTTTAAGATATTTTAAAAATACTTTTGAGGGTTAGGAATGTAGTTCAGTGGGTAGTTATGGACAGTTTTAGCCACATGTGAGTGCTGGGAATCGAACCTAGGTCCCCTGCAAGAGCAAGTCAGTGCTCTTAACCTCTGAGGCATCTCTCCAGCCCATTTAACATTTGCCAACCATTTAACATTTGCAAGACTGTATATTATAAAGACTCGATTTTGATCTTATGAAAATAGTTAAGAGCTCTATGCATAGGCTATTCATTCCTGTGACAACAGTTGGTAGAAGTTGATGTGAGCCGCTTCTAATTCACTCCTTTTTCTCTCCACTGCTCCGTGCTCTAGAAAGCCTGACTTACCATCAAATCTCTTTCACATAGAAGATGCTGTGGGGGAACACTGGGCAAGTTTGGCATCTCAGTCACTCATAGATCTCATAAGAATGGGCCTGGGAGATGGCTCAGTAGGTAAAGTGTTTGCTACACATGCATGAGGACCTAACTTTGGTTCCCCGGCACCCCTGTAAAAATTCACCCACACACCGAAATAATAATTTAAAGAAAGAATAGGTATACTTCCGAGAGTCACATGTGTGGTATGTGTATTACTGTATGTGTGTGTGCATGCAGGTAGATGCCAAAAGTCAAACTTGTGTTTTTTTTTCCTTAAGAGCTGTCCATGTTTTAAAAAATTATCACATTCATTTATTTTTGTGTGCATGCACACACATGTCACAGCATCAATATGGAGGTCAGAGGACAACTTGGAAGAGTTTCTTTCTGTGAGGAAAGACAGATGCAAGTATATAGGTTTCACGTGTTCGGTGCTGGCTGGCCAGCAAGCCCCAGACACCACCTGTTTTCATCTCCCCAACACTGGGATTACAAGCATTCTCTGTCCCATCTGGCTTTTTCACCTGGGTTATGGGGTTGAACTCAGGCCCTTCTGTTTGCATAGCAAGAACTTTTACTGATTGAACTTACTCCCCAGGTCCCAGAGATTCTTATTTATCAAACTGAAAAGTAGATAATATTTAGAAACCAGAAACAGCATGGAGAAATGCGAACTCTTTAGATGTTCATTTTCTTCAATTTAGAGTAGTTCAGAAAAAAAAAAAAATCCAAACAATAGCAAGCCAGTGGTCAAGTGTGTTAGTTGAATAAACAGTCATCTCTGGATAACCGACAGATTGTTTCTAGGACATCCTCAAATAATGGAATATGTGGTTAGTTTTTGTCAACTTGTTACAGACTAAAGTCACCTGGGAGGAAGGATCCTCAATTGAGGAATTTTCACCATCGGATAGGTCTTTGGTCATATCTGTGAGGCAGTTTCTTAATTGCTGATTGATGTAGGAGGGCCCAACCCACTAAGGGCAATGCCATTCCTAGACAAGGAGGTCTGGGCTGTGCAAGAAAGGTAGCTGAGCAAAACAGGGGAAGCAAGCTAGTCAACCGCATTCCTCCATGGTCTTGACTTCAGTTCCTGCCTCCAGGTTCCTGCTTGGGCTGCTCTTGATGATGGACTGTCACCTGGAAGCCAAATACACCCTTTCCTCCTCCAAGTTGTTTTTGACCATAGTATTTTCCACAGCAATGGCAGAGGTAGGTGAATGTGGTACTCAGCCTGGGACCTACCAGCTGTGGAATGGTACTGTCCTCATTCAGGGTGAGTCTGTCCTCAGTTTAAACCTCTCTAGAAACACTTTCACATTTTGTCTCCTCAGAGAGTCTAAATTCCATCAGGTTGGCAAGAAAGATTAACCATAGCACTATGTTACCACCAAGTTATTCTATGGCCCTAGACCAGTGTTTTTCAGTGGTTGATGGGATTAGAAATAGGTTGGCAAGTTTATAAGAAATGCAGATGCCTGGGTCTAACCCTATTATAGCTCTGACTTGGTAGGTTTGGGATGGAACCCAATCCAAACCCCATGGAAATGTGAGAGCTGTGATCCAGAGCAATGTTCCTGTCTGGTTGGGTTTGTTTGTTTGGTGAGCTTTATTTGTTCTTGTGGTGGTTATTTTATTTTATTTTTTTCACAGGAACCTTTATTGGACATTAGTTATCAGTCAGGATATTCAAGTCAGATTCAGCCTTGGTTGGACTCTTCAGTGATGGGAGCTAGGCAGGTGGTCATGTCCAGGAGTGCTCTGCCTTCCACACCGGCCCCTCTTCAGTGGTACTTGTATAGTTGCTCATGTTTGAGTTCCTTGTAAGAACTGCAGTAGCTGAAAAGCACGTAGGCTGCCAGCATCATATTGACACCGGAGATGATCCTTTTCCTCATGCTGATGTACTTATGGTAGTACTGGTCATAACCTCTGTGAAGTGCTCTGACAATGCCTTTGGGGGTGAAATCCCCCATCAGTATCCAGCTTGGCAGCTCTCCCAGTTTAACTTCCATGAGTTTCTTCTCCTTCAGTGGTATGAGCGAGGCCATCTTGGAGTCCTGGTGTCCACAGATCTTGTGGTAGTTTGAATGAGAATGTCCCCCATAGGCTCCAAGTATTTGGACATTTTGTCCCCAGTTGGTGGTGCTGTTTTGGGAGGGTTTAGGAGGTGTGGCCATGCCGGAGGAAGCACGTCACTGGGGGCGGGCTTAGAGCATTCCGTAGCCTTGCCAGATCTCTAGTCTGTCTCTGTTTCCTGTGCCTGCTTGAAGATGTGAGCATGCTCTGCTTTCTCCTTTGGCCACCTCCTGCCACCCTGCCTCCCTGCCTTGCTGGACTCTGATTCCTCTGGGACAGTAGGCTCAAATAAACTCTTCTTTTTATTAAGTTCCAGTGGTCATGGTGTTTTATCACAGCAACAGAAAAATAACTAATACAGTTTTTCATGGGCTTCCAAGGGCCTCCTCCCAATGGTGAGGCCTGAGCAGGTGCTCTGTCAATTTCTCTTCTGCTTTTATGGAAGGTGGTTGTTAGAGAAGAATTGCACCCGAGGATGCTTGTTTCTGAGGAACATTTGTGGCTAAGGATTTTGGCAAACATTACAGTGGGCAGGGTCTCAGAAGTAAAGCAGCAAACTCTGACCTACATGTGACACCGGAACACAAGGGAGGTCTGGCTCAGTTTACCAGCCATTCAGGTTAGTTGAGCACCAAGAAAGATCTAAAACTATATTTAAAGGTAAAGGGCTGCCAGTTTTGCTACCTCCAATCACATAAAGAACCCTGAGTTTTGGAAGTAGACCAGCCTTTAAGGATGGAGATCCACAGTCTTGTTGCATAAGGGAGCCGAGCATCCACTTGCCACTTGATGGAAAGAGGGTTCAGACTTCCAGAATTGCAGAGCTGTGTTCTTCCTGTTATGGCTGTCACCTTGGAAGCAATCTGAGTACTCATGTGTATTACATCACACTCAAGAGAACTTTTATTGGGCTGAGATGTAGCTCAGTTGATAAAGCACTTGCCCAATGTCTACAGAGCCCTGGGTTTGATCTCCAGCAGCATATGACACCAGATCTGTTGGCACATTCCTGTAATTCCAGCACTCAGGAGGTGGAAGCAGGAGATCTGGAATTCAAGGTCATCCTCAGTTTTATAGCAAGTTCAAGGCCAGCCTGGGCTACATGAGAGCCTGCCTCAGAAAAGGAAAGAGAACATGTATCAAATATAAAGGTGTTATATATGAGCTTTGGTGAAAAGCTGAAACAATTTCTGGGGTATCACAATGTTCAGAATCATCAATTTAAAATCATATTTTTGGAGAATCATGTAATGAGGGAGAAGAAATAGAAAGTGAATAACAGTTTAGATATAAAAATCAATGTTAATACATGGTATGTTGCAGCCTAGCACACAGTTTGGTTAGCATATTTCCTGTGTATCAGTGGGAGTCACAGCCCTGCCAGACCAGATGAAGTCATACTGTGCATCGTAACAGGTGGGAAGAATTTGAGGCCAACTGTCCAGTCTGGGTTTAGGGAACTTAAAAATAGAAAACTGCTTCCTTCTAAAGACGAATCAGTCTAAGAGACACATATCACCAGGCTAAATGCAAACATAAGTCTCCATTTTCTCTCCAGTTGTTTAATAACATTTTTTCAAAATTGCTAGTCTTCCCTAAACCATGATGAAATTCCTCCTCCTCCTTCTCCACCTCCAACACCAGTAAAGACACACAGCTGAAATGTAAGGGGTATTTCTGTTTTTGGCTTGTTATGCTGAGCTGTATAGTGCAGTTCAAACAGGACCGAACCTGCCGTTGGTACTGCTGCAGCTGGGGTGCTGACATCTGAAAGGCCGGGCTGTTAAGATGTGTGTTGACACAGGAAGGGGGCCAACCAGCTGGGTAAACTTGTACCTATCATTTAAATTTTCAATGTGTATTTTTAAAAAATATATATTTTATTATTTTTATCTTTTATGTGTATGCATGTATTGCCTACATGTAGCTAAGTGCACCTGTGTCGTGCCATGCCCATGGAGGACAGAAGAAGCTGTTGGATCCCCTGGAACTGGAGTTATGGACAGTTAACTGCCATGTGGGTGCTGGGATTTGAACCTGGGTCTTCTGCAAGGACAGTAAGTGTTCTTAACCACTGAGCCATCTGTCCAGCCCCTCAATGTGTATTTTAAAGCCTACAGCCTGCCTTCCAGGAAGAGTGTGAGTGATCTTTTTTGTACGCTTGGGATTTTGTAGTTTCTTTCACATTTGAGAAGATAAAAACCTGGAAGAAATGAAACCTAGCATGTATCTGCCATCAATGTATCCTTCAAATTCTGGGTGGTGGAGAGAAAAACTTGGAAAAAAAAAAAACCCTTTCAATGAAAAAGGATGGAAAGCATTTTTAATTTCTTAGAACAACTTGAATATTTAAATTATCAGTTGACTGATTGATTGATTGATGAGACAGGGTCATCCTGTAGCTCCAACTGGCCTAGAACTCACCAGGCTAGCCTTGATCTCACAGAGATTCATCTGCCTCTGCCTCCTGAGTGCTGGGATTAAAGGCATACTCCACCACAACTGGCATATTTATTTATTTTGAGTTATGTTTATATGTGTGTTCCTGAGTGTATGTATATGCACCATATGTGCGCAAGTGCCTGTGGAGGCCAGAAGAGGGCATCAGATCCCCTGGAACTGGAATTAGAGGCTGTTGTTAGCTGCCATGTAGGTACTGGGAACTGAACTTCGGTCCTCTGCAAAAGCAGCAAGTACTCATAACCACTGAGCCATCTCTCCAGCTCCTGCCTTGAATATTTTTAATGTAATGACACAGAGACATCCTTCTTGAGACACCAGTTAAAATAAAACAAATAATCTACTTTGTTACAAGCATGTACCTATAGGCTGCATTCTGCTTTGAAGATAGAGGTAGATGGAGTTCAATAAACCCAGGAGCAGCTTGATACACTTGGCATCCCAAATGAAAAGTACAGTTAGTAACATGTTACTGTAGGAAATGAATTTTGAGGGTCTTCAGCTACCCCACAATGGGTTGAGGGAGTCACTGAGTGCCTAGTTCTCACAGTATCAGCCCATCCTTTCAACAACTGCTATCGTATTTTTAAAGACAGCTAAATAATCTGATTTCCTTCTTCTGGTCCATTGCAGGCTTTCCTCATTAACATTTCCTCCTAGTCAACCAAGCCAAGGTCCGTGTTTTCCAAACATTTGATGAGCATGTCTGATTAATTCCGTCCTGTTTTCTGATATTCTCTGACAAGAGAACAAGAGCTCATAGAGATCTCTATGCATTATCAATAAGCTCCTTACAGTCACCTGTTGAAGTAGGCACTGTCATCTCCTTTATCCAGATAGGGAAACGGAGGCACGGAGGGATGCAGTGACTTGCTCATAGTGTGAAGTTGACAGCATTTGAACCTAGACAGTCTGGCTTCAGAGGTCAAAACCATTACATTTTCATGCCTGTTATTAGACATATTTTTCAGCCTTTTTCATTCTTAGATCTATAGAGATAGTAGGTAAAAACTGTTAGGAAGTCCCTGGATGCCTCATGACTTCATTCATCAGCCACCACAGGTGGACCTCTGACAAATCCCACCAAACAAAGCTGGTGTTTGTTCCATTCTAAAGTGCTGCAAAACATAGTATCCCACCCCACCTCTACCCCATCCCCAGGGGCACATTCTCTCTCACCTGTGTCCACCTACCCCAGCGGCCTATGTGTCCTCGCCTGGAGAAAATGAAGCATGCCTTTTGCCAGTGGCTCTGTGAATCTTCTTTAATCTCCTGGCTCCTCTAGACCCTCCGGACCTGGCCCCCAAACTCCCCCACAGTAACTAACATACCCCTAGTGGCAAATATCCACCCTATTGGACAAGGCATCACAGAATGTTCCAGCAAGTTGCTGAGAGGCTAGTCAGGGAGTGCTGCTTCTTAGAGCAGGAAGAAGGTCTTCTGCTCTCTGTGTGCCCCAGCCAGACCTTTTTGCTCTTTCCCATCACCAGTCTGAGGACTTGGCCAATTACATACCTTTTGGATTTCCAGTTAGCTTTATTATGATGTTGAAAAACATCGCTAAAATGAATCCACTGGGAAGATACAAAAAAGAGCAAGAGCTGGAGTGTATCAGGGAAAACAAATATGAAAGTAGAGAGTAAACCAGGCATGGTGGCACAGGCCTTTAATTCCAGCACTCTGGAGGCAGAGGCAGGCGGATCTCTGTGAGATTGAGGCCAGTCTGGTCTACATAGCAAGTTCTAGGCCAGCTGGGGCTGCAGGGAGACCCTGTCTCAAACAACAACGACAACAACAACAACAAAGAGATTCTGTGTGTGTGTGTGTGTGTGTGTGTGTGTGTGTATGTGTATCTCATAGTGAGGCACTGACTCTTGTAGCTTATTTTTCTATTTAGTGGAAGTAGCCATATAACTATGGGCTACCACATTGGGATGGGTGTACTGATTATTGCTGAGCAGAAATGAGCATGAGGTCAGAGTGGTTAGATGCTCTGATTTAACTTTTGATCATTTGGGGATACTCTGGAATACTTGTGTCTAGTGAGAACCCATTGTTTTTCATTTAAAATGTTGACCCTGTTTCTGAAATGTTGTAAAGGCCAGACAAAACACATCAATGGCATGAGTTGAGGCTTGCAACCATCCATGGATGCCTTCCACCATGGATTAATGAAGAGCCAAGGACTGGCCTAGCCTAACCTACCCATCTTATAAAAGCACATCTGTTGGTGGAAATCGAAGAGCACAATAACTGTGTTGTTTCCTAAAGTATAGCTTTATTTGCATCAATGAAAGATGAACTTACGAACATTCCATCCTGTTCTGTCCTGTGCTGTCCTAGCATCTTATGGAAGTGCACAGCGGATGGCCTGCAGTCTGAGAGTGGAAGAATGGAAAGGTCTGTGTACCCATGGAAATAGCAAGGAAAAGATCAGAAGCAGGAGAGAATGTAGCTGTTTGGGAACCTAATGAAGTGTTATGTGTTTGCTTATTCAGTAGGGAAGCCACTATGTCATAGGACTGTTTAAATACAATTTCAAAAATTAAAAATTCATTTCAGGGACTGGTGAGATGGCTCAGCTGGTAAAGACACTTGCCACCAAGCCTAACACCTTGAATTCAGTCCCCTCGACCTACATGGTCGAAGGAGAGAACTGACTTCTGCAAGTTGTTTTCTGACTTCCACATACATTTTTTAAATGTAAGATTTAAAAAATCATTTCATCATTCACCTTAGCCATGTTAAAGCACTCAGCAATGACCATATAGGACTTGATAGATACAGAATATGTTCAACCCCTACCAGACAACACTAGGTCTTAGAGAGGATCGAGAACAATGGGAAGCAGGTAGGAAGGGGCCATTGGGCTAGAGACTGCAGATAGTCAGGGACCAGCCATGAGGTCATGGAGGGGCTGGGGTACCGTTAGGGAGTTTGCATAGATTTGGTTTTTAGGAAGTTCGTGCTGATGGGTAGAAAATGTAAGGTCAGGGGACTTTCCAGTAGATTGGAAGCTAGTGACTAGTGAAGAGCTGTGGGAGTCTAGGTAAGAGCTGAGGACGCTCCAGGGTGCAGGTGTTAGTCATTACCCATGATGCTTGGATGCTTGTTCCAGGGTCCAGAGTACCATTATGTCTAATAGTGCCAGCTACAGATCAGCCGCTCAGAATAGCCTTAATTCTGTAGGCAGGGAAATTGAGTTCTACAGTGCTTAGTTGAATAAACTCACTTCCCAGACCATACAACTAGGAAGTTTTAGATTGCAATTTTAAAAATTCCCTCTGTCTCTATCTCTCTGTTTCTATCTCTCTGTCTCCCTATCGCTCTGTCTTTCTCTGTCTTTGTCTCCCCCCCCCCATATACATTGCATGTTTGTGTGTACAGGTGTGTGTGTGCTTGGCACACGTGGAGATCAGAGGACAACTGGGGTGTCAGTCCTTACCTTCTTCCTCATTTGAGACAGGGACTCTTGTTCACCACTGCATTCACCAGGCTGGCTGCCCTGGAAGCTTCCAGAGAGTCTCCTGTCTCTACTGGCCTCCCATCTCATCTATAGGAGTGCTGAGATTAGAGACACAGGGTGCTGCTCATGGCTCTCTGTGGGTTCTGGAGACCTGAACCCAGGTCCTCATGCTTGCACAGGAAGTGCTTTACCCAGCAAGCCATCTTCCCAGTCCCCAGATTGCAATTCTAACTCAAAACTATTTAATTCCAAGACTGAAGAAGATTCTGTTTTTCTCTTAAATAATATCCATTGGCTGGAAGAGAGAGCCAAGAAGACAGAGGAATGAGAGGTCTCTGTGTGGAGGTGTGGGGTGGTGTGGAATAGGTCGGCCTCCTGAGGGCAGAGCTCTGAGCCAATCATGTAGCCTAAAGAGCCCCAGCCCTAAACCACCCTAAATACCACGTCCGCTCCTGAGTTTGTTCAGGGTTTTGATCTTAAGTTCCTATTGGTACATTGGATCAAGTTAAGGGAACACAACATAAATCATCTGTCAACCCCCCACCGACTGTTCATCAAATCCATCCCCTTTCATAACCCATATCCAATAAATCACTTTTCCAACTGGTACTCCTTTTTCTTTTTCTTTTTTTTCTTTCTGGATGGGGAGAATTATATTTGGGTATTTGTTGTCGTTGTTGTTCGTATTTAGCTCCCTTTAGTCGAAATTAAAGGTGGTTGATGCTGGCTGGACAGATGCCTTAGAGGACCAGAGTTTAGTTCCCCGCACCCACATCATGAAGAGTCCATCTGCCAGTAATGCCAGCTCCAGGGGATCTGACGCCCTCTCCTGGCTTCTGCAGACACCTGTACTCATGTACATATATCCACATACACACATACAACATGATTAAATATATGAAAACTAAATTTTAAAAAATGAGGGCGGTTTGTTGGATTCAACACAAGGTCTCTGCCTGGATATTATCTTTTGTACATGATATTAACCGTGTGAACCTTCCTACAAACGTGTGCCTTTGAGGAATCCTTCAGACAGCTGGGGAATTTAAACTAATAATGTATAATAGATTTTCTTGTCTAGCTGGATAATTCCCTAATGAAAAGAGCCATACTTTATCAGAAACTACTCAGAAGAATAAAAAAGAAATCGAAGGGTTGGGACTTTGAAATTCTCAAGCCTCTAGGTACAAGTGTAGTGTTTGCTCTTTTTTTAATGTCTGTTTTTTTTTTCTAACAAATAATATATTTTAAAATTCCTTAAAATCTTATTTTCTCTTTTTGGCTAACTTATTTTTTATAATTTCAAACTTCTAGAAAAGTTGCTAACCCTCGCACACCCTTCATCCATAGTGAATGTTTGGCCATATTTGCTTTCTGTTTCTCAGCACACAGAACCACACGGATGCAGGCAAAATGTCCTGTTGCCTCTAATATGTCAGTGAGTGTTGCGTAAGACATAACTATGTTCTTGACCACAGCACAAGGCCCCATAGGATCCTGACTTGAATTGCAGAGTTGTCACAGTCCTGTGGTCTCCTTTATCTGGAACAATTCCTCGTGGTTTTATAACTTCCATAACGTTTATATATTTCAATGAATGTTTTCAATTACTTATTTTTAATTTACCTGTAAGAATGTTTTGCCTGCATGCATGTAAGTGCACCACATTTATGTGATGCCTGTGGAGGCCAAAAGAAGGCGTGGATCCCCTGGAACTGGAGTTAAAGATGGTTGTTCCCATATGGGTGCTGGGAACCAAACCAGTGTCCTCTTGAAGAGCAGCTAGTACTCTTAATTGCTGAACCATTTCTCCAGCCCCTAATATTTATATTTTTAAAAAAGAAAAACAGTATCAATAGATCACGTTTCCAACCAATACTCTATTTCCCTTTAAAATAAATGGGGAGAACTGTATTTCAGAGCATTTTTGGGGTCACCCCTAGCTTCCTTTAGTCAACATTAAGGGTGGTTGGTTGGGTTTAAGGTTAGGACTCTGTATGAATATAGATTGTTTGAAGATTTAGAGGCTAGGGTTCTAGCTCAGAGACAGAGCACTAACTCCAAGTGCATGATAGCCTAGGTTCAATCCCAGTGCAGCAAAAAGAAAGATCTAGATATAGTCTATAATTTACACAGAACTATAATCTATGTCTGACATTGTATATGTATGATGTAATGTATACCTGAGTCAGCTCATGAATTCTAGACTCAGATCATAGATGTAAGATGTCATTAGTCTACACTAATAAATAAGGGGGAAATTTTTAAAGAAATTAAGGGTGATTGGTTGGATTCAATGACAGGACTCAGCCTGGATATCATCTTTTGTACATGGTATTAACTGTGTTTAACTGTGTGAGCTTTTTAAATTAAAACTCTGATGAATAAAAATATAGAAAAATGACAGAATTGGAAGGTTACCATTTTGCAAGTGCTATTGTGCTGAGTTTTAGGACAAGAACTATCAGTCTTACATAGTCTGACAATATTGCCTCACAAATTCTTTATTAATTGGAAAGGGGCGCACAGAAGCTTCATGAGGGGAAAGCTTGGTGGGTACCATGTTAACCATTCACTTGACACCACCAGTGCCAAGACAAATCACCATCCTATGCTTTCTATTATGGTTCACTAATGCCACACTTTCGGTCATGTGGCATTCTGTTAATACATATCTAATCACCTGAGGCACACATCAGGCACAA
The DNA here is from genome assembly GCF_000622305.1 of Nannospalax galili. Lineage (NCBI taxonomy): Eukaryota > Metazoa > Chordata > Mammalia > Rodentia > Spalacidae > Nannospalax > Nannospalax galili. Next base: position 1,158,870 of record NW_008358387.1, on the reverse strand, counting down.
AAGAATGTTTTCCTGACAATCCTCGCTAAAGCAAGGATTGGATAGAGTTGCATTACCAAACACTAACACTAGATGTCACTGTGGTCTTGCACGTTGTCTCCTAGTCTAAATGCCAAATTGGTCAGCAGTCTTGGACTTTTAGAGTAGACACATTTAGCCAATTCCAACACATACAGCCTTGGAGAAGCCTACAAATTAAATAAGACTAAAGGCAGTGGAGGAGGCTGAGGGCTTAGATTAAACCTGTCTCTACCATTTCACGCTATGGATTATGTGATTCCTGCCAGGTCTCTTGGCCTCTGTTTCCCAGTGTGCAGAATGTGGAGAGTTGGATTGTCTTTAAGCTGATATTTCCCAACTGAAATTATTTCAGTGGCCTTTACAAGAACTTTCACTGAAGCGCTCTGATCCAATATTGTTTATTCTGCTTTTTCTCCCCCCACTCAGTTCTCTTATTTATCTGGTTTGTCTTTAAGTTGGCCACATAGATAAACGAAAGTAAAAACAAAACATTATGGGGGCTAGAGAGATGGCTCAGCAGTTAAGAATACTGGCTGCTCTTGCAGAGGACCTGGGTTCAGTTCCCAGCATGCACATGGCATCTAACAACCGTCTGTTGCTCCAATTCCAGGGGATCCAACACCCTCTTCTGACCTCCACAGGCACTGCAGGACATGGGTGCATTTACATATGTGCAGGCAATACACTCATACACATAAAATAAAAATAACAAAATATTTTTTAAAAAGAAAAGACATTATGGACCAATTACAAATTAAATCACTTCTCTTGCCATGAATAGAAGGTAACTATAGGAAATAAATAAAGTAAAAACAACAGGAAGCGTGGAGAGATGGTGCAGTGGATGAAGCGGTTGTGTGCAAGTGTGAGGACTGGAATTCAGAACCCATGTAAAAGCCAGGCCAGCGTAGTCACCACCAGTAATCCCAGGACTCGGGTGTCTGAAGAGGGTCTAGGGCAAGCTGGCCAGCAGCTAGACTATCTGGAATTGGTGGGCTCTGGGGTCAGTGAGATTCTGCCTCAGTAACTGAAGACACCTACCCTCAGCTTTGGGCTGACACACACATACACATATACACCCCCCACATGTGCACCCACGCATACACATGTGCACATGCACTACCTGCACATACACCAAAAAAGGAAAACTGTATTTAAAAATAGGGTAATTAGACTCGAATCAGAGAGCATTATCTGCCAAAGGTCAGGGCCTGGGTGGGGCTCTGGTCTGTTTTCCTTCCTGCTTTTAGGTTAGGAAATGCTAAAGGGAGAGTGAAGACAGATTAGCCCCGAGACTTTCCTTCTGCGGTGAGCAAGATGATAGAGACTTTCTCTCAGGGCAGATCAACATTACTGAATATTGGAGCCACAAAACCTATCCTGGTGCTTCATGTGCTGTCTGAGCCTCCCCAGTTGGTTATCTTCCCAGTCTGTCCTTCCCCTTCCCCTTCTTCCCTCTATCTCCCTCTCTCCTTCCCTCACTCTCCCTTTCCTTCCCCCCTCCTCCTTTCCTCTTTCTCCTTCCCTTTCTTTCACCCTTTCTTCCTCCTCCTGCCCTCTCTCTCTCCCTCCCTCTCTCCCTCTCTCCCTCCCTCTCTCCCTCTCTCCCTTCCTCCCTCCCTGCCTCTCCCTCCCGTTCCCTCTGTCATCTCTCTCTCTCCCTTGCTCCCTCCTTCCATCTTTCCATTCTTCCCTCTCTTGATTCTTCAGTATTTCTGATAAGGATGTAATTAGAAATCGTACATTGTTAATCATTTTCTTCAATCTATATTTGATCTATATTCTGTTTTGTTTTCGTATGTTTCGGTTTTCTGTTGTTTTAATTTCTCTTTAATGTTCATTGAGATTTTCTTTTCTATTCCATTTTCCTCCTTTTAAAACACTCACTCCTCCCTTTACAGCGGAAATGATATATACCCTGTACTGTCAATGTCAAGCAATTATACGCCACCAAATGGCTTGTGATTTGGCATCTCCTCCTGATAAAGGGTTATGATAGATAGGACGTGGCAGAGGTCAGGGATTCTGCTGAGTACAACCTGAGGGGATTCTTCAAATTGCTTGAGCTTCATCCAACTCCCCTAGGACATCATCAGAAAACTGGTCCCTTCAATTTTGGCTGCGGAGCTTTCTTCACTCTTCACAGAGATTCGGAGTGCAGATGCAGGAGGCTGAGCCATCTAATTGCACTCTTTAACCCATTAGCTCAGCTCTTTCCTGCTTTGTATAATCTGTTATAATTACTAATTTGCCGGCCACAATTAGCATAGGGGATTTTAGCGGAGCAGAGACAATTTCTTATCTACCCACGGTTACTAAATAATTTAAAAAGAGGAAGACAATGAATTTCCATCAAATATGCTTTGTTTTCTTAATGCCTGTGTTGCCATTAAGGAAAATGATTACAAGGTAAAGAAATCAGGAAATTCATAAAGATCAAATACACCAATGATTTCCTGTATTATCGGAGTGATTTTTTTCAGTTTTCTTTTTCATCCAGGTGGATTTAATTTGCCGTCAGTCTCTTAGAGTTGAGAGGTGAGTTGCACTGTATTAAACACGGCATGTTTTTCATCTATTAGGAAACACTGCTTCTCTCTGCAGAAACGGATTTCTTTTCTGTAAACAGATTATGAATCGATGGGAACTTTTTTCTGTATTAAATTCTATAGACCAGTACTGTCTGTACTCCTCCACCCTTCAAAATCAGATCAAGAGCCCCAAGTTTGTGTTTTTCCAGTTTCCATACCACACCCCTGCTGGTTTGAGCAGATAGAAGAGTTCATGAGATACAGTGAGTATGTCAGTGGGAATGAATAGGAGCCTAGCACTCAGGAGGCTGAAGCCAGGTAGATTGCTGCGAGTTGAAAGCTAGCCTGGACTGTATATTGAGTTCCAGTCTGGCCTGGGGTACACAGTGAAGCCTCATCTCATAAAAAACAAAACCAAGCTGGAGAGCTGGCTCAGTGGTTAAGAGCACTTGCTGCTCTTGCAGGGGATTAAAGTTCTGAACCCATCTGAGACTTACTGTCTCCTGCATCTCCAGCTCCAGGGTATCCATCGCCCTCTTCTGGCCTCTGCAGGCAGTGCACTCACATATGCACATATATGCACATAGATACACACACATAAATAAAGGTAAATCTTTTTTTAATAAACACCAAAGACAAAGAAACAGAGATTATTTTCTTGTGAGAGACTTGAACTCAAGATTTTCAAAGGAATTCTTCAGGCTTACTTCAGCCCCATTTGTTTCTGAGGAGGAGGCATGTTTATGGTCCCATTTTCCTTATATTATAGATTTGTACCCCTCCCACACACATTGAATCCATTACTTAATTATGGGTGGATAGCAGCCTTCATAGGTGACAGCCTTGCTGGAAAGGTCCCCTTCTGAGGTCTTCTGAACATCACTGTAAGTTATTTTGAGCTTGTTTCTAGAACTCTGTCTCTAGGGCTACAACTTTATTTCATTGTTTTCAATTGCCTAGAAGCTGGCACGTCTGCTTCAGCTGTGGAGCTGAGCAGTATCTCCACAGCATGTCTGTATCTATTGATTGTCATGAGAGAGGCCTCATCAGATTTGTGCTTACTTTAGAACCACAGCATTGATGGAGGCTATTATGGTCCATCATCTCTTCAATGGCCTAGCTCACAACCATATCAGCCTGTTGTGGTGCAAGAAACAGAAACCAGTTGAACCAGAAAGAGTATTTATGTTATTGAGAGGATGGCTTCAGGGATAAACAGCTAACAAACCAGGCTGCTGAGGAGACTCAGGAACCAGAGTCTGTGGCTGATTAGTCATGTCAGTCAGCAGTGACTCTCAGGGGGCTATTTATGGAACTTTAAACTTGCCACCCCAATTTCTTGTGCAGGAAGTTAAGCTTTCTTACCCTTATGCAAAATGTCATGTACAGGTGGTTTAAAGTGGTCCCCCCAGATCCTGCCATCAGCCAGATTATCTTCTCTATACCCTTCTCCATAGAAACAATAGAGCTGCCATAGAAACACCCACTGTGGGGAATCAGCTTTGTACAGTCTGTCACTCCTTGTCCTGGAAGGAGAGTGTGTGGCCAGTCTTAGGTCAAGATGTGACCACTTTCACTCAGAGTCATTGCTTAAGTCAAGGCTGTTCTAACAGGCAGAAGTGCTGTCCTTTGGGTCTGAAATGTCCCCCAAAGGCCCATGTGCTTAGGGCTTAGTCCCCAGGTAGGTACTATTGGAAGTGGGTGGAAGCCAAGAGGTGGGTCCAAGTAGGAGGTCTTCCAGGTACTGGGGACATGCCCTCAGTGGGGACTGTGGGGCCTTTGCCTCTTCCTTTCTCTCTTGTTTACTTTCCCACCACAGGTGCATGACTTTGCTCTGTCATGTGATCTCACATAATGGACTGTCTTACCACAGCAAAGCATGGGGGCCAACCAACCACGGACAGAAACCTCTGAAACAGTGAGCTAAAATATACCTTTCCTCTTTATAGGTTGAAGAGCTCAGCACTTGCTACAGTACTGGAAAGCTAACACGAGAGGCCATTCCCCACAAGGGAAATTGAGGGCTGTTCCTTAAAGAAGGGGGAATGGAAAAAAAAAAATACATTCGTTCACTTTACCAAAAGCATTAACTGCTTTTCTCACCACTGTGACAAATTACCTGACAGAAGCAACTTGAGGAAGGATGTTCACAGTTCAAGGGTTCAGTTCATCTTGGGGGGAACATGGTGGCAGGTGCATGGGGTGGCTGGTCACATTGTGTCCTCTGTCAGGAAGCAGAGAGAGAAGGATGCTTGTGCTCACCTTCTTTCTTCCTTTCTCCTTTTTATTCAGTCTAGGACTCCAGCCTATGGGATGGTGCTGCCCATAGGCAGGGTGGATCTTCCCAACCCAGTTAAACTCCCCAAGAAGCACCCTCACAGTCAGACCTCTGGTAGTGTTTCCTAGCACAGCCTAAGTCCAGTGAAACTGACAAGTGAAGATTAGCATAAAAAGACTGACAGCGGCTTCCGGTGACACGGGCTGCACCGGCCGGCTCTTCCGGGGTCTCTTGACGAGTTCTGATGTTTCAGAGCTATCTTTTCCAGGGAGAATTCAGCTTCCGATTAGCATAAAAAGACTGACAGCGGCTTCCGGTGACACGGGCTGCACCGGCTGGCTCTTCCGGGGTCTCTTGACGAGTTCTGATGTTTCAGAGCCATCTTTTCCCAGGGAGAATTCAGCTTCTAACGGGTCTTATCTACTGGTACTCACACCCTATTCTTGAAGGCATCCCAAGCAGCCTTCAGTGGTTGAGGTCACTCTATGGATTCTCCTTCTCCAGGCCCCCTACATTCTGATTTGTTACTTTCTCTTCCTGTGATGCATTTACCCAGATCTTTACATGCACGACCCCCGTTTCCCTTCTCAGCCAAGTCTCATCTCCTCAGAGACCCACTTTAACGAAGCACTGACTATTGGTGCCTCCTACTCTCCACCACCTGGTTTTCACACTCTCTCTTGCAACGTAAAATTGCTTTTTGAGAGCTAGGAGATGGTTTAGAAGGTAAGTGATTGTCACGTGTCATCATTGGCTTTGGTTTTCAACTTGACACACCTGGGAAGAGGAAGCCTCAATTGCAGAATTTCCTCTATTGGATTGACCTGTCGGCATGTCTCTGGGGATATTTTCTTGCTTGTTGAATGATGTGGGATGACCCAGCCCATTACCAGGCCTGGGCACGTGTTCCTGGGTTGTCTAAGAAAGCAGGCTGAACACAGGCCAGGGAAGCAAGGCAGTAAGCAGTGTTCCTCCATGGTCTGTGTTTCAGCTCCTGCCTCAAGTTTCCTGCCCTGCTTGAGTTCCTGCCCTGACTTCCCTCAGTGATGAGCTATGACCTGTGAGATGTAAGATGAAATAAATCCCTTCCTCGCCGAGTTGCTTTTTGGTCAATATTTTATCATAGTAGCAGAAAGCTAACTAGGATACCACGTAAGATGAGGACCAGAGTTCAGATCCGCAGAACCCACATAAAACAAGGGGTGACCTACTAGTAATACCAGGAAGTAGGAGTTAGAGACCAGGAATCCCTAGAGGAAGCTTGTTAACCAGACTAGCAGAAATGGCCAATTCTAGGTATATAAGGCAGAGTCATCAAGGCAGACACCAAACATCAAGCTCTCTCTGGCTTCCACACTCAAACACATGTGCACCTGCACCTGCACATATCTATATTCCTGCACATATGGGAACACACACACACATACACACACATGCACACACCCCAGACACATACATATATAAAGAACCCCACCCAAAACAAAATTACCTTTTTGTTCGGGGGTGGTGTTTATTTTTTATAAATCCCTCTCCTAAACTATAAATGAGAGAGAAACCTCTGACTTTTCATTTTTTGTGTGTGATTGTTGTCTAGAATTGTGCCTTTTGTGTTGGGGTTCTTCAAGAAATATTTATTAAGCAAACCAATGAGCAGTATATTTTACACAACATTTTATTGTAATATAGTATGCAGAAACACACACATATGTGCATTAGTAAGCGTGGGGTTGAGGCAGGGACTTACTCTGTAATCTACATTGGTTGGGAACTCACCATGCAGCACAGGCTGGTCTTGAACTTGTGGGTGATCATCCTGCCTCACATCCCTACTGCTGGGATGACAGACAGGAGCCATAATGCCCAACTCTGTATGTATTGTTTTTACAATGGTTCTGAGGTGAGCATTTATTATAACCACCAAATGTAAGAAACAGAATCGTTCTGGAATCCGAGACACTGACCTTGCCCTTCATGCATTGTCTTCCAGCAGTGATCTCCTCTCCCTCCAGAGATAACTGGTGTCTTCACTTGTGTGATATGTACTTGGATTTCTTCTTAGAATTACCACTTGCAGTCTCATCCCTAAACCACATAGTTCAGTTTTTCCTGTACTTAGGACTAGATACAAATGTGTTCTTATGCTGTGTGCTTTTCTATACCTTAATTATTTCACTTGAGATATGATTGTAGACTTTTTATTGCTAGCACAATGCAGCAAGAAGGCAGATATATCAATTCATAAAAAAGCAATGGATGAGTAAGCCAGGTGTGCTGGTGCAGGTTGTAATTTCAGCACTAGGGAGACAGGAGCAGGAGGATCATGAGTTTGAGGCCTGTGTGGGCTGCACAGTAAGATCCCTTTAGCCTAAACAAACAAGCAAGCAAATAAAACAACACAACAGCAAAGTAACTATTAAGCTGGTCAGAAGTTCAGGGAGAACCATTTCAGTATTCTGGAAATTGACAACTGAAAAAGGATGGAATCTGAACTTTGGGTAAGGGCAGCATGAGTCTGTGGAATTGCTGCCTGGGCTCTTCACATTCCTTCTCTGACCTCTGGTTCTGTGGTGGTCATCAATAAGGTGAGTGAGGTCATGAAATCCAGTCCATGCTATTGCCTAAATGGGGCCTATGACTTGGAATGTCCTTGGGTAAAGTGGAAATGTTGGTGACCAATGGACAGGGAGAACCAAAGTCTCACTAGCTTGGAATTGTGGCTCTGTTAAGTAGAAGCAATGGACTAATGGCCAGCAGGAATGTCCAGCTGTGAGACAGCACAGGGCCTTGATCCTTCTTAGCTTAGCTTGTTGGGTGGAAGTTATGCTCCAGTGCAGTGGAGACGAGATGGATACTGAGCCACTCACACATACGCAGAAGAAACCCAAGCGAGCAGGGCAGGAAACAGAAGGTGACATCAATCTGAAAACATCCTGAGCTTTGAAGGTGCAACCCCCAGCAAAGAGATAAAAATAGTATAGCAAGTGGGAATTCTAAAACTGAGAAGTGTACTAGAAAGACTCAGCACCAGTTTTGAGATAGCAAAAGAAAGAACCAATAGACTAGAAAATAACCAGTAAAATTGACCCAATCTAAAGAAGGAAAGGAGAGGGAGTGAGGAGAAGCAGAGCATCCTTAGCAATGCTTGGGCTGACAGCAGATGTACCAATGTATGTGATGGGAGCCTCAGGCAGAGCTGGGAAAGAGAAATGGTGCGGAGAATTTTGAGGAAATAATTCAAGCCTCTCAAAGTTGGTAAAAATATATATTAATCTCCAGACTCAAGAAACTCAAAGACTCCAAGTCAAATAGATATATAGACATATACAGATCCTCTTTTGGGGCTGGAGAGATGGTTCAGTGATTAGGAACATTTGCTGTTCTTGCAGACGACCCAGTTTCAGCTCCCGACACCCACATGGCAGCTCACAATCATGTATAACTCCAGCTCCAGGGTATTTGATGCCTTCTTCTAGGCTCCTCTGGCACATTACACATGTGGTGCACATACAAACATTCAGGCACACACATATGTATAAAATAAACATCAATCTTTAAAGATTCTCATATATATTAGAATCAACCTGCTGAAAGACAAATATAGACAGGAAAAAAAGGCCCTCAAAAGCATGAAGAAGAACACAGGGAACAAAAATACTGTTCATATCTGACTTTTCATCAGAAAAAAATGGAGACCAGAAGTAGAAAGTGCTGGAAGGGGAAACACTCTGAAAATACAGAATTATATATAAAGTAAAATTATTCAAAAGTGAAAACAAAATAAAGATGTTCCACAAGTAAACAAAGATGGAAACCTGCTAATTAACCTAACAGATAAAAATATGAAAGGAGAGCTATGAGCAGAGACAAGATGCGAGGCAGCAGCCCCAGTCCAGGGTGGATGAGTCAGAATGGTTCACTCGTGAGAAAATGCAGGAGCCTTTAGAAATAGGTCTCTTCTATTTTGCCTTTAATTTATGTAAAAGACACAAGATTGTAATGAAACATTACATATTAAAATTACCATTTTATAGAGTGTACAATATATGTTATAACACACACTTTAAAAGAGGGATTTGTTGGAACAATGTTTGTGTATTTTATCAGAATTAAGTTGGTATTTGTCCTAGTTTGTTTCTTCATTGCTGTGACAAAACACTCTGACCACTA
>NW_008358387.1:1121273-1149433 GCF_000622305.1 Nannospalax galili | reverse complement strand
ACTCAACAATCAAGAAAATGCCCCACAGACATGGCCACAGGCCAGTCCAATGGAGGCAATTCCCCAATTGAGGCTCCCTCAACCCAGGTGTGTCAAGTTGACACTAAAGCTATCCAGCACAGTATTACTCTGAAGTAGATTGTGATAATTTGAGACATATACTATAATTTCTAATACAATCACCAGAAAATACCTAAACAAAATGCAGTAAAGGAGAAACAGAAAGCTAGTGAGGTGGTCCGGCAGATGAAAGTGCTTGCTGTCAAGCTTGAAGACCTGAGTTCAATCCCTGTAGCCCATATAAAGATGGAAGGAAAGCTGGGTGAGTGGTGCCCACCTTTAATCCCGGCACTCAGGAGGCAGAGGCAGGTGGATCTCTGTGAGTTCAAGGCCAGCCTGGTCTACATACTGAGTTCCAGGCCAGCTGGGGCTACAGGGAGACCCTGTCTCAAAAAGCCAAGAAAAGAAAAAAAAAATTAAGATGGAAGGAGAGAACCAGCTCCACAAAGTTGTCCTCTGGACTCCCCATGCACACAGTGGCATGCACCCCCATATTCATAATAAGTGAAAAGTTTTAAAAAGTAATAGGGGAATTGAAGTGAAAACTAAAAATATTTTAGCCCCAAAAGAAGCAGTAGAGGAAGAACAGGGGGCACACAATAGACAAATAGAAACACACAGAAAGTGGCAGACATAAAAATCTGAATGGTACCAAAGTTACATTAAATGTAATTGGCCTAAACACCCCTCTTGGAAAGCAGAGATAGTTAAGCTAAATGAAAAAGCAAAAGCTAGCTATAAGAAATGTGTCTTAGAGTCAAAGGCCTGCATAAGTTTAAAGAAAAGTTTTGGAAAAGACCATACAATCAATTTCAAGAGGCTTGGAATACTATTTTCTTTTTATTAGGAGACAGGGTCTCCTTGTAGCCCCAGCTGTCCAGGAACTCACTATATAGACTAGGCTGGCCTTGAACTCAAAAAGATCCGCCTGCCTCTGCCTCCTGAGTGCTGGGATTAAAGGTATACACCACCACGCCCGGCTGGAATACTATTTTAATATCAAGCAAAATAATTTTTAAAAAACTAGCAATTTTAGCAGAAACAAAAAGGACACGTTATTTGGCTAATAGAGTTAATAAATCAGGAAGGTAGATCAATTACATATCTAAACCCTTCCCTCCAAGTGAAAGCTCAACATACATGGAACAGAAACTGAAAACACTGAAAGAGGTAGACAATCACCAATCCTACCATGAGATTTCTCTGCCCCACACTTACGAATTAATTGAAAGAATAACTACACAGAGAATGAGGAAGAATATAAAAAAAAGCTAAACATCACTATTAAACTTTGACTTAGCTAACATTTGTAGGCCAAAAAAATGAAGTGTCAAGTTTCAAGTTCACATGGGACATGGCCTAAGATAGACCACCCCCTAACAAATCTCAATACATTTAAGGAGACTGAAGTCATAAAGTTTGTTCTCTCACCACAACAAAATTAAAGGAAGAATGCACAATGCTAAGGATTCTGGGAAAGCCTCAAATATTTGGAAATTAAATAACATACTCCCAAATAACCCATGAGTCAAAGAAGAGATCTCAAGGGAAATTCAGCTGCATTTTGAATTGAATTAGAATGAAAAAAATAGTATATCAGAATTCATGGAACACATTAAATAAGCACATACATGGGTCATTTTTTGTTTCCAATGTCTATATCAAAAAAGGTGGGTCTGAAATCAACAGCTCTTTCCTTAGGAAACCAAAAGGAGGAGAAAAATAAAAACTATTGGACTGGAAATCAGTGGAGTAGGCCTTCCCATCCCGTAAAGAATGTTCATGAAACCAAAAGTTGTTTCTTTAAAAATATTAACAAAATGGAAAAGTTCTTGCTAAGTCTGACAAATAAGACATGTTAGAACTTGTCAAAAATCGAATGAGGGCCAGTGAGATGGATTAGTGGATAAAGGTACTTGCTGCTAAGCCTGACAACCTGGGTTAGATCCCCAGGACCCACATGGTAGAGGAGAGAACTGACTCCTTTAGGTTGTCACCTAACCACCACATGTGCCCCTGACAATTCAATACACTTAATTTAGAAATGACAGAACAAACATTGCTACCAACCCCTTAGAGACGAACAGGATCATGTGAGATTACAAATAACTTTAGATCAACATACATGAAAAGAACACATTTCCAGAAAGCTGCACAAAACTGAGTGGAGAAGAAAAGGAATAAATGAATAGGTCAATAGGGAACAAAGATGATGGCTATTTACAATAGCCGCTACAACAGCTCAATCGAACACTGAGGAATGGGTAAACTGACACACATGAGCAATGGAATATTATATAGCCCTAAAGAAATTAAAAACCTTCTGATACATGCTTGGCATGGATGAACTTTAAGCACAATAAAAATAAATCAATTACAAAAAGGCAAACACTGTGTGGTTCCACTTACAGGAGGAGCCTAGAGCAGGCAAACTGGAGGCCACAGGAACTAGGATGGTGATGGCTGAGGTAAAGGCAGGGAGAAAGGTGAAATCGTTTATGGGCAGAGAGTTTTGGTTTTTCTAGATGAAGAGGATTCTGGAGACTGGTTGCAGGACACTGTGACTGTGCCAAACAGTCCTGAAGGGTACATTTAAAATGGCTATGGAAGCACATTTTATATTATGAAATTCAATTACTTTTCTTTTAAAGAGAAAGGAAGCCTGCTTTAGTACTTGTCAGTGCACACCCCTCCCCAAAGAAGCAAAGAAATCAAAGTTGGGTGTGGGAGCACATGCTTCTTACCTCAGAACTCAGGCTCTGAGGCAGGAGGATCACCATGAGTTCAGGCCAGCTTGGACCCCATAGTGAGTTCCAGGCCAGCCTGGGCTACAGAGTGACATTCTGTCTTTAAAAAATCAAATAAAAATATTTCTACGAGAATAACAAATACTTAAAGAAGAATTATCAATCCTTCATGAACTTTTCTGGGTCAGAGGAGGAGCGGCCATGTTGGAACTTCTCCTGTGAAGCATCTAACACCCTGTTTCCAAGCCAAAAACCTCACCAGCAAAGAAAATGACACAGCAGGTCCCTTCATGGAATATAGATATAAGAATTCATAATGAATTTATAGTCATAAAGTTCAATTTAGTGATATGTTGAGGGAATTATTTGCTGTGACCAGATGAGATCTACCCTGCATTATTAGGGGATTAAATGCCCATTTCTAAGGAGCACGTGCTTGGGAGTAGAATTCCTGGAGTGCCACTTGTAGAATTGTGTGGCCATCCCCAGCCTGCTTCCCAAAGTGATTGTACTTAGGCAAACAACAGGCTTCCTCTACGGATTAAGCAGCATTTGGTATTGTTAGATTTTCAAACTCTTGCCTGCTTGAAAGGTGCAGAAGGTTTTGTTTTTTTTTTTTTAATCCTGGTTCTATTTCAAATTTGCCTGACTTTTATTGAGGTTGGGCACTTTCTTGTGCAGGATTGGTTATTGAGATGTGCTTTACAGATGTGTGTGAACATCGTTAGAGTAACAGTGGTATCAGATGTTTGTTGAGTGCTCATCACATGCTGGGTGCTGTTCTAAATGCTTTAAGTGTAACCATTTCATCAGCAGCATAGCCTTTAAGGTGGGCACTGTCGTTATCTATGTCAGTTTTTTCTTGAAATCTATGATGACATCGATAATGTTTTTTCCAATATATTTTATTGAATTTTTGTGCATTTCATATAATACATCTTAATCATATTTAGCCCCCCTCCCCTATTGGCACCCCCTCTCCAGCCTGCCCCCTGGATTTCATGCATTCTGTCATATATATTAAGGCCTATCAAGTCAAGTTTATATACACAGATGTCCCTCAGTGTGAGTTCATCCACTGGAGCATGGTCAGCTAGCGTCGCTCTCTTTTTAAAATTTGTTTATATTGATTTTTTTGTATATTTCATACATAATAACTCAAGCAATCTTAATCATCTTTATACTCCCGCCCCCACCGGCACCCTCCCATAGCTGCCCCACTGGAGCCCACTCTCTTAAAGAAGACCAACTCTCCCTTACCCAACAGTGTTTCTGGGAGCAGCAGCCCACACCTGTAATCCCAGAGTGGGAGGTGGAGACAGGAGGACTCTAGCTAACCTAGACAATTGGTGAACTCCACCTTCAGTGGGAGAGCTCATCTCAAATAAGGTAGAGCAGGGCTGAGGGAGACACTCAACGTTGACATTCGGCCTCCACATCCACAGGTACTCCCCTGTCTCCACAAACCTTATTAATGTGGCAAATGACACCACCCCATTTCCACTGTTACAGCAGCCTTAACATCAGGGATGAGCTGTACTTGTTCATGACATATTGTCCTTTTTAAGACATTGATTTTGAGAACAGGGTCTCCACAAGGTCCAGGCAGGCCTTATTAAACTTATGATCCTCCTGTCTCAGCACTCACTAAATACTGGGGGCTACAGGGTGTGAACTTCCACAGCTGGTTTATATTGTCCTTTTTATAAATTGTGAATTCAAATGTGTTAATATGCTGTTTACAATTTTAAAGTTTGTATTCATAAGACGAATTACTAAGATTCCTTTCTTTTTAAATTTATTTATTTATTTATTTATTTATTTATTTAGTTAGTTAGTTAGTTAGTTAGTTAGTTGTGTGTGTGTGTGTGTGTGTGTGTGTGTGTGTGTGCCTGTGCCTGCAGAGTCCAGAAAAGGTTCAATCCCCTCTGCCTCCTGAGTGCTGGGATTAAAGGTGTGCACCACCACGCCCAGCTTGATTTATTTGTTTTTATTTTATGTGTATGAGTGTTATGCCTGCATGTCATGCAATGCCCAAGGAGGACAGAAGAGGGCATCAGATCTCCTGGAACTGGAGTTAAGGACAGTTGTTAGCTGCCATGTGGTGCTGGGATTCGAACCTGGGTCTTCTGCAAGAGCAGCCAGTGTTCTTAACTTCTGAGCAATCTCTCAAGTCCTAACGTTCCTTTTTACACTGATTTGGATAGTTTCTGGTGTGCATATATACAAAATTATATATATAATTTTGTATATATGTTTTTGTTTTTGACATATATATATATATATGTAGTTTTTGTTTTTGACAGGGTCTCCCTAGTCCCAGCCTGCCTGGAAGTCACTATGTGGACCAGGCTGGCCTCTATCTCACAGAGATCCACCTGACTTTCCTTCCTGAGGGCTGGAGTTAAAGTTACAGGCCACCATGCCCAGTGTGTCAATATTATTTTTAATCAGAATATCTGTAATTATCCAATTAGCCAATAAAATTTATTATTTTAGAAATGATACACTCTAGCTTTATCATTTTATCATATACATATACACAGGTGTGTGCATGTGTAGGGATTTGTAGCTTTTACACGGGTGTTGGGGATTTGAACTCAGGTCCTCATAGTTGCACAGCAAGCTCTTTACCTCTGAGCCATCTCTCCAGCTTAGTTGCATCATTTTGTCACTTTATTGTTACTTTATACTGTGGGTTGAGATCTGGGAATCCTCATCTCTGCTCACAGTTAGACTTTCTTCTTTCCACAAATGCTCTCGCATCTCACATCTCCATGGTCACCTTCTCTAGTAGCCTGAAGTACAGCAGCCAGTTCTCATAGAGAATACACTGTGACCAGCTGTCTCTGGTGAAGTGTGGTCTTTCACAGGGCTCAGGGCGCTGTGATGGCGATGATTTTTCTCGTGGTATGTCGAACATGCTGTTCTCACAGGTGTCTATGTTCCATTATTGCTGCTGAGAAAACAGCTAGCTGCTTGTTCACAGTCAGTCTAGTTGCCATTCCTGGGGTGTGGGGCGTGCGTGTGTGTGTGTGTGTGTGTGTGTGTGTGTGTGTGTTCACGTGTATACAGGTATGTAGAGGTCAGAGAACCTCTGGTTTCTTCCTCACCAGCTGTTTACCTTGGTTATTTATTTAGTTTATGTGTATATGTGCACATGTGTAGACACATGCATGTGGAGGCCAGAGGTTGATGCTGGCTGTCTTCCTCAGTCATTCTCCTCCTCATTTTTTGAGGCAGTCTCTCACTGAACCTGGAGCTTAGTGGTTCAGCTAGGATGGCCTGTCAGTGAGCCCTAGGGATCTGACTGTCTCAGCCTTCCCAGAGCTGGGATTACAGAATTTGTCACTGTGCCCAGGTTTTTATGTGGTGCTAGGGATCCAACAGGTCCTTATGTTTGTACTGTACCGACTGAGCCATCTCTCTGGCCTGACCTTGCTTTTTTGAGACAGGGTCTCTCTCACTGGGATCTGGAGCTCACTGATTTGGCTAGGCTGCCTGGGCAGCAATAACCCTGCACCACCAGCCTGGCCCTTTAAAATGTGGGTCCTGAGGACTGAGCTTAGCTCCTCCTGCTTGTAAAACAGGCACTTCACAGACTGAACTATCTCCCCAGTCCCTTAACTGCCATTCTTTAGTAGACCACTCCTCCCCCCTCCCCTCTGTGAGATACTTGCAGCATCTGAGGAGAATGCTTCCGTGTTTCTGTCTGTTGATTCACTGATTCCCACCCTCTCATTTCCTCCTGTTGCTGCCAATCTTGGATTGCTTGCTTGTCCTCTTTATCCTTTTAGATTATGTGTGGGGAGCACCGAGGTCTAGCACAGACCTCCTCCTTCCCCATGGAGCTTCGTGGTGACTTCCGCCAGGCATGAGAAGCAGGCGTCACTTTAAACTCTTCTCACAAGCTGAGACTGCCTAACCAGCTGAGGCTATGAGGACCTCGCTGTGCATCTTCCATAGGACCAGGAAGGCTCCAAAGTCCCCAGAACTAGGAGGGAAGGATACATTGAGGCTTATTTTGTTCCAGCATTGAGAATGCAACTAGTTGGAATCCCAGCTAAAAGGGAGAAAGTCACCTTCAAGTTTTCCCCCTTGGACAGCTGTGAGCCCTGATTGTCCATCCTCCCTCCACACAGCCCCAAACAGGGGCCCAAGAGAACTGTGACTAGAAATGCCTGAACTTAGCTTTACGGTCTGCTATTTCGGCCATTTCTTTGGTCATGCGTCTGTTCCCTATATTTTGCCTGGGAACTTTTTGCTTGTTTTGTCTCTTCAGTCTTTCCAGGATAGTTAGAAAATATTTTAACCAGTGTGTGTGTGTGTGTGTGTGTGTGTGTGTGTGTGTGTGTGTGTGTGTGTGTCTGTCTGTCTGTCTGTCTGTCTGTCTGTTGAGGTCTAGGAGAGGGAATAGATGTGAATGTGTGCAGGAGTTGCCAGGACTGGAAACTGGAGGCTCAGCTCAGTGGGACCTTGTTTAGTCTCCCTCATCCTTGACTGCATCCCCGTTTCATGACATCACCAGAATGCAATGGGGCTCTACTGCTGACATGCTTGTGGATAACTGTGCATGGAGCTGTGAACTAGCACAAGGGAAATGAAGACTGTACAGGAAAGCTTCACTTGTCAACGTGACACACCTGGGTAGAGGGAGCCTCAGTTGAGGAATTGCTTCTATTGGATTAGCCAGTGGCCATGTCTGTGGGGCATTTTCATAATTATTGAGTGATATGGGAGGGCCCAGTCCACTGTGGGTGGTGCCACCCCTGGACAAGTGTCCTGAGTTGTATAAGAAAGCAGGCTGAGCACAGGCTAGGGGAGCAAGCCAGTAAGCAGTGTTCCTCCATGGTCTGTACTTCAGCTCCTGCCTCCAGGTTCCTGCCTTGAGTTCCTGCCCTGACTTTCCTCAGTGATAAACTGCGACCTGGGAGATGTAAGATGAAATAAACCTGTTTCTTTCCAAGCTGGTTTTGGTCAGTGTTTTATCACAGCAATAGAAAGTAGCTAAGACAGAAATTAATTTCATTTAGACTTTTTGCTTAATTTTGATTGAGAATATAGTCCAAATCCATTTTTTCAAATCCTTTCTTTAGCAAAAGAGAATTACTTTCATGTTTCAAGAAAGTCTTTTTATATTTATCTATTTCAATTTTATGTGTATGAGTGCTTTGCCTTCATGAATGTAAGGGCACCTGTGCATGCAATGCCTATAGAAGCCAGAAGAGGGCCTCAGATTCCCTAAAACTGAAGTTACAGACAGCTGTTAGCCACCATGTAGGTGCTGGGAACCGAACCTGGGTCCCCTGCAAGAGCAGCCTGTATACTTAACTGCTGAGCCACCTCTCCAGCCTCTGATTCCATAGTCTCAATAAAAGAAACTGATGTTGTAGTATAACTTAGTGCGAGAACACATACACTGACATAAGATGACCTCAAAACAAACAATGCCGTCCCTAGTACCACATTCTCCATCCCATTCTTTTCTGTCTTCATCTCTATCTCTGTCTCTCTCTTCCACCATACTCACAAACACATCATTTACCACACACTATACAGACAAACATGCACACAAACACATACCCATACCATGTACCAAACATAACCATACACAAGTACACACATACACACAAACAACTGAGTTTATGTGGTCTTTTAAATTTATTAACATATCTATTAGAAATAGACTATTTTAAAATATATTTTATTTATTATTTTTATTTTATGTGTATGAGCGTATTGTCTGTACCCATGTCATACAATGCCTGTGGAGGTCAGAATAGGGTGTTGGATCCCCTGGATCTGGAGTCACAGATGGTTGTTAGTCATAATGTGGGTGCTGGGAACTGAACCATGGTCCTCTGCAAGAGCAGCCAGTGCTCTTAACCACTGAGCCATTTCTCCAGCCCCAGAAATAGACTATTTTAAGCAAATGATCAACCTATACAATAGGAGCTTTCAAAGACACACAAAGAATAATTGCTCTGATTCCTTAGGAATAGAAGCAACAATTTTTGATCTCCAAATTTATTATTAACTATTTGATTGACACATAATATCTGTGCATATTCATGAGGATGCCATATTTTATATTGAAAGGAACAATGTTTCTCACACAAAGTTAACAAAATAGAATATTTCTATTAAAATATTGAAAAATAATTGGTCTATTAAAACAAAAAGTACCTCAAAAAATAAAATATTGTTCATTCAAATTACAAAATCCTTTCATTTGAATAATGAAATATTCCATACTTTGCTGATTAAGTTTAAAGAACTTGTGAACAATTTGAAGAATAAATTTCCTGTGGAAGCAGGCTTCACATTTCAAAGTTAAGTCTTCTTTCTTGAATTCAAGAAATCACACGAGAATGCTATCACACGAGAAAGTACTTTGTTTTTCTTACTTGTGCAATGTATGTGTCATGTTATTCAATTTTACAGTGGAGTTATCCTTCCTTACCCACAGTTTCCCTTTCCATGGTTTCAGTTACTTGTGGTCAGCTGAAAATATTAAATGGAAAATTCTAGAAATAAACAATTCATGAGTGTTAAATTGCACACTGTTGTGAGTAGTGTGACCACCCCTCATGCCACCCTGCTTGCTCCTGACCCAGACATGACTCATGCCTTTATTCAGCACATCCACACTGTAGATACCACCACCCTTTAGTCAGGCAGAATCCACCTCGGTTATCCAGTCCACTGTCACAGCATTACCAAGCTGGTGCTCAGATAGCCCTTGTTTTACTTAATCACGACCCTAGAGTGTGAGTGTAGTGATGCCGGTAATTAATTACAGTATAATGCTATAGTTCCTCTATTTTATCATTATTCTCAATATCTTACCATGCCTTATCTATAGATTTAGTTTTATGGTAGGTATGCATGTATAGGAAAAGAATCTGGCCAGGCATGATGGCACATGCCTTTAGTCCGAGCACTTGGGAGGCAGAGGCGGGTGGATCTCTGTGAGTTCAAGGCCAGCCTGGTCTACATAGTGAGTTCCAGGACAGCTAGGGCTACAGAGAGACCCTGTCTCAAAAAGATAGCCCCCCCAAAGAAAAGAAGGAAAAGAATCTGGTAAATATAGAGATCAGTGTTATCTGTGGTTTCAGGCATCCAACTGGGTTCTTTGCAAACAGGTAAGCTGAGAGTAGGAACATCCAGCCATCAACACTTCATCTTCTGGAAGACTCAAGTGTGTGAAGACTAACACATGGTACAAAGATGCTGAAGTTTGTTTCTTCATCTTGTTTCAACAGCTGTGATGAAGTCAGAGGTGGTGACTAAGTGCATCCCCAGGGCAGTGGCAGTCAGCAGCAAGGACATCTTTCCTCCAATGTTTGAGAAGCCAGGCAAACACTACCCCTCCTGACCCTGTAGCCACTACACTGCACCAGAGGCGTGAGATATTGGGTGACCAGAAGTGGTTGCACCCAGTCCTCCTGCATGGCCCCCCACATGCTTTTGTGCACACGCCCCAGTGGACATGGCAAAAGAGAACCAAGTCAATGTTTAGAGGCAGCCTAGTAAAGAGGAATGACCTTGTGGGCACGATGCCAATGTCACTAACTCAGGCTAAGGTCTCACTTCTCTGTACCTTGGTTGCTTCATCTGTTAGAGGAAAATAATTAAGTTCTGAGTAAACAGGGTCATCAGTGGGAAGAACTCAAAATACTTAACAGTGCATAGAAAGTGCCCAGCAAATCCTTGATGGTATTCTTAGGTCTTGAGAAATGTTTTGCACTGGTTTGGTTAATGCACCTGGGGAGAGGAATGTGAGAGAGAGGGAGCAAGGGAGAGAGAGCGTGAGAGAGAGTGCACGTGTATGAGAGAGTTTTGAATGTAGTTCAGAAATAATTAAATGCCTTCCTTGATCGAAATAGCAAGACAATTAAGACGAGGTATTTTTCTCTGTGGTATCTAGGACATATTTTTCTCATTTTCCTTTTGTAATGGGAAAATGTAAAGCTCGGTGAAACTTACTCAGTGATGAGGTCAATTGTTCCCCCAACAAATACTTTTCAAATAGGGAAAGTGGGAAGTGGGTAAGGTTCTAGACATTTTATAGAACACCAGGCAACAGGATGCTTAGGGCTCAGGCAGCTCTAACCCCTCTGAGTTTCAGGCTCCCTACGTATAAATTGAAGGTAAAATACAGTGGTCCACAATGATAGTGGTATCAGGTCTATGGGAGACAGAATGATGGTGATATCAGGTTGTAGGAGACAGACCATGAGTGTGACTATGTCACAGCTGAAGACAATTCCCAGACCTGACCTTACAGAGTGCTCCAACACTTCCTGTTCCAGGGAACAGCATGTATATATAACATGGACCAGTTGGCAAAGCTCTGTACACTTTAGTCTCACAGATAATGTGTGTCTCTGGTTAACCCAGCTCTGTGTCTAGGAATGGGTGTTAGGATAAACAGGAGGATAATAGCATCCATCAGCATCCTCATGCACAGGATTACTTATCTGATGGTGTTTTATTTATCTCACTAACATGAATTTGGAAGGGCCAAAACCCATTGTCACTGTTTTTAAAGGGGGAATGGAGAGATGGCTCAGCCGTTAAAGAGTACTGGCTGCTCTTGCAGAGGACCCAGGTTTGGTTCCCAGGACCTACATAATGGCTCACAACCATCAGTAACTCCAACTCGAAGGGATCTGATGCCCCCTTTTGGCATTCATAGCCACTGCAACATGTGATGCATATTCATACATGCAGGCAAAACCCTCATACATGTAAAATAAAAATAAGTAAATCTTTAAAATTGTTTAATATTGCTTTTCCAAAGGATCTAAGTTCAATTGCCAGCGCCCACATCAGGCTTCTCATAACTCCTGTAACTCCAACTTAAGGGGAATCCAGTGCCTCTAACCTTGGTCGGCACCTGCACTCACATGTGAATATGCAGACACACTAATATGCATAATTAAAAATAATAAAAATAAACTTTGAAACACTTTTTAAAAATATTTATTTTTATTTTATGTGTATGAGTGTATTGCCTACATATATGTAACTGCACCCATTTCATGCAGTGCCCTCAGAGGTCAGAAGAGGACATTGGATCTTCTGGAACTGGAGTTACAGATGGTTTTTAGCCATATTTAGGTGCTGGGAATCCAACCTGGGTCTTCTGCAAGACCCAGGCTCTTAACCACTGAGCCATCTCTTCAGTTCCCCAATATTTTTTTTTTTTTTTTTTTTTTAAAGGAGCTGTAGAGAAGAAAGAGAGGCCTGGTATTTATAGAAAGCCAAGTATGTGCTTAGGTATTGCATGAGGCTATTGTTAAAACAATGCCAAATTTCAATAACAAAATAGACATTTCTTTCTTGCTTGTACAGCATCTATTTTCTCACTTAGGAACTTTTACCTCTTCCATTTTATGACTCTGTCTGTAATACCCTAGTGCAAGGGTAAGCAACTGGAGTGCCCAATCTGACTTACTATCTTTGTAAAATTCTCTTGTGAATAAAGTTTTATTAGAACAGAACCACACCCATCTGTGTATCTACCGTCAATTCATCATAACTGTTCTCATGCACTTATAGTGAGAACAGTTAGAGTGAAGGGGCTGAGACAGAGACCCTAGACCATGAAGCTTGAAATATTTACTCTCTGCCTCTTTTACAAAATTTGTTAAGTCCTACCTTACAGCCCTGGACTCCAATGTTGGATTTTCTGACTAAGCCCACAGAAGAGGAAATGAACAGTTGAAGACTGTGTGGGAGGATTTATGGACTATGCCTTAGAGTGGCTTTTGCTAAGGGCAATTGGGAAATTCCATCTAGCTGTGGCCCAGAAGGAAAAGGCTTAGCAGTTCACCACAGAATGGCACTGTAATCGTCTTCCATTCACTCTCCTCTTTAAGATAAGGTCTGGACACTTTGTGGATGAGATAACTGAGGTTCAGGGAGGTTAAGTAACTTACTTCAAGGTCACCCAGCCTCAAAACTGTAGGGAAATCACCCTCAGGACACTTGTTATTCTTTTTTATTTTTCATTTGGGAGTGAGGATTATTAGAGATTGAATTTAGGGCCTAGCTCATGCTAAGCAAGTACTCTACCATTAAGCTATATCCCCTGTCCCCTTTGAAGTGTATTTTTGAGAGTGGGTCTCACTAAGTTTCCTAGGCTGACCTTTCAATCATCCTCCATAGCTTCTGAAGCAACTGGAATTGCAGGTCTTGGCTGAAATATACATATGCATATCCACACACACATATGTTTGTGTGTATTTTCAGATTTAAAAAAGTTTGAAATTTTAATTATGTGGTGTGTGTTTGTGAATTGTCTGCAGGTGCCCTCAGAGGTTAGTGGCATCTGATTTCCTCAGAGCTGGAGTTATAGTTTTGAGTACCCTAACAGGGGTGCTGGAAACGGAACTCAGGTCCTCTCCAAGAGCAGTATGCACTCTTAACTGCTGAGCCATCTCTCCAGCCTGAAGAAAATATGCGTTTAATAGTGATGACATGTACATAACATTTGCTGGTCGCTAACGTTTGTAGTTGCATACCAGTATCATCTGAAATGTATTTTGTTCCTAGGTGGTTGGGTATTTTCTTGTGTGTTTATAGTGCTGGGGATCCAACTTAGGGCCCCAGCTATTCTAGGTAAGAACTCTACTGCCTCAGAGTTACATCCCCACCCTGAGTTTAATAAGAATTTTAAAGCTTAGCACTTTCATTTCAATCATAATCTTAAAAAGTTAAACATAGCTAGAGTCATCTAGGCAATTACTTTAAAACTGAGTATTGACACAGAATTTTTTTTAACTCAAATTTTGGTATGTGCTTATTGGTGTCAACAGTGATTCATAACTGTCACTTTTTTTGTTAAATACTGAAATTATTCCTTTAAACTTTTCCTCTACAGTAAAAATTAAGAAAGACTTTGTGGTAGTTCAGAAAAATAGAAAAACAGTAGAAAAAAGATGAACTGTTTGTGTTAGTTACTTTTTGTTGCTGTGATAAACATCATGACCAAGGGTGATTTATGGAAAAGTTAATTTTGGCTTGTAGCTCCAGAGGGATAAGAGTCCATCAGGGAGGGGAGGGAGGGCAGCGAGCAGCAGGCCTGGAGACCGGAGCAGGAAACTAGGAGCTTCCATCTTCCATCACAAACATGAAGCAGAGAGCAAACTGAAACTCGGAGCCTCTCCTTAGTGATGCACTTCCCCCAGCAAGGCCGAATTTCCTAAATCTCCCCAAACAGCACCACCAACTGGGGAGCCAGTGTACAAATACCTGAGCCTATGGGCTCAAACCACCACAGGGTTACAAAGGACATAGCCTAGAACCATGCCACACTCCCAGGGAACCTATTTTTATTGAAATAGGAACTCTGTTGATATTTTGGTGGCAATTTAGTTTCCATAAAACAATGTGAAATCCAGAACATTTTATTGTTTATAAATTTTTGATTTTATGGGGGCCATGTTTTTTATCTACTTTATAAGAATTTATTCTTAGTCTTATGCTTTAACACAGTAAAACTAATTTAAATAAAATCTATGTTGTCTAGGAAAAGATATGTGAGTGGCTAGGAATGTAGTTCAGTTGGTCAAGTATCAGGCTAGCATAGAGGAAGCCCTGGGTTTTATCCTGAGCACCACATAAATCAGGCATGGAGGTAGACATCTGTAATCCCATCACTCTGGAGATATAGGCAGGAGGATCAGAAGTTCAAAGTCATTCTCTACTACATAGCAAGTTTGGAGACAGTTTCAGCTAAATGAGACCCTGTCTCAAAAAATAAAATTAATTAAAGAAAAATATATCAAAGAAAAGGAAGGGAAAGAAAAGGACAAAGTAGAAAAAGATCAGGCCTGGTGGTATAAGACAGGCTGGCAGAACTCTCAAAAAAAAAAAAAAAAATTAACAAAATCAACGAAGGAAAGAAAAAACAAACAACAAAACAAATCCGGTCAGGTGAAATGATTTTGCCACCAAGCCTGAGACCTGAATTTGTTCTCCAGGACTCACACGGTGGAAGGAAAAAACCAGCTCCCACAAGTGGTCCTTTGACCTCCACATGCACGGTACGGCATGTGTTCATCACTCATGCATGCATAAGTACACAAAATCAATGAATTAAACTGTAACAAAAATATGTAAAAATATTCTTAGCTGGGCATGGTGACACGTACCTTTAAACCTAGTTCTCAGGAGGCAGAGGCAGGTGGATCTCTGTGACATCTAGGCCAGCCTGGTCTACATAGTGACTTCCAAGCAGGCTGGGACTAGGGAGACCCTGTCAAAAAAAAAAAAAAAAAAAAACCAGAAACAAAACTACGTGTGTGTGTGTGTGTGTGTGTGTATTTTAACAACAGGGGCTAGAGCGATGGCCCAGCTCAGAGTCAAGAGGGCTTCCTGCTCTTTCAGAGGACCCTAGTTGGTTCCCAGAACTGATGTCAGATGACTCACAACTGCCTGTAACTCCAGTTCCAGGGGCTCCAAAGCCCTCTTCTGGCCTCTGTGGGCACTGCACTTATGTGGCATCTGTTCATACAGATGCACACATATACACAAAATAAATCTTCAAAACATCATCAACGACAGCACAAAGCTGGCTATGGTGGCACAGGCAGGTTCAAATTCCAGCATTCCATAAAAGGAGCTGAAATCCCTGTCCAGCCTCTTATATATAAGGGCCTGCCTGTCCAAAAAGACTCCAAAAGTAACAAATAAATTGATTAATTTTTTTTTAGTTTATAATGTTTTACTATGATTTAGACCTTTTCCCCCCCAAAGAACAAAATTATATGCATAAAAATTCAGGCATCTGACAGACTCAGAAGGCTATTTTTCACTTTGTTCAGGTTTTGTTTCCAGGCATTAAGAGTGTCATACAGTTGTTACCACTGCTCTTTTCCAAATGTCCAATGTGTGCTGTGACTGACAACTACTTTTCTCTGCATCTGATCAGTTTCGCAGTAGACTGTTTTAATTCTTACAGCATCAATAACAAATGCTTCAAAGTCATCACCTCCAATCTGTAGCTCTTGCTGCATTGTATCAAAAGAAATTTCTTTATTTTCCACTGCCATTCCCATAAACATAAGGAGTCTCATTTTTGCCATATTTTGTTCATGTAAGAGGCCAAGTGAATCAATGAAGTCTTTATTATTCTGATAAAACTTGACATATGATGCCAATTTAGCACTCACAAAAATGGTTAATAATTTTTAAAGTTTTGATTTATTTATTTTATGTGTATGAGTGTTTTGCCTATACATATGTATCATGTGAATGCCTAGTACCCATGAAGGCCAGAAGAGGGCATCAGATCTCCTGGAACTGGACATATAGAATGTTGTTAGCTGCTATGTGGGTGCTGGGAACTGAGTTCTCTGCAAGAGCAGCCATTGCTCTCAACTCCTAACCCATCTCTCCAGCCCCTTGGCAGGATGTTTCTAGTCTCTGCTAAAGTTGCAGACAGCTTTCTTAATTTAATAGAAAACTGTGGCCAAACACTACAGTTTAGCAGCTACCTGGAATGGGCAAAGCTCCACCTCAGTTCTTCCCCTGAAAAATGGGGAAATGTCTGCAGCATGCTTTGTTGAGGACTCAAGGCAATAATAACACCTCTGTCAGTTTTCACTATCCAAATGAAAGGGCAATATCATTGGCAATCAGTCATGCAACATCAAAGATGAAGAACAAACAGCACTGGTTTAAAACCCCATGGCATATGTCACACAGTCAATATTTTCTCACAAAAGTTTCCAGAACATTCATAGGAAAATTCCTTAGGAGATCAGATACTAAAAGCTGAAAGGAATCATGAAGTATATTCGATAAAGAGATGTGTATCTCTCCTCTTGGCTAGAAACCAACAACACATTTTATGTGCTTCAAAACTATATGGTCCAGTTTTTTCACAGAGTTCCACAGGTAAAATAATTTGAGGCTGAAGAAAAGAAGCACCATCATATCTAGGAAGCAGTTAATTGGGATTCAGTGCAAGAAGATAACGAAGAACATTTTACAGAATAGTATTGGATTGGAAACACAGGAAGGTTATTCTATAGGTATCACTCCTGAAATTGCTGTCACTCAACTACCTCCAATGCTAGCTTGCTACAAAGCGATGCTCTCTTGCAGACCATCTGCTCTAATTGTTTTGAATTTTCAGATGTCTAGTCTGTGCGGGCTGCTATGACAAAACACCACAGACCAGATGGCTTAACGACAGACATTTGTTCCTCACAGCTCTAGAAGTTGGAGAGTCTGAGATCAAGATGTTAAAGTGGTCATGTTCTGCTTGGCTCTGGGGTTATAGCCAAACCCGCTGTTCAGTAATGGCTGGTAAATCTCAATCTTGGTTCCTCTCCCTTGTAAAGTGACTCTCTTCCTGGCTTCCAGATAGCTGCTTTCTTCTTGTGTGCTTTCTATGTTTGGGAGGTGGTATCATTATGTGGGGTTTCATGAATTGGTGGGTGGGACATTAGCATTCCATCCATAACCTTGAGTCTGGAAGAGTTAAGCAGCTTGCCCTAGATGATGTTCCTTAATGATGTAATGATTGGGGTCTGGAGAGATGGCTCAGTACTTAAGAGCATTGGCTGCTCTTCCAGAGGACCTGGGTTCAATTCCTAGCAGCCACATGGTGGCTGGCAGCTATCTATAACTCCAGTTTCAAGGGATCTGTCACCTCTTCTGGTCTCCACAGGCACTGCACCAATGGGTACACCTACACAAATGTAGGCAAATCACTCATACACATAAAATAAGTAAATAAAAAATTTTAAAAAGATGCAAGATTATTCAAGTATTTTTGCCTTTATCACCCTGAAATTATAGAGGTGACATAATGGAGATAGAAATTTTTCTTTTTAAAAATTTTATTTTTGTGTGTGCGCATATGTGTGCCACATATATGCAGGTGCCCTTGGAGGCCAGAAGAAGGCATGGATTCCCCTGGAGCTGGAATTACTGGTGGTTGTGAGCAGCCTGATGTGGGTGTTGGGTCCTTTGCTAGAGCAGCAAGTGCTGTTAGCCTCTGAGCCATCTCTCCAGCCTGAGAAATGTTTCTTTATTCCCTCATTCAGTTACTCAGAAAGTCTTTTCCAGCCAGACGTTATGGAATCCACTTCATAGTGAATCTGCAACTGGATTGAAAAGTCCATGGGAAGTTTTGTGGAGATCTAGCAAGAATTTTAAGATTCCTTTTAGGATTTTTTTACAATTCAGTTGTTGTTCTCTTTTCAAAGATTCCAAATGATGCTGTGAACTCCAAGCATGAACTGACTAAGAAGATGATGTTCAGGTTTCTGATTATTCTTTTTCATTAGACGTAGAAATCTGTTTTGCTCAGGAAGAATTTTCTTATACCCCCACGCCCAAAGAAAAGTTACCTTTCTGTGTACATTAGTCAAGAAGGCCAGGTTATGCTCCAGCCAAAGAAATCTCTGGGCTTCACAGTAACAGAGGATGATTTTCCACCCATGTTTAATGCCCCAGTGAGTAGGGCCGGTCCCCATTATCTTTGCAGGGAGTAGCAGGCTGATAGAGACTCCATTTAATGGAAACTAGCTCTTATTGCTAGGAAGGGTCTTGGTGAATTGTACACTGACTCTTCATGCTTCTGTCTGTGTGTGACATGTGTCACTTCTGTGAATTCCTCATTTGCCAAGGCAAATCACTGGCCCCATATAAATGTAGAGGACCCAGAATACCTCAGTATGGAAATAGGTGTATTCTGTAAGAAGGAAACATGGAACTTCGGTGGTATTTCCTAATGACTATCATGCTAAGGAAGGAGGAGAAGGGGGCTGGAAAGATGGCTCAGCAGTTAAGAACACTGTTCTTGCAGAAAACCCAGGTTTGAATCCCAGCAGCCACATGGCAGCTAACAACAGTCCATAATTCCAGTTCCAGGGGATCTGACAGCCTCTTCTGTCCTACATGGGCATTGCATGACACAGGTGCACTTACCTACATGCAGGCAATCCATGCATACACACAAAATAAAAATAATAAATAAAATATTTTTTTAAAAAAAAGAAAAAGAAAAGAGGAAAAGAAAGAGGAGGAAGAGGAGACAGAACAGATCCCCAAACTGCCAAAAAGTCAGTGTCTTACAACAGCAATATGGATCAAATTCCCAATCAAGGATAGTAAAATATCTGTCAGCCATCCAATAAAACCCTGGAACATATTTTTTTGTAGCAGGAAAGGTTCCCGAGTCTCCTCACCTCCACACCAGGGCACCACGTAGAAACAGGTACAAATGAACTAAACTAGATTTGGGCTCTGGTTAAGTTTCTAGAAATGGAGTATAGATTAGCAGAATGGGGAGGCACATTTATACATTTTTGAGTTTTACTGCCTCATTTCTCTGAGGAGAAACTGTGTTTATGACATGACTACGATTCTTAATTGTCTTTCCAAAGTAACTTGAAAGTAGGAAGTTCTAGCCTGATCAGACTGAAAAGTTCATTTTCACCTACATTACAGGAGTAATTCTTTTATGACTTATTTGAGAGACCCTAAACTTTTAAATATTTTATTTATTATTTTTATTTTATATGTATGTGTGTAATGCCTGCATGTAGGTAAGTGCACCTACGTCGTGCAATGCCTGCGTAGGACAGAAGAGACTGTCAGAGCCCCTGGAACTGGAGTTACAAACAGTTGTTAGCTGCCATGTGGCTGCTGGGACTCAAACCTGGGTTTTCTGCAAGAACAGTCAGTGTTCTTAACTGCTGAGCAATCTCTCCAGCCCGAGACCCTAAACTTTTAAAATGTAGCCTTTGGGGGAAATGCCTGAAGGCCTGGCATCTGTTCAGACAGCCCTCATTTGTTTCTCTAATTTGGGGGTAATCGTTTGTCTATGCACATTTGCTTAGTTTAATTTTAAAACTTTTCATGTATTAGCAGCAACAAAGTTTTTTGAGTGGGGAAAACCTCAAACTAGCTCAGAATCTCCCCTAATTTAGAAAAAGTAGTTTTGTACTTTCCAGAATAAGAAACAGTTTTATGGTCTTCCTTTAAATCTTCCTTGGCAGAAATCTGCAGAGGAGGAAGGGGCTAGAGGGCATATCTGCTGATTTACCATTTAATTATATACCCCCCTCCTTAAATATTTCTAACAAATCAGGCTTAACATTAACACCCTAATCACGATAATGTAAGCATGTTTTATCACATAATTCATTCCAAAATGAAGATGTAACCATAGGTAATTTTATATGTAGGTGCAATGAATTCTATGTTGTGAGGGGAAGTTAGTTTTGTTTTGCAATTTAGTTTTTTAACTATCAGTAATTACATTTTTGAGTTATTATGGGTATGAGTATTATTTGAATATGAAGCAGTGTGTCTTGTTTATTTCCTTCATTTCATGCTTACAGTAAACTAAACTCACTTTTAAAAATAAGGAGGTTGGGGAAAATGGACTCAACCAAGGTCCCTTAGCTAGAGAGTGACAGAATATTCTTGGGACCAATCATTGTGGAGACATGTCAATCGAAGTGTTTGATAACTGCGATGCTCTTCCTGGTTCTGTGATCTCATAGGAACACTGGTCCATTTATTCAGGTGAGCACCCACTCTGTCTTGTCTGGTCACAAAGACTGAAGAAATAGAGCTGAGTGAGCTTACAAAACACAGAAGTTACAAGCGGAGCTGGCCAAATTCCCAGCATGGACCTGGGGAAGAAGTGGGTAAGAAATCCCAACTCTCCCTGAGGAACTACTGACGCTGACAGCAGCTGGGAAGGGGAGAGCCAGTCTCCTTTAAGGGTGAGATTCTTGGTAAGGTTGACCAGGCTCCAGTGGATGAGCCCATTTGACTCTATATGCAATATATATATATATATATATATATATAATGTATGTATATATAATAGTACAGGGAATTGGGCTGGGGAGTAGTAAGGGGGCCTGCAGACAGGGGAGGGGATCTAAATACAATAAAAATATATTGTATGAAATTCACAAAAATTTCACTAAAAATTATAAATACTTAAGTGGGCTCTGGCATCAGACGGATGGACTCGGGCTAGCTTTGCAAGGTGACCTGGGCCTAGCACTTGTTCTCTCTAGCATTGTTTTTATTTTTTCACCTCTAAAAGAAGAAACAAATAACACCTGTGCTTATTCCCTGACTTTCTGGGGGAGATTAAGACAGCCTGAACAACGTACTTAGCACAGTACATTGCCGAAGACCTCCATCACAGGTTCTCAGTAAGTTCTCGATTGTTGTTGAAAGGCAACAGCAGCCATTGTTGAATTTCTTGCTTCAGGAGTTCTGAGAGATAGTAGTTCTGGCTCTTGTGAGATGAGACTTAGGGAAACCAGAGAGAGATACCAGTGAGCTGTTTTGGAGGGGTCTGCAAAGGCTTTCCTTGGTAACCTTGGAGCCCTCCTTCACCAGGAGAAGCAGGTGGTGTGTATTCCAGTGGTGCTCAGTGCGAGCTTTGGGAGAAGAGGAATGTAGCTGAGGATAGAAAGAGTGAAAGAGAACGGAGACCAACCAGCACCGGGGAATTTAGACCTGAACAAGGTCTGCCTAGAGTGACGCGAGGGAGCTGGAGGGTCGCGAGGTGGCGCTGTGACTCCACCTTAGGGGAAGATTCTGGCAGGTCACACACACGCCCTGAGGAAAGGCTTTAGAGACTTGGGGCAGGAATGTTTTTTGTAAGTTTTCCACCATCTTCCTCCAACCACCGGCTTTTGATGGTGACAGAGAATAAACACACAAGCAAATATCCCGGAAGCGGTCCCCTTTTGGACGCGGCATCAATAATCAGAAACTGTCCGCGAGGAACTATCTAGAGCGTGGAACTGTCCAGCAGGGACCACTGCGCTCTGAGTTCAGGTAATTAGTGGGCGGAAATTACACCTGGTCTGCGGGGAGCTGAGCTGGGTGCTCATCTCCAGCCTGGAGGCATGACTTGCGCGCATCCAGCAGACTCCCCCTCTCACCTGCAAGGCCAAGGGACCAGCAGTTTCATGGGCTGCACTTGGCTCTTCAGTTTGTGTCCAGCCCGCTGCTTTCCGCTGGCAGGACTTAAATTTTTAGGACTTCTTTGCTGGGTTTGACACACGCACGCGCACACAGGAAATCCTTGTGATATCAGCCTTGTAGACACTGTCTAATGATCTTTGCCCTGTGCACACGTACTCCTGAAAAAGCACCCAGTAGTCACATAAACTATGTCTACATGTGACACATGTATACTCTATTGACAGAGTATGCCTGCTCTCTATCTGATGCCCTGTCTCAAACACACGTGCACACACGCAGCCAAATGTGCTCTGTAATTTAGCATATGTGGTGACTTACAGGCCTACAAATATGCATCTACCAGTCGCTGATGGAAACGTATTTACACACTCACACCACAGGCATTTTGCAAACAAAGGTAGCAAACAAAGACCACTTGTCGCGCTGCGCTATGTAAATATCCAGCGAGCAGTGCCTTTAAGAAAATAGGCTCAGGGCAAACTTTTGTTACTGGGACATCCTGCAGCTGGCCTGCTAAACTGGCTTCTCTTTCCCAACTTTAATATTTCATAAATAGGCCTACTTCTCTCTTTATGACTTTTACAGGCCCGCGTTTCTTCCACCCGACTTTGTGCTTTAAATGCTAAACAATACTCATTTCCAGACTGCTGGAGAGCTCCCTTCTCCTACCCTAGGGCCCCTGTCTACGAAGGGTGCCAGGTCTAGCCTCCAAGGAGAGGTCTCCCGGTGGGCAGAGGTCTCCGGGTGTGGCTGCGTAGTGCTCAGAGACTTCATTTGACTTGAGTTTCTTCCCTAGCCTCTTTATATTCTACTGACTCAGAATGACCTGAGGTTTTAGCTCTCTGTGCTCAAGCCAAGACTGAATCATCTCCCCAATTAAAGCACATGTGCAGGTGCTCAGATCTCTATCCTCCAATGGGCACTAAGGACATCCCTGCGAAGTCCTGTACTTGGCATGTTTCCATTAGGCTAGCTTGTCTGAACTCAGACCTCAGCTGGGACCAGCAGAGATGACACAGGTGAGCCCAGGCGGTGTCAGGCTGGGAGAAAAGCACATCTCGGTACATAATTGTGGGATGCATTTTCAAATTCACATTCATTAGGACTTTCTAGAAACTCCCCTCTTCCAACTCTCCTGTGCCTTTTACCCTCCTGC
Organism: Nannospalax galili; assembly: GCF_000622305.1. Taxonomy (NCBI): domain Eukaryota; kingdom Metazoa; phylum Chordata; class Mammalia; order Rodentia; family Spalacidae; genus Nannospalax; species Nannospalax galili. Next base: position 1,126,480 of record NW_008358387.1, on the reverse strand, counting down.
CACGACTTGCCTCGTGCTTCTTTTCTCTTCTGGAATAAGGAACCAGGATCCAAGGGACCCTGTGAGCTTTGGGGGTAGCCTTGCCCAGCGGATGGTTTGGCTCCAAGGTTAATGGCACAGGACCTGGGGGCTGGAGAGATGCTCAGAGGTTCAGAGCACTGGCTGCTTTTGCAGAGGACTTTGGTTCGTTTCCCAGCACTCACAGAATGGCTAAGGAGGTCCATAACTCTAGTTCCAGAGGATTCGATGCCCTCTTCTGGCCTCCATTGGCACCAGGCACTTACATGGTGCATTTACATACAAGCAGGCAAAACACTCATACACATGAAAAACAAAATCTTGTAAAAATAAGCAAAATGGCACACGGCCTAGAAACACTCAGACCTGGCAACTTCCTTATTGGTGTGGTGGAAGACAAGTTGCATCCATTTCCCTCTTAAGCCCTCAGTTTCCTCACCTGTAAAATGGGAGAGATCTGAGTTGGCTTCTTGGCTTTTGGAGGAAAGTCAGTGAGCTTATACCAGTAAACCATACTGCAAAAGGAATGTATTATTGTCTGGGATGCCCTGGGGAAACCCCAGAGAGGCCACAGGCTTGGGGAAGGGCCACTGTGGGGGGAACTGGGCCGGGCCTCCTGGTCCTAAGGTCTCCTGGTCCCATGCAGACTGAGCACTGTCACTTGTGCGACCCTGCGAGGTTGTTTTTCTGCCTCTACCTACTTTCCGTGTCTGTCTGTTCCTCAGTTTCCCCGTCCCTACTATTGAGGGGAGGTGTGATTCCAGGGACTGATGAGCAAAGTGGGGAGTTTTCCGGAGAGCTGGGCGGGGAGGGGGTCGCAAGCCGGGATCCGAGTCCGGATTTCCGGTGGAGCTCTGGCCTGCGGCTCCCACGCGTTCCGCGAGAGCGGCGGGTGGATGTCACCGGGTGACCGGGACCGGGTTTGGCAGGCGCGTGGGTCCCGCCGCTCCGCCGGGTCCGCAGTGCCTCTCCGTCGCCAGCGGTCCTCACTTTCCCAGGGCTCGAGGTCGCCGCCCACTCTGCCAGGTTCTCTGGGAGCTCGGTGGCCTCTGCCCATCCCTGCGGAGCATCTCCGACTCCCCATGGCCCCGCGTCTGCTCTAGAGCGCGCCGCAAGCGGAGGGACTTCTTGTTTTCGGGCTTGGTTCCCCCCCTCCCCGCGCCGCTTTCCGCATCCTCCTAGCATTGAAGGAAGCGCGCGTCCTTTCAGGAGGCAATAAAAAGGTGAGGGGGTGCTTCCCGGACTGGTAGTCCCAGGGTGGGGGTGGGGTCGGTCCTAGAAGAGGAATGTAGACTGCGCGAAGTGACAAGTCCCCAGCCTGGCCTCCTGGGGGCAGGCGAGCAGAGCCGATCCCCTCTTTCCTTGGGACGTTCCCTCTGGCCCCAGTTCCGCTGTGTTTTTACTAGAGCCCCTAGAAATTATTGCATCCTCTGTCTGATGCCCTCCAGGAGAGGGAATCTGTGCCTCCAGAAGTTTGGGATGGCCAAGGGGGGAGAAGTTGGGCTTGATGGGTCCAGAGGGAGGGACTGCTTGTTCTCTGGCCTCAGCTTCCTCTAGCATGGAAGACCTCAAAAACTGAGCAACCCTTGCTGGCCCTGTGGAGTAGCCTGGTGACTACTGACCCTGACCACTGAAGAGATGTCCAGAAGCTCAGTGGGGAAGGCCATTCCAGAGGAAAGGGTACTCTACAGCTGGTTTTTCTAGATAAAACTGCTGTGCTCTCTTCTCCTGCTCAGGCTTTTTCCTTTCCCCCAACTCCCTTCCTTGCTTCTCTCAGAGATGAGAGAAGTCAAAAGTGACCAAGTGTCTTTAAATAGACTCCCAGGCATCATTGCCAGAGACTCTGTTCCTGCAGCTGCGAACAAGGTCTGGAAATCTGGGTGTCAACAGGTAGGTCTTTCCCTCATGCTGCTGGCTGGATGAACCCAGCTTATAAACTGCTCTAAAGTGGAGTCACAGATATGGAGAGAGAGAGAGAGAGAGAGAGAGAGAGAGAGAGAGAGAGAGAGAGAGAGAGAGAGAATGAAGCCAGTCTGAAAACCTGCTTCCCGGTTAACCCGCCCCCCCATACAAGCTTTGTTTCTGGAAGTGACACTAACCTCACAGGAGGGAAAGATTTAGAAGTATTTAAGAATTCCTTTCTCAGAGTTTCAAACTACGTTCACTAGTTCAACATCCACCAGAGAATATCCACACATACCCTCACAAATAGCTATTCGTTCGCCAGCCTGGGTGTCATTATGTTTTCTGTCCCCCACCCCCTCTCTTTTCTGCTTTCTTTTTAGCCTCCTTCTACTTAAATATTTATTACAGGATGCAAAACCAGATTGAAAGCACAAGGACACCCAGAAGAAACGCTAGGATACTCTCTGCTTGATGGAAATAAAGCACACTCGCTGTCGAAGTGGGGTGTCTACTGCCTGTGCAGTCAAAGGGAATCAGTAGCATCAGAAGACCCCTGCCTGCCTCCTTTCTTCTTCTTTTTCCACTCTGGCTTGGTGGATGGATATGGAAATTACCTCCTTCATATTCAGTTCCTGGAGAGACTGTCTCTGGGCTTGGGCTGCTGAAGGCATCTATCTCTATACCAGATTCTCTTTGGGGATTGTAAATCTCAGGTGCTTACTGACACCAACAACCTTTGCACGTGATCTCCAGAAATCTCTCTGCTGTGTCTCTGGCTGATCATGATCCTCAGAGTGACTGCATCTCTTTTGGCAGAGATCTTTGCCATGCTGTGATCTCTTCTTTCACTGTGTGCTCCCCATCACTGGGGCATGTACCCCATTACATGCAACTGGAAACCCTGCAGTTTCTTTACTGGAGAGAATAATGGAGGTTCCAGAAGTTAAAGAGAGGCCTGAATCATAGCTAAGGCTTTCTGGGACTCATTGTTAGGAGGGTGACTTCTGCTTCTTGATTCTGCTTCCTTGGAGGACCCTCTCTGAGCCAAGGGGCGGGACAGGCTCTGTGGACACCTTAGGCTGGGAGGACACTAGACCTGCAACTTCAACTTGGAGCTTTGGGAAGTTTTTAGTAGGCTTACTTTCAATTGTTCATTTAAATTCTATAGAGATGGGGAGGATCTAGCTCTCTACAAGCACCTACTGTGTGTCAGTAACTCTGGCAGATGCTATGGGGGTCCGGACAAAGCAGGTCAATCTCTGAGGGTATGTCTTGGAAGAGATGGCATTGATTATGGTACCAGGGAGAGTCCTCAGCACATATGTGGTACAGATAAACAGTCTGATTGCTGGTTAGAAGATAAAGCTGTTCTGAGGACGGTGGCTCTGTATCCATAGGCCTAGAACACTTTTATCTAGTTTTAGGAATCAGGAAGTGTCTCCACTTTCCTGCTCTGCCAGACCCACAAAACATAACTCTTGCTTGTCTTTTTTAGAGGCATGTATACTTTCCTATCACTGACCCCCATAGGTTTCCTAAATCAAGGGGCAAAGGAAGGTCAGCAAAAGGGGGACCTGGATTTCTGGCAGAGAATTTCCCCGAAGGAGTCCTTAGCAGATTTGGCTGCAGTCAGGGAGTTCCTTTGAGGGTAATGAAACAGAAGTTCACTGTGTGCTTGCTAGACATTGCAACCTGCTTTAAAAAAAAATGATGGGGCATATTACCCAGAAACAGCTAGCTATTTCCTCCCCAGCCACAACACTATATGCCAAAAGGCCTGAAGTAGAAGACAGTTTTCTTTCTTTTCCCTTTCTTTCTTTTTCTTTCTTTCTTTCTTTCTTTCTTTCTTTCTTTCTTTCTTTCTTTCTTTCTCTCTCTCTTTCTTTCTTTCCTTTTACATTTCTCTCTCTCTCTCCCCCCCCAGGTAATCAGAGAAGGCATGTGTTGCTGCTGCTTTGGTTGTTACTGTAAAGCAAAAACAAAAACAAACAAAAAAACCCAGACTATTTTTGGGAGAAGGAAAGGGAGTTGGGGATTGAATCTGAGGCTATTTAGATTCGCACCGTGGCACAGCCCCTGATTCATCCTCCATTCACACACCTCAGGGGCTGCTGGTGAGAAGTGAGCAATTAACAACAGTTGCCTAACACCAGCGCCTTCTGGATTAGCAGTACAACCAGAAACATTTCAGAGGCCAGGCTGGGGACAAAGTCAGGGTCTCCCGCTCCCTGGGGACTTCCTACTAAAGCCCCATTTTCGGGGTCCTTGGACTCATCTACCACTCCCAGAGTGGAGACAGCGTCCCTCCAGGGCTCTCAAGTCGAGACCTCACGAAGACAGATTCCATCCCGCCACCCCCGTTTCAAAGCGAAGAGGTGGGCACCTGGGATGCGCATCCTGCCTTTTCTGCTTGGGCTTGCCTGTCTCTTCCACTTTTGCCCCCGACGTCCCAGACAGCGAAGCAGGACCTGGCATCCGCCCTGGGAAGACGCAGCCTGTACGCCTCCAGCGCACTCAGGGCGCAGCAAGAATGCTTAGGGATTGCAACAGTCACGATGCAGACCCTCAACTCAAATCCTTGGGAAGGATACCTGCATCTCCTTCCCTCCGCCCTATTTCCCGATCCTCAAGGCCCGCTCCTTTCCAGCCCAGATGCGGGTGCTCCGCGTTCCCGGCGCTCACCACTTTTGCCAGGAACTTTGGCTGGCTCCCCAGTGCCACAGGGAGAAGGATGTTAATGAGGGAGTGTAGCCTGGCTCTGTGAACCAGCTAGTTCCCGAGCTGCAATTGGCTGCGGCAAGGCGGAAGGATGACGTTATGCAAAGAAGGGGCGTGGCCAGGCTGCGCGGGCCCCGCCTCCTCCCTTTGGGGTTAGTGTGCCTGTGTTTAGCTCTGGGGAGAGTCAAACTGGATTCCATAGGGAAAGCCTGCAAATCACTTCTATTTTAGCAAGGAGAAAACAGAATCTCCATCCAGCAGGGTCCACCCCTCTCTTTCCTCCTCTCCTTTCTCTTTCTATCTCTTTCCCTCCCCCCTTCCTCTTTCCTTCTCTCTCCCCTTCCCCCCCCTCCGGTGTATCTGTCTACGGCAACAACCAGCGTCCTCATCTACACGCACTGAAAGGAAAGAAACATCTTTGGTTGGGAGAGAAGGAGAAAAAAGAGAGAGAGGAAAAAAAAAAACTTGCCTGGTTGTGGAAAATGACACTTCAAGTAGCAAAGCCGGCAGCGCGAGTTGAATCTATTGTTTCTTAAATTGCTATCAGGGTGTTTTTTTTTTTTTTT
>NW_008358387.1:1090521-1121180 GCF_000622305.1 Nannospalax galili | reverse complement strand
CCCAAACCCAAAATCAACCAACCAAACAACCCCCAACAGCCAAGCATACATCTCTTTTTATTTTTTTATTTTTGGCCTTTTCGTTGGATTTTCCCTCTTTTTTTTCGCTCTCTTTTTTCCCTCGTGTTATTGCTCAGTTTTGAGCGAAGGTTTACATTTTTAAAAATTTTGCTTTTCAGCCCTCCTTGATGTTCTAGCGCGACTTCATCGACTAAAAAAAAAAAACTGTGGTTGGCGTTTTTTTTTTTTTTTTTTCCTTTTTTTTTTTTTTTTTTTTTTTAATATTTTCAAGGGGGAGGAGATTTTCCGCAAGAAAAGGTTGTTTTCATGTTTGGGATCCAGGAAAGCATCCAGCGGAGTGGAAGCAGTATGAAGGAAGAGCCGCTGGGCAGCGGTATGAACGCGGTGCGGACGTGGATGCAAGGCGCCGGGGTGCTGGACGCCAATACAGCGGCGCAGAGGTGGGTACCGCGCGGGGACCGAGGCCGAGGAAGGCAGAGGCCAGCGAGAGAGCCGGGAGGCGGCAGCGGACGCCGCTGCCCCGGGGCCGGGCCGCGCTAGTGCGCCTGCCGCTGCGCTCCGCTCGCAGCCGGGACTCCACGCTGCCGGGCTGCGCTGCCCGGGTCAGCAGTGGCCGGAGAACTGCGAGCTGTCTGCGCGGAGCCGGAGCTTCCCTCGCACTTTCCCCAGCCTCTTCTGGGACTGTTTTCATTTTGTTTAAACCTACTAGAGGCGTCTCCCCCGCTTGAGGTTGGATAGCTGCGCTTTTACGATCGCTCTTTTCTTTCCTGGATGGCTACGTTTCTTAGTTTTTCTTCCCTTCCCTCCGCTTCCTTTCCTTCTCTCTCTTTTCGTTTCTTTCTTCTCCTTTTTCTTCCTTCCTACTTTATTTCCTTTCTCTCTCTTCCTCTATCTTTCCTCCCTCAGTTCACACTCCTTTCTTTCCTTCCCTTTTCTCTCTTCTTACCCCCGCGCTTCCCTTCTTTCCTCCGTTCTAAGCTTCCCACTTCTCTTTCCTCTGTCTCTCCTGTTTTCTCTCCCAATTTCTCCCTTGAGTCTTCTCTTATTTCTCCTTTCCTTCCTACTTTATTTCCTTTCTCTCTCTTCCTCTATCTTTCCTCCCTCAGTTCACACTCCTTTCTTTCCTTCCCTTTTCTCTCTTCTTACCCCCGCGCTTCCCTTCTTTCCTCCGTTCTAAGCTTCCCACTTCTCTTTCCTCTGTCTCTCCTGTTTTCTCTCCCAATTTCTCCCTTGAGTCTTCTCTTATTTCTCCTATCTGATGCTCTCTCTCTCTCTCTCTCTCTCTCTCTCTCTCTCTCTCTCTCGTTTTTCTCTGCCTGTCCTAACTTCAATTCTCACCTCGATAGCCTGCCCCACTCCCTGTCACCGTGGCCTCCTCAAGCCCCTCTCCCTCCCCGGCTCCGACCTCTTCAGATGCTACATCTTGTGGCCTGGAGGCCATGCGGGTAGAGGCTGACCTGAGGAACTTCCCGGGGCACACATAGTGCCCTTTCTAGGGGCTCTGGGTCCCAAGTGAGAAATGGTACCGATTTCATTCCGGGCTACCAGGCGGGCTTAGGTGAATGGGAAACTTGGTGGCCCCAGGTCCTATTAGACTTAGAGGGTGCAGAAGGAGAAGGGAGACGAATTACATCACCCCTAGCTCCAGGGAGCTGGAGACAACTGTCCCCAGCGCTGTTCCCATCCCCGCTGAGCAGAAGGTTGGGAGTGGTTGGTAGTGAGAGTGAACTGGGTAACTAAGGCGGGAAGCGAAAGTGTGTGTGTGTGTGTGTGTGTGTGTGTGTGTGTGTGTGTGTGTGTTTCTGCCTGCGAGTGTCGGGCAGGGTGGACTGTCTCTGCCCGGGCCCCAGCGCCCCAGTCTCCAGTCCCTCAAGGTCCCGCCCAGCCAGCAGCCCTGGCCCTTTGGGTTTTTGAAATGTGTGAGGGTGATTTCTCAGAAGGGCAAAACTTTGTCAAGACAGGCCCTTTTTTTTCCGGGGCAGGGGGGAAGCACCCCGGTTAATTTCCCCATAGCGATCAACCCCCAACAGCCTCCAAACTGGGACCCTTCTCCTGTTTGGGTGGAAATTTGGCTTGCTGAGATTCGGCACCGGCAGCTGGCCGAGGCTGGAAAGGTTTGCTGGAGGTGGCTGCCGTAGCAGCCTGCCGGCATCGCTTTCCACCTGTCCACGTACTTGCGACGGGAGATTCCTGTTTCCCTGCCCCATCCTTCCCAGTTGGAAATACTGCGCTTTTTCCTTCTAACCTCGGTTCACCTCATCCACCATCACTTTACTTCCTCCCCACTTAGCGCGCTTCAAGTCGGAGTAAATGTTTGTAGTATTTCATCTCTAGACACAAACCCAAACAAAACTTTCACACCTCTGGAGAGTTCAGAGGACTCGCTCAGTCTTTGGAAGGGGTGGACAGACACATGCGGGGCATGTGTGCTGTCAGCTGCACCGGGGGCTCCTGATGGGTCATGGAGGGCGCCCAGTGGATGTTTTGGGAACAGAAGAGGTGGGTGTTGGGGGGTTCCATCGCGTGTCCTGGGTGACAATGGGGGTGTGGGACAGGGTCTGACTTAGCCATCTAACTTTGCGTCTTTGGCCGCAGCGGGGTGGGTCTGGCCCGGGCTCACTTTGAGAAGCAGCCGCCTTCTAATCTGCGGAAATCCAACTTCTTCCACTTCGTCCTGGCCCTCTACGACAGACAGGGTCAGCCGGTGGAGATCGAGAGGACAGCCTTTGTGGGGTTCGTGGAGAAGGAAAAAGTAAGTGGGCGCAGCGCCGTTTCCCGTAGTCCCGGGCTCAGGGAGCAGGCCCAGGCGCCTTTCAGGGAAGGCGCGCTCCTCAGTGAATGCGAAGCATTCCTAACACTCTCGTGAGGGGGTCCCCCACTGAAGCCACTTCCCGTTCTGGAAGAATGCGGGCTCATGGGCCACAGAGTCTTGTCCCAAAAGTTAGGATGGAGCCCCCAGAGCGGGAGAGAGGTGAATCAACTTCACAGTCTAGCCTTAGGCGCTTGGGATGAACCCACCCTGGTCTTCCAGTCCCCGCATCGCATCGCCTGCCTCAGAAGGCCCAGGCTGCAGTCCCCAGACCCTGGGAAGAGGATCACACGTGTGCATCTCACGGAATTTTCTGGAAGGGGAGCGAAAGCAGTTTGGGATGAGGGTGGAGAAGGGATTAACATTTTGCCACAATTTCTGTTGCTATCGGGGCTGGCCGGCTTCACAGGCTGGGGGTCCCACTTGGGAAAAGTTGTCTCGAAGTTGGCCCACTCGCTCACAGCGACCTCTCTCCTACGTCTCTCGTGTCTTTGCGTCCTGCTGCAAACCAGGAAGCCAACAGCGAAAAGACCAATAATGGGATCCACTACCGGCTCCAGCTCCTCTACAGCAACGGTGAGGCTTCCGTCGGGCGGCACCCTAGGGCTCCAGGTCAGGGCAGGGGGCTCACGGAGCTCCAGGTGGACCAAAGCCCCCCAGCGAAGCTCAGTCGTCAGCCACCCTCCAGGTGAACAGGCCTCTCCTAAATTTCATTCTAGGAAGTTTCACCTGAGCAGGCCGAGCGTGGCTTGATTAGCCCAGGGCAAAATCCAGGCCAGGTGTGATGCCTCACTTCTGGCTGGACCACTTGGCTTCTACCCCATTCTGAGGCCTGTTCCTTCTGCTCAGCCAGGACTCCAGTCCAAAGCTCCTCGGGTTCTGGGGGGCTAGGAGTGGTGGTGGTCTTGATGGATCCAGGCGCCTTTAGAGGGACTCTTGCCTGGGTAAGGAGAGCAGCTAGCTCGGGGATCCCCGCTCATTTCTACCTGTAGTGTTTGGAGTTTGACTTGGAGGGAGCTTGGGCCCACTGATCCTCTCTGGGTACCGGGGGAGGGGACATCCAGGCTCTGCCTGGCCTGGACAGCAGGAGTTCCACTTGGCCTTGGACCCTTTTGTGTGTGTAATTGTTTTTGGTTGTTATTTGTATTGTGGAATTCTTTTCCTCCAGGGTTTACCCCCTCTCACTTAATTCTCCTTCCTTCCCCTGCTCCCCAGGGATAAGGACAGAACAGGATTTCTACGTGCGTCTCATTGACTCCATGACAAAACAAGTAAGTTTCTTAATTCTACACTGTGGGGATGACTCTCGGGTCACAAAATTCAGGGCAATTCAAAACCTCATTGTTTCATCTCGAGAGGTCTGGGACATCTCAAAGACCAGTGGACCTGGCTCACCGGTGACTGTGCAGGTTTCCGGCACTCACGGACTGTGCCTCTGTGTGGGGAGCAGCGCTCGAGGCTCCTTCCCACCCAGGGAAACCCAGGCCTGGTGATTAAGATCGCGGGGTGCTGAGCTAGGGAACCAGAGCTGAACTTCCTCTGACTTGGCCAAGGAGCCCCAGAGATCCTGGGGGCAATGTGGACCGAACTTCTGAAACACAAGCTAGCCTGGGCCTCCCCAAGGCCCAGAGCTGAGGAGCTGGGAGTAGGAGGCGAAGTTGGCTTCCATGAGTGGGGGGCAGGGTGGAGAGTGCAAATGAACTCTCGACAACTCTTTTTTAAAGGAGGTGGTAGAGGAGAGAGGTGTTGGAAGAGGGAGCCGACAATTGTTAGAGGATATTTTGCAAAAACCCTCTTGCTTTTACTTCCAAGTTTGGCAGGGAGCCAGGCAGCGTGAGCAAGCTTGCGGTCTTAAAGGTACATGGACTGCATTTTCTTAAGCTCGCCAACACGCGGTGTCAGGCAGTATACATTAAGGCTGAGTTATGTTTTGAAAGATACAATTATGAACCGAGTTAGAGGCAAGGTCTGACATTTTAATGAGGCGCAGGAGCTTATTATTATTTTTTTCAATATCCCTTCTTAATTTTAAGAAAAAAAAATAGCTTCAGGATGAAGTAGCTGGTTAGGTAGTTGGATGACTTAGTGGCAAAAAAGAAGAGCCTTATTGAGTGAAGTGAGAGCATCAGAACAAAAGAGAAAAGTTATCCATTGGACGCCAACCAACAATTTAGTAAGAGGGTTAAAATGTATTTACATGACTGTTAATTTAAAATATTCCCTTTAAAATAAGGGGAGGGCAATGTTCCTTCATAAATATTGGTTTAGAAAGTTTGGAATTAGGGTGTGCATACATATTTAAAAATTGCTTTAGACCAGTCATGAGTATTATGTTATGCAAAATTGATATTACTAAACTGTTAGGAGTTTGGAAATCTCAGCTAGAAGCATTTAATAACAGCTAATATTGGCTAACCTGCTCATGTTTTATTGACTCAAGTAGAGAACAGGAGGATCTAGAATATGTATTTAAAAGTAACAAATATCTAGTGAAATTCTTGTTATTTCCCTAAGATATTTGCCCTTCTTAAAGATTCATTTCTTAGTTGACAGCTCAGAGTAAATGCCCATTTATTCTTTTAATCAGTCTTAGTTTTTGAAGGAATTTGTTTTTTACATAGGATAATTATCTTTCATTTAGACACTGAATTTTTTTAAGCTTTTTTTTTTTTTCTGAGCGGAAACACACAAAAAGCTTGATTTCAGCAACTTTTGTTTTCTTTTAGGATATCAAACCAAAGAAATGTATTAAATGGAATTTTGGTTTCAAAAATTGTTTTCGACACCATCGATACCTTTCCCTGACATTCTTCTCAGAGAGGGGTGTAAAAGGGGAGCAAAGGGGAAAGAACTCCAATACACACTTCATATGTGTTTACTAGGGTTTATTTTTAAGAAGATAAAAGGCACACACAAATCAATGGATAAGGCCCATGTATTCATGTCACATTGACCACTTAAACTGTAGGCAGCACTATAAAATGCACAATTTTAAGGAGCACAAAGTGATTGTTTCTATCTGATTTAAATCTACTTAAAACTGTTTTCACTTTCCCTAAATAAAAAGTGGCAGAAAGAATTGATTTTCTCAACATAGTCTCTCATAGGGTGGGAGAATAATTTTTTTTTATTTTTATGAAGCAATGCATCAAATATTTTACTGACAAGGCCATAGAACTTAAAAAGAGACACTACAGCTGAAGGTATTCTTTGACCACTTGATATTATAAATTCTATTGGGGAGGGGGAGAGAGAAAGAGGACTATTTTTAAAAATAATAGATATAAGAAAATCATTTGCTATAGTTTACTAAAAGTTTAAATTATAAATATATGCAATTATAAATTCTAGTCAGTAGTGACGGGGGGGAGCTTAGTAATTATCTAAGTTGGTGTAAAAAGTATCAAGACAAAAGGATATGCTAAGACATACCTATTTGCTTTCATAATAATTATTTGAGTAGTCCCCTTTTCTGTGGCTCTCACTTTGAAAGGCAAGCCCTGCTCATTACCCAGTCACTTGTTCTTTGATTACACGCTATAAGAGTTTGGGAAGTAGGTTACCTCCTCGTGTACTCAGTTAATACAACAGTCTCCAAAAAAGCAGACAGAAACACAAAGAAGCCTGACTTTCCCTACCTGAAGCATCATAATTCACATTTAGCCTTCATGAGTCTAACAGTGGGATCCTCGTACTGTTTGAAATTATTCTGTGATAATTAAAGGCCTAGTCTGATTTTAAATTTCTTAAAACTTTGATTTTAAGTGGTTTCTTCCATCAGAAGCGTGGCTGACAGAAGCAGACTGATTAAGTGGTAACACTGCCCCCTGTGAAATGCTTTCTGAGAGATTCCAGATTTTGATATTTAGAATAGAATGCTGTTGGTCACGTGATGAGCTCTAATAACATTCCCCGCAGTTGGTGGAGGGAATACCTGGCCGCCATGAACTCTCCTGTGGGCTGCTCGTTGTTTCTAACATTTTTCATATCAGAGACATGACTTTGTGTGTATGATGTCACATCCTTGACTCACAAGTTTGGGTTAACATTAAAAAGGAGTCTCCCGTAAGCAACATGCAAAGCTAGCTGTGTCTTCTGCAATTTCAGAGATTGTTCCTCATTTGGGGTGTAGTTAGTTACACTGAAATCAAACAGAAATGTACTCAATCAACCAAGATGTATTGGTATGACACAGTATTTCACACCTTCCCAAAGTGTCTCATTAGACTATTTTGGACTCTACTAGGATAGGTGGAACTCCATTTGGAGAGAATGTGTAAGGATCTGGGGGTCCCTTTTCTTCTTGCCTCCTTTGTAGAACATGTAGGGTATAATAAACTTAAAACTGTTCATCAACTAGAAAATAGAAGTCTTACTTTTGGGAAGGGTTGTTCAAAACCAAGTTTAGCTGCCTAAAAATAGATTGTTTTTGTGTCATTGCTGTTTTTGGTATTCTATTAGTGAGCATGCAAAAGCCCTTTGGATCCAGAAGTTTATGACTGCTGCCTCCAGAGAGGGTCAACTGTAGAGGCTTCTGTACATCCACTGGGGGAGGTCACCTCAGATTTGTATGTGCTCTTTCAAACATGATTGCATACTATCGTTGCTTCAGTGAGGTGTTTATCTTTAAACAGTTAAAGAAACAAAACAAGCTCATTTCTCCTCTCATCTCACTGGAAGAAAATCATAATTTCTCTGGGGGTATTCAAAGACAGGATACCACATTTCATAAAGTTATCGAGAATAAAATGTTCCCTGCCTTCAAAACAAAAGCTTTTGTTGTTGTTTGCTTTATGAAAAAGGCAGACAGAAATCACCCAGATCTTTGCGTATATAGGTTTAAAGTTGGGATATGTGGAGAGGGGACCTTAGAAAGGTGCTGCTACAACCGGGGTCCATGTACAAGTTAAAAAATGCTACCAGGCTTGTTCTCGTAGACAGATTTCTTCATATATTTGTTTTGATGTTCCCAGAACTTTAAGCTGTTGATGCAAGTGTATTGTTTTTTCCTATTGATTGTTTCATTATATTCCACTAGGGCTACATAGATTTGATTAACAACCTTTTCAGTTTATAGGAGGGAGGGAGGTGGAAAGGGGAGGAAAGACTGAGGTGGGAAAGGGGATGGGGAGATGGGGTGGGAAACCATTCTAGTGTTTCGTGAGGGATGACTTGGCCAGGGCAGTGGCTGAGGGATGGTAACAAGTGATCAGACTCCACATGTATTTTGAAGGTGGAGTGAAAGCATCTTCTGAGGGCCGGCTTGAGGAGTTGGAGGAGACAAGGGTGGAGACATTGAGTTGAACGATGAAAACGAAGGACCTGGTGCCATTTCTTCAGCCTCCAAAACTGTGAGCTGTGTGTGTGTGTGTGTGTGTGTGTGTGTGTGTATTGAGTTCCTAAGGAATTTACCAAGCCAGCAAAGAGATTCTTTCATATATTCAGAGAAACAAACAAACAAACAAAGGCTAGAACAAGTTTATAGTCAGGGGCTGTATTTCAGCAGCTTTCTGTCTCCTTTGGTAGCATGTCAAAAATGCAGGTGATTTAAATTTCCTTGCACATAGAGGAATGAAGAAGTTTGGAATTTTTATGCATGATCAGGACCTGTGTTTGGGAAAATGTAAACTCATCACAGTGGAAAATGTGTTGTTTGGAGTCTGGGGGTAAAAACAAAGCTGATGGTTTTGGAGAGATTGCCGGAGCCAGATGGCCTAGTGCTTTCCCAGTCTGGCGGTCCAACTGCTCCCTCCTGGATAATATACAGCCATTTGTTCGGGGATATTTACGCTAGAGCTGTTTCCATGTGAATGTTTGAACAGCATTAAAAACGAACATATTAGTCGGGATGCATTTATCGAACTTGTGTGGCTGTACAGACAGTCTGTTATCTGTGTGTGTCTTGCTGAGGGGGATGAAGGACTGTTTGAAAATGGACGTTGGTGAATTGTTGACATAGTTTTTGAGCAGGAAAGATTTGGTCTTAGTGAGTAATTAAAATATATACACACTGGAATCAAACTAATGGCAGTAATGACAGTACCTGTCTCAAAGCTCTGTTGTAAAAATAAAATGAATTCATACACAGAAAAGGCTTAGAACACTGACTGTTACATATTAAGTACATAGTAAATTAGTTGTTCTTATTATTTTATTATTATTGTTGCCTGATTGGCTTGGTCGAACCAATTGTTTCTACTCATATAGCAAATGTAACCACAATCTGAGTAAAATTCTATTTATTCTAGGAAAAAATGGAATTCAGGGTTATTAGAAATACTTAGTTTTGTTTACCCCCAAGGCATTTAAATAACATAAGGGCTTATAGTTCCTTGAGACCTAAGGGATGCATTAACATTCACTACATTGGGAGCATGCTTGCATTTATTTGGGGCTGTGATGTAACTTTAACTCTTGAATATGATATCATTCCTTCACGACTTCCCCAACTCCTGAAAACCGGCCTGCTTAGCTGTTGAGCTGAAATTACATCTTTGCACTTTGTTCACCAGTAGCCAAGCTGCTACTTGAGACAAAATGATTTTTAAAAAAAATTTTTACCCCACTATTAATGTTGGATTGTTGTTTGACACAATTATTTATGAAATGTCAAAGATTTGTGATGTTTTCTTTGGCATGGCTTACATTTTAACTAGGGCTCTTTCACCTACTGGAAAGAAGGACTGTATTAGCTAGCACTTTAAAAGAAAGAAAGGAAAACAGAAGAATTTGGTGGGGGATGTAATGATTATTATACAGTGTATTGATACCATAAGTGTCAGTGCTGTTTTTTGCTTCCTCGATTCCTAGCAATTTGCTATCAAAGGCTTCTTGATAGTTTATATTTAGAAGATATTTCACTTCTGGTTGAAGGAGGTACTTTTAACATTCATGACCTTGTTCTCCAAGGTGGGAAATAGACTTGGTCTTTTATTTTGTATGTGGAAAGAGGAGTATCATGTTCAAGGTCATTGTTTTGATTTATGTGGGAAATTACAAGTTTTTGCTACTTAGATATTTCTCTCTGTTCTCCCTCCTCTTCTTTCATTCTGAAAATTTGAGGACAAGTTGTCTATTGTAAACCAAGAAAAATTCTTGGGAAAGCAAGTGTTTTCTCATTGTGCCTTTTATTTGGTGCGGAACACAAAGAGTTAAACTGTTAGAAAAGTAAACAAAGAGAAACCATGCTCAACTCTCTGAACTTTCCTTTGCATCCTATTGAAGTATGATCCTCCTGTATGTTCACTGTGTATTTTTTTGCTTTGCTGTGTGGTCTTTATCCATAGTAAGTTTCAATGAACTTTTAAGCCTCAGCAGTATTTTGGAAAAGCAGGGATAAACTATACTTCAAAGATTCCTTTTAAACAGTGATGACTGAGGCATGCTTGGTATACTGTTTGATTGATTTTCAGAGATGCTGCATGTTGATTTATAATTGAGCATTTGAAATTAGTGGCATTTTTATCTTCTAACAGTAAAATCCCCAGCACTGTTGTTGCCTAAGGATGTGAAACTTTTAACAACTTCTATTTTTTTCTTCTTTAATTAATTATTTTAAAATATTGTTCAAAAATCTGACAGCGAAGAGATTAATAAAAATAATATGCATTCTTTTCTTTCTGCTTATGATTTTCTGTCTGCTTATTAGAGTTGGTGTTGAGAGGATGAAAGCTAAATAGTACATTAGAAAATTAGATATCCAAATGTGACCAGTTTCCATAATTCGTTTCTCAATAGCACCAGGTTTTTAAAGTTGAGATGTGGTTGTATGTGCTTACTATATAAGTTTTCTTCCTATCCAAGCAAGCATTTCTACTGCCTTAAGGGATTTAGTTGCTCTTGGCAGGATTAATGTAAACATCATTTTCTGCTTGATATTATATTTTTTGTTTCTACAGTTATAAACCTCAACTTGATTCACCTTCAATTGATTTATTTAAATAATGCATTTTATATAATTTCTCTCCCTCTCTCCCATCTTAGTGACAACTTCTCCCATCCTCACTTCTGATAAACACATTGATTTACTTAAGCCACTGTTGTCTTTGTCCCTCCCTCAGCAGACTATCTTCCTCCCAGTGAGCAGACACATGATTTACTATGGAGGATGACAGTGAGCCTTCTTCTTGGTGCTCTATTGTCTGGGCCCTAAACCAGCTGTCTATTAAAATGGTTTCACTTAAAATAGTCAATGCTGTTTATATGCTCCTGGGATCTCCCAGCTGATCTAACCTCAATCAGCTTGCCTCAAACCCCAGAGAGGCACACATTTAAATTAGGAAAAGAAGCAGAAACTTCCCCCCTTAAGTTGGCGTTAGAGGATCCCTATCCTTTTGGGGTTTAACATCTGGGTTTGCTGAACTGTGAGCCAGTCTTGCTGTGTGTGCTAAATGTAGATGGTAGAGACTGGATCAGAGGTTTTCAGGAGCTGGAGGGAGAACTTGACATTGAAAAAAAAGTCTGAAGTATGGGTTATTGTTACTACTGCATTGGAGACGTGGCTCCCTATACCAGATGCCATCAGAATGTTGATTCTGGGCCCCTGTTCTGTGTGCTTTGTGTGTGCATGTGTGTTCTAACAAGTCTTTTTAGTTACAAAACCCTTTTAGGGTTGGAGGTGGTTCTGCCTTTGGATTTCACTAGAAAGCTTGCTCCCTGATCACTGTAGTCAGAGGAATTTAGTCCTTCCTAGTCCATGGTGGACTTCCACTTGCTTTTATTTTAGGAATGCCAGAAGTGACACTTCTTCCTCTGCCTTTCTTTATGCACTGAAAACGTAATCTATCTGGGTCCAAAGAGACGGAAAGCAGAAACTTCGAGATTCCACATCTCCCTAGAGTTCTTAATTATTTCTGAGCAAATCCAAACTCTTGGTTTCATTTTTCTATGCTTGATTTGGAAAAAGATTCTCTGTTTTGACTCTGCTGCCAAAAGCAAAGTGGCAGTTTGGTATTTGGTGAAGAGATGTATTACAGAGGCACTGGACCTTTAACAAGTGATGTTCAGTTACCAAGGAGAAAACGGGACTTCTGAGAGTCCTTGTCATACACTGTCTGGTGTGGGGGTGTCCTGAATGTGCTTTCCTCGCAGTGTGACTTTAACCTGATATCATGAACCCACTCATTTCAATGGAACTAATGGCCTAAGTAAAATAGTGTTTATTTCATCTAGAAAGATTTAAAATGAGAACATCTGACGTAACTGATATGCGTGCCTCCCCCCCAAAGAAAATCACACGTTCTTTTTCCTTTTTTCTTTCTTTCTTCAATAGGGAAAACTTTACTGGTATCTGGAAATTTACTTACCAAGTTACTTGTTTTAGTTTAGCAAGATAAGCACTAAAGTTGAAACAGAGGTTATCTAGAGTATTAAGAGAACATATAAATAATTTAGTGATAAGATTTAGCAGAAATGCGTCATTAAGAATTTTTAGCACTATGCATAGATCTAATCAGTAATTTGCTGTTTTTTTTCTTTTTGAATTTTAGAAACAGTGATTGCATGAAATGAAGACAGATGTATTTTTTTATTATTATGTTAATTAATTAATTGATTAGCTTTGTGAGCAGCACAATGTGAGTGTGGCGGTCAGAGACAATATGGAGCCAGTCCTCTCCTACCATGTGGGTCTTGAAGATTGAACTCAGGTCATCATTCTTGGTAGTAGGTGCCTTTACCTACTGAGCAATCTTCGCCACAAGTTACAGTTTTCAGAGTATTTCTAATGAATGCATTTTCTTGAGTAAAGCAGTTTCTTGGCAATTTGGAAAGGCCATTAAAGAATGTAGAAATGAGGGTCCTGGAGATGGCTCAGAGGATGAAGATGTTTGCTATTCAAGCCTAGAGACCTGAGTTCAATTTTTGGACCTACAAAGTAGAAAGAGAAAACTGACTTCCCTCCCTCATGTTGTTCTCTGACCTCTCCACACATACAATGGCACATGTACCCCACCCCTTGACATGAACAAAATAATAAATAAATATGATAATATAGGGAAGAGTTACATAATACATGCTAAAACTAGTGACAGAGTAAAGCATAGTAAGACATTAACATAATGCAAGTTATTTCTCCAGAAAATATCTATGAATTACTAATAAAGCAAAAGGTAAAATAATGCTGTAGTGTGGAAAGCTGGCTGATGATCACTGGTGGATGCTGGGCATCAATCAAATGGGCAGAGTTCACGTTGGCAGCAGGAGACCTAGGGTCTACCGTAACCTAACTCAGAGAGCATTCAGTATCACACCGCGGTGGTTTGGCCTTGAAGTTCAGAACTTTAATATGAGCTTGAGAAATTCAGATAAACTGAAATAGAGGGAATTTCTACAAAGTAACTGGCTGGTATTCTTAATGTCAATGTCATGAACCACAGAGACTGGAGAATATTTGGAATTAAAGGAGACATAACACCTGGGTGCATGGGTAGTATTGGATTTTCTTTTGCTGTAAAGGACATTATTATGTAATTGGTAAATATCAATAAGGTCCAGAGATTAGATTATTGTATTGTATCGATGCTAAT
Organism: Nannospalax galili; assembly: GCF_000622305.1. Classification (NCBI taxonomy): domain Eukaryota; kingdom Metazoa; phylum Chordata; class Mammalia; order Rodentia; family Spalacidae; genus Nannospalax; species Nannospalax galili. The sequence continues at coordinate 1,107,824 of NW_008358387.1, read as the reverse complement.
TTTCTGATTTAGATAATTGGACTGTGATTATATATGAAAATTTCTTGTTTTCAGGAAATGCATGCTGAGATATTGAGGACATATCTACAATTTACTAAAAAATGATTTAGGGAAAAAGAAAACTATGAAGCAGAGTTAGTAAACTGCAAACATTTGAGGGATCTGGGTAATGAATATCCTGAACTTTTAAGTATGTTCTTTCTACCATATTATAAGCCTACTTATGTTAAAGTCAAATTATTATTATTATTATTATTATTATTATTATTATTTATTTTGAGACAAGGTCTGGCTATATATTCCTGGCTGGTTTGGAAATTACTATGTTGACCAGACTGGTCTTGAACTCCAGAGATCCATCTGCTTCTGCCTCCAGAGTGCAGGGATTAAAGGCATGCAACACCATGCCCATCCAGTAAAAACATTTTAAAAAATACAAGGTTATGATGAGTTAGCCATAAAAGAACTTTTATTCCAATGGACTAGTGCTTGAGAAATGTTTTCTCTTCATGCAAACACTTTCCCTCCACTTTTAATTTGTTGCCAAGCTTGCTTTGCTATGTGGTCAGATAAGATAACCAGGATGTAACCCGCGGATCTGTCCACCCTGACCTTAAGTTATATAGGCTCTGCAAATCTCAAGTTCAAAAACAAAGTGCATGAAAGAGAGAGTGTGCTGTAAGTTAGGCTTTCTACTTCCTAAGAATAGTCTCCGGTTAATTTAAGTAGTTTTGTCACTAAGAAACTGAGGGTTCTGTGAATGTGTGAAAGTAATTTTATTAACAGTTTGAAGCTGTGTTATATTAGCATTATGCAGCGACACAGTGTTAAGTGAGTTTAATGTATGCTATACAGAACCCTGCTCTGCTGATAGCTGTGTACTTTGAGGTATTAATGTGTAGATCCACAAGGAGGCCTGAGGTTCAGGGAACTTTGCTGATGTTCCGAAGCAAAATGTTGGTGTTCTCATTACAAAAAATAGAGAAAAACATTTTGGCTATGAGGTGGTTTGGGAGTCCAGGTTTTGAGAGTGAGACTTAATTCTTTGTTTAGAATGCTAACTTTGTGACTTCAGCCCCCCCCAGCATATGCAAGCTAGTATTCCTGTTCAGGTGGGGGTACACCCTGTGAAAGCACAGGTTTTCAGCCTGTTGGCAGGAAGAGGGATTTTCCCTGATTGTGAATCACTTCAGAAATGACACAGTCACTGAATGGACTGGTTAGCTTCCCCAACACTCAATTCCTATAGCTAGAACACTAAATGTTGAGCTGGAGAGAGGAAGACACAAAGGTGTGTCATTGACAATTAAACATGCATGCTTTTCTAGATTTGAGATGCTACTGCAACCTATTTGACCTTCTGAGCCATTCCTCCTTATTGATTAGATTTATTTTTATTCTGTATTGAAAAGGAGAATTATGGTTGTCTTGACAACAGGAGCCCATCACATACACTGATCTAATACTGTGTATGGTAAGGTGGTAGACAGGGCAGAGAGGAATGTATCCTGCTACATTCAATTTGGGCTGATCCCGAGCAATGTCATCCTGAAATATCCTGTCATCAGCTCAGTGAGGCTTTCTGCTCCTAAAAGTTAATCAGCCCCCAACAGGGGCAAGGTGGTCAAGAAGTCAATAGTTAGAGCTTATCCTCTACCACTTGTTTCTATTCTTAGTTAAAATCATTCCTTTATTTTCAGGCCATAGTCTATGAAGGCCAGGACAAGAATCCGGAAATGTGCCGAGTATTGCTCACACACGAGATCATGTGCAGGTAAGAGATACCTTGAGCTCCCTCTTTAATTAGCAAATTAAAGATGAATTTATATCTCAAATCTAGGTGAACTTGATTCTATTTTGGGGGTATACATTTATCTTGTTTCTAGTGGATAATCTAGAAAGAATTTTTAGATACCCTTGATAGTGTCAGTCATCACAGAAGTAAGTCCTCAATTATCATATTTCATCTTTAAAGACATTCATTTCCATTTTGGAAAAAGATGTTATTTTTATTTTTAATTATGTGCATACATGCGTGGGTTTGTACAGTACCTGAGGAAGCCAGAAGAAGGCATCGGAGCTCTTGGAGATGGAGTTACAGGTGGTTGTGAACCACCGATTATAGATGTTGGGAACCAAGCACAGGTCCTCTGCAGGAGTTAAGTGCTCTTAATGGTTGAGTCATCTCCTTAGCCCCTACCTTCCATTTCCACTTTGATGTTATACTGTTAATGACCACAAAGCAGAGCCCTTCCTTCTCCTTTGCAATGGAGCAAAATACAATGCAACCCTTTTCGTGTGAATACATGCACTCAGGTGCATTGTTAATAAAATGAGTAAGAGTTCTCTTGAACTCAGTGAAGGTTTCTATTGAGGTAAACTTGAAAGTTATGGTTCCTCCTTTTGAGTTTTCCACTTAAAAATATAACCAATCATACCCAAGCCTTATTTCTCCTTAAACTGTGTATTTCTCTCTTTTTTCTCTTTTTCTTACATCTGTTCTTTTACTTCCTCCATATGCATCCGAACATAGCTAATATTTCTTAGAGATAGTAAGCTTTGAGATTTGGGGAGGATAGCAAAGACCAGTCAAGGACTAAAAATTCATGCTCCTCATAAGTGAATGTCTGGGTTTTTTCTTTTTTTTGGCTGTAATCAGACGGAAGTGGCATTCACCTCCATGGCCTGAGCCAGTCCTCACGTTGAAGGGATGAGACCAGAGAGCAGCCCTTTAGCTTGTATTCTTATTCTTGTGAAATAACCATAGCCTTTGCTCCCAACATATTCAGAGTAATTGGATAAGCAGGAAGATGCCACCACCCATCAGAGGAAGGCTACTAATTGCTTTGCTAGCTGAGCAGGCTCTTCCTGGCACAATGTGTGCTTAGTTACTGATTGCCATTGACCAGTTGATGAGAGAGTTCAGCTGCCACCTCAGCGTGGGGTGGGTGGCCCTCATCTGCTGCTCATAGACTGTGTGGGCAAAACAGTCTCAAGATTCTAGAGGTAGAGATAGAGTCCAAAGGGCTTTGTGTGTTTCCTGAGTGAAATCCTAAGTATTAACACTGTGTCTGAAAAATTCCATTTTTTCCCTCTAAAAAATACTTCTGATTTATTATTCTAAAATATACAGGAGTTTCACAAGTTTTCACTTCAGTGATTTGTAAAACTTGTTAATTATTCTAAAAACCAGATTGTTTTTTCTCTCTTTAAAGCTCAACCAGGTTGTTGAGCTTTAAAGCATCAACAGAACCCAAATATATGGTAGTGGTTTTCTTAGAGTATCGGGCAACAGTTAGTGTTATTCTGTGTGTACTAATTATATATGATAGAGGTGAGTGGTGCTTTTCAGAATTATATGAGTAAAATCCACTTTGAAAAGCATTAAAACATGACCTCCTTTATGTTACTATTTTTCCAATTATTTCTCTATTATTTTAGCCTCCTACAATTAGCATGTAATTAGACTGAATTTTCCATGTAGTATTACATATGATTATAGCAAAACAGGAAATAGACAGGAAGATGGATCTCAACCAACAGGCCAGACACTATCCATACATCATTGATTTGCATATGTTTGGACTATGCTGGAAATAATTCTGTTGAAATACTTAAAGATATATTATGCCTTTCACACACAGGCCTTTCCTCTATTAATGCAGTTTATATTTTCCTTGTTTTTAAAATTCATTGGTCCAAACTGCTTTATTATGCTGGTTGGTGTGCTTCGCAGTTGATGTTCTCTCTATTTTTCAGAAACATAAAAATAACAAAAATAAAATTCTCAAGTCACTGAAGGCAAATGACGCTGTTTGTACCCAGTGGCTAGGAGGGAAAAGCCATATCCCAAATGTCATCCTGCTAATGTTACAGATTACAGCTTTCCTGGCTGCCTATAGATGTGGAAGGGGTACTGTTTGTTTACCAGGATGCCATGACCCCATTACACAAACCTGTCATCTATTGTGTGGCTAACAGTCTTTTAAATTGCAAATCTGATGCTCTTTAGGGGGCTTCAGGAAAAAAAAAATTCTCACTTTCCACACCACCCTATTTCTCTTGATTTCTTGCCTGTTGTAAGTGGAAGTTGGGATGTGCTGAATTTGCACCAGGGGTGCAAATGCAGCCTCAATTATAAGCATAAAATTAGAGTCTGTTCACCATTAATCAGCCTGGCTAATTGCTATGCACCACCATTAGCCATATGGTGTGAAAGACAGCTTGCTCTCCCCAAGATGAAATTTCTTCATTGCAGACATGAAATAGTGAGGGCCCTGGATTTTAAAATAGCTTGTTTTAGATATTTAATTTCTAAACAACTTTCTGCAGTGCTTTCTATCAAAGCTAACGGCACAATAAAACTTTGCATTGATGTCACAAAAGCTGTATGTTTATAGTATGCTGGGTATGAAGAAGAGAATTTAGATAGACAAGAAAGGGGCTTGGTGTGATTCTGTTTATTACTGGCAAATGAAAAAGAAAGATAAACAGGACACAGTTGTGTCTCAGGTGTTACAAATTACCAAAACACCACTGTGTTTTGTGGAGAAGGTGACTCCCATTATGTGGGATGGCCAAAGAAATGGCCACCATTAGTTTATGATTATTGACCCTCAAAGACAAACCCTCTTTGATTTTATGACATGGAGCTCTTCTATAAGATTAGGAGAGTCTCTGCCCTTGGGTGAATTGGAACCTATCATACTGGTTATGGTAGTGAAGTTCTTAAAGCAGGACTCCGTGAATAATGGAGTGCCCTTTTCTTCATAGGACTCTACAAGAGATTTGATTATATGGGCATGCATCCAGCCTGTGCTTAAATGCAAATGGATAAAAAACTCAGCTGGGTAGTTGCACTTTGTTTCCAGCCCCCTCTCCTCCCCAGACATACCAAATAAACCCAATGTTCAGGGCAAAAGCGGAGTACAAGCATCCTCTTTATGGAAATGCTCTTTTTTTTTCTTTACCAATGCTTTATCTGTAGGCAAACCATGAACCCCTCAAGGCTAGCCTGCTTTCTGATAGGCTTTTTCTTCCTCCTTCTTTTCCTGGTCTATTCTGAGTTCCTCCTCCAAGTTTTCCTAAGTGCTTCAGTTGTCCCATTTGTATTTGTGAAGTAGGGCTTTAATATTATCTCATAGGGTGGTACTTAAGGTTAAATGTTATAGTCCCTGTAAATTATTGCTACAGTACTTGACAGAGTCAGAATTGAAAGACTGCTGTGATTAGTCATAGTGATATATCTGCTGTTCCTAGCCAAGTATTTGACTCTCTGTTGCTCAAAGTAAGCAATGGTAAGAGAATATTGAAAGGATGTTATGTGTCTATCAAAACATGAATCTACTTGGCTCATTACAATTGTGGTGGTTATGAGTGTCTTCATCTTTTAACACCTACTTTGTGCAAAGCCTTGTAGAATTTAGATAAAGTCCCATAGTAAAAGAGCTTATGATTTATCCTGGGAGTTGAAAACTAAGTAGCCCCCAGACTAAACCCTGGCAAGGGGTGAGTATGTGATGGAAGGTTGAGGTAAAGGGCTGTGTCTGTTGAGAGGAGAGAGGAAAGACTTTAGGTGGGTCTTAGCAGTGGGACTGGGAAGAGATGAGGTGGGAGAGGGATTTTAGAGGAGTGTTTGTGGTCCAGGCAGGATTGCTTTGTGGAGGTATGAAGCTGGGCAAACCTTAAGACTTCAGAGTTTGCTTCCCAGAAATGAGAATGGACACTGTGCAAGACGGTAGAAAAGGTGGAGGAATAGAAGGGTTCGATGGCTTTGTTCTTGAGGAGTAATCATTGAGTAAAAAGGGAGGGCATGTTGGAGACTAGGAAGAAGAATCTCGAGTAGACAGGGCTCAAGAATAGAGGGAGAGTGTCTCAGAGTGGACAAGTCAGTCATATAACATGTGCTAGAGAGACATAGATGGGCATAGACAGAGAAAAGACCCAGGTCACTGGCTCTCTGGGACAGGAGTTCATGTGGGTGCTGGGAGGTCGGCACCACATTTTTTATGGTGACATTCTCAGGGAGGATACGGAACAGTGAAGAAATGGACTCAGGAAAAGAAGGAAATCTTGACAGTGTTTGTAAACAGGGAGAAAATTAAATCAGGAGGAAAGAGTTGCAGATGTGAAGCCCATCAGTATTTATGGGCAGGATGTTTCATGTGAGGTGGAAGGAGAGGGGCCTGGAAGTTCAGGTGGCTTGTAGTCAGTGTTCTGAAGACAGGTGCCTTTTAGATATAGGAAAAAGATGGATGATAGAAACTAGTCCTCCTTAAAACTATCAATTAGACTACTTTGATAAGTCATCTAGTTCAGGCTCTAGCTACTTTAGATAGGGAAGATATTTTTTATTGTCAAGTTCAGAGTTTGAAGTGGCCCCTTTAGCAAGGAGTGATTGTACATGCCTATAATCTTGGCATTTGGGAGGCAGAGGTAGAGGATTGCTGCAAGTTTGAGGCAAACCTGTATAGTAAATTCTGGCTCAGCCAGGGGCTAGCTACATAGCAAGAGCCTATCTTAACCTCCCCTCAGTGATGCCTGTCTTCAGTGGCAAAAGCCTCTACTTAAGTTATGTGTTTGAGATGAAGATCTGCAGGCACCAAGATTAGGGACCATTCAGCTGTTTCCTGCCCTGATTTATGAAGCCGTGAGTCAGCATACTAGAAATCTGCCACCTGTGTTAGGCTGCTAAGGAAGGCACTCCTAAATTTGCTTTTCCCCTGAGTACGCAGAACTGGTTGGGAGATACAGGGTCCTCTGGAGAAAAGGCTGCTGTTCTGAGTCCTCAGTGTATGTCACACACCAGGCACGGGGACCCACTGCTGTGACTCGCTACATGGCTGTCCTGTCATTTGGTTTGCAGACCGAAAGGGTTATAAACAGTAGTGGCATCTGCCTGGTTTTGGGGGATCCAGATCTTGTGCAGAACAAATTAGGAAAGTCCAAAGATGCCTGCCATAGGGAGCAAGTGCTGAGCCTATGCAGAAACAGATGGTAGGAGTCAGACAGTCCTGAATGGGTGGACGCCTCAGGTCTGTCCACTCTGTGTGCTTTGATCAACACAGTTACTTTCCCTTTGCAACTGTTTCATTTACTGGGTTGCTTTAGTGTGAGGCCTTTTCTTCCTTAAACTTTAGTGACTGTATTCTTTCAGCTTGTCCCTCTCGCTTAATACCTATCTTGGGTATAGTGGAGATTGCTGCCCATCTTTCCTGGTTTGACTTTAGCGGAAAGAATTTAGGGCAGGAAGAACTCACATGGGCAAGACTAGCTCAAGGTCGTAGAGCAGTTCTTTGCCCTGCTTGGTTCTCGGAAGCTACAGGTAGATGTCACCTCAGCCTTAAGGAGCAGGTGGGAGAGATGATCAGCAGGTAAAGCACCTGCCACTGAGCCTGATGACCTGAGTTTAGTTACCCTGGGCTGACATGCTGGAAAGAGAGAACTGACTATTATAAGTTGTTCTCTGACTTCCACGTGTGCACTGTGGCATGTGTACACCTGCACACACATATACACAATGAAAATGTAATAAAAATAGAAAAAAGAAAGACCTTCCTTCTATTTGTGGTTAAGTTTAAATTTTTGAGTAGGAAAGCAATATTACAACACAAAGCAGAAGGCCAAAGAAATATGAAAACAAAGTCTTTTCCTCCAGCCTTCCCCACTTTCTGTTCCAGTTTTATAGATTAAGTCATTGAAGTTCTTATTTAAGAAATGACTCCTGGGGGCTGAAGAGATGGCTCAGTGGTTAAGAACACTGATTGTTCTTGCAGAAGACTGGGGCTCGAATCCCAGCACCCACATGGCAACTAACAACTGTCTGTAGCTCCAGTTGGTCTCTTCTGTCCTCCGTGGGCATTACACAACACAGGTGCACTTACCTCCATGGAGGCAATACACGCATACACATAAAATAAAAATAGTGGCTGGGCAACGTGGCACACACCTGTAGTCCCAGCACTGGGGATGCAGAGGCAGGTGGATCTCTGTGAGTTCAAGGCCAGCCTGGTCTACAAAGTGAGTTCCAGGCCAGCTGGGGCTACAGGGAGACCCTGTCTCAAAAGGACCAAAAAATAAAAAATAAATAAAAAACTAAATAAACAAAATATTTAAAAAGACTCCTGAAATCCAAGCACTAGATTCAGTTCCCATTGTTGGGGCTGTGGAGGGATCCTACCAGTCAGTCTAAGTTTCTGTACATATGGGGTTTACATTTGAACATGAGAGATAATAAAATTAGACAATAAATAAATGTGTATTGTACAGAGGATGCTATGAAGCAGGGTCAGAGTGGGGTGCTTTCTTCAGCTGTAGAGATTTGAGTGAAATGAAGGAGTGAATCACACTTGCCACAATTTCTCTCTTCCTTTCCCTGTCATTTGTCTCTCAGAAATGGGCCCATGACTTTACCATTTCATAACTAGTTTTTCTTCACTCATAACACAATGGAGAGTTTTTCCATGATAGTGCATCAGACCCCACCTTCAGTCTTTGTAATGCTGCGCAGAATTCCATATATTCCATGAATATGTATATGCACTCCCAGGCACACACACACACACACACACACGTGTGTGTGTGTGTGTGTGTGTGTGCCTGCATGTGTCTGTATCAGGTCAGGTGCCCAACACCTGATGGAAATGACTTAGGGGAGGAAGGGCTTCTTTTGGCTTGTTTCTGAGAGTTCTGTTCATGGTCACTCTGGCCTGTGTTTCTGTGCCTGTGGTGAGGCAGAGTGTCATGCCAGAAAGCCCTGGTGGAGGAAAGCTACTCACCTTATGGTGGGGAAGAGGGAGGAACAGGGATAGCAGGGATGGCCTCAGGGCAAGATATAACCCTTAGGAACACGTCCCCAGAGACCTACTTTCTCCAGCTAGGCCCTACCTCCTGAAGTTTCCAGAACATGCCCAACATCGTACAACTAGCTTGGGATTTAGGCCTCAACATATGAGTTTGTGGGAGACATTTTATAATCAAGTTGTCCTCTGACCTCTGCATATGCACCATGGCATGCATGCCCACACACTTATATCCAAGCATACACTCATACACAGAAAATAAATAAGTCAAAGTACACCTTTCTTCCATTAACAGCAGCTATCAGATGATTAGCTTGACTTCCTTTATATGTCATTTCGTCATATTAGTTATGAGGTTGCTCATTCATTCATTCATTCATTCAATCACTCATGCCTTAAATCATTTAATATTTGAGCTTTGCTATTCCATCCCAAGTTTCATATTAGGTAAGTAAATTTGCCAGTCTTTACCTTCATGATGCATATGAATTGGGAAAGGAAGATGATGGAATGGGGAAGAGTCCAAATGAAATAGCCCAGTACACAGGTAACAAACAGTATGGTCTTCAGTGTGTGAAGGGCTCCACAGAGAAACAGCCTAGGGAGAGTCTAATTTAGGTTAAAGGTGAGGTCTCCATGTGAGCCTCTCTGAGTCAGGAGGTCTACACTGGGCTCTGGAGAGTGTAGGAACTGTGAGCAGGGACTTGACTGGGCCTGGACCTCAGGTCTGATGGACCATGCCACATTGGAGAAATGGAACTGGACAGTGAGGCTGGAGCTTGGCAAGCTTGAGAGAAAGGGCAGAAGGTTGAGAGGTGGCCTGGCATCATGCCATACCATGATTTATTAAAGTGCAGTGGGAAGCCATTCAAAGGTTTTGAATGGTAAAGTGGCACCTGGGCAGTTTGAAAATAATCTGCTGGGCAGTCTGATCCATTGGTGGGGGTCAGGGTAGAGATCATGAAACCAGGTGGGTAGCTTTTCAGTAGTCCCAGAAATAAACAGAAGTGACACGGATGAAGACAGTGGCAGTGGGGAGGGAGAGGATTGATAGGCTTGTGGAGTGGACTTCTGTCCACAGGTAGCCCCAAGAAAGCTGGAAGACTTCTGGAGGGCATTTCACCCAGGAAGGACTGTGGTGGGTGGACTTGAGGTGTATTTGTTTTTGAAAGGGAAAAATGAAGGTGGAACTGGCTTTCTCATCTACCTTCTTTCCTCCTTGGGTAAAGGAGGATTGACCTGTGTCAGCCAGCTGCTTTTGGAGACTGTATAGCACAGGTTGTTAAAAGACTTGGAGTAGGCTGTTGGAGGAGGTAAGCGGTTTTTAAGTTGCTGGCCTGCAAGCTGAGGGAACGCAGGTGGAGGTGAGGAGCCCCGAGGGATGATGGAGCTAGGGTTAACATTTTATTTGTTTTGTGTGCATGAGTGTGCACATGTGTATATATGTGTAGGCATCCATGTCATGGTGCCTATGTGGAGGTCAGAAGACAACTCAAGAGAGCCAGTTCTCTCCTTCCACCATGTGGGTTCCAGGGATCAAACTCGGGTCTTCAGGTTTGGTGGCAAATGCCTTTACAAAGCTGCTGAGCCATCTCGCTGGAGTTGATTTAAAATTTTTTTTTCATACATGCTAGTCTTAGCATTCCTTCTTCCTGTGTCTTTATTGGTTTCTCATGTGTCAGGATACTTTGCACGTCACACCCTGTAGTGGAGTGTACTAGTATAGCCAGACTTAGGCCCAGAGGAAAGTGTTTCCCCTCAATCAGAAAGGGAATGGTTTGTCAGGTAGGCAGAGCAATTTTTAGCTGGGGCCTTGACAAAGGAGATACAGTTCTTACCATTGCTTTCTGAAGATAAAAGACACGGATGGAGCTCGCACTAAGTATGGAAGCAGATTCATCTCTCAGGGACACAGTGTTGGTGGGTAGAGAGTCTTCTCATCTTTGGTGAAAGACTTCCTATGTAGGGCTATGTTTCTCAGTACTGAAAAACATTCAATGTTCAGTTCTCTCCAGCAGTGCTCTAATTAGGCTGTATGATTCATAAGTAATGCTATGTGTGTGTGAAAGTATGTGTATGTATATGTGTGTGAGAGTGTGTGTATGTGCGTGTGAGTGTATGTAGGTATGTATGTATGTGTGTGAGTGTATGTGTGTATGCGTGTGAGTGTGCATGTGTATGAGTGTGTGTATGTGGGTGTGTATGTCTGTGTGCATCTGTATTAGTGTATGTATGTATGTATGTATGTGTGCGTGCATGTGAGTATGCGTATGTGTGAGAGTGTGTGTGTGTGCACATGTATGTGTGCATGTTGTGTGTACATGTGTATGTGTGTTTATGTGTGCAAGTGCTGTGTGCATGTATGTGTGTTATGTGTGTGCATGCATGTATATATGCATATGTATGAGTGTGTATATGCATGCTTATGCATGCATATGTGTATGCATGTTAAGTGCACGTGTGCATATATGTATGCATATGTATATATGTGTGTTGTACATATGTTTGAGTGGGCATGTGTGTGCATATGTGTATGTGTGTGCATGTGTATGCGTGTGTGCATGAGCAGGTATGAAAGAGGAGAAAAGTACATATTTTACTTGTAGTGTATGGTGCATAACCTCCCGACCCTCTTCATTGATGAAATATGTGCTTCCAGTGTACCCAGGGGTGGAGACCAGCCAGGGGACACATTTGTAACTTATAAACACATTTCAGATGGATAGTTTTCTGCTGACAGTAGATATTTTTCAAAGACATGAATTTTTGGCTTGGGAACATACCTTAGTGGGTAAAGTGCTGTCTAGCATTCAGGAAGCCCTGAGTTCAATCCCCAGGACCCAGTGTGGCATAAAGTGGGTGTGGTGGTACGCACCTATAATCCAGTACTAGGAAGGAGTAGGCAGGTGAATCAGAAGTTCAAGGTCATTTTTGGCTACATAGCAAGCTTAAGGCTAGCCTTGGATACATGAGACCTTTGGGGAAAAAAAAAGAAAAGATGGGGCTGGAGAGATGGCTCAGTGGTTAAGAATGCTGGTTGTTCTTGCAGAAGACCCGGGTTCGAATCCCAGCACAGCTACAACTGTCTGTAACTCCAGTCCCAGGGGATCCAACAGCCTCTTCTGACCTCCATGGGCATTTCATGACACAGGTGCTCTTACCTACATGCTGGCAATACACGCATACACATAAAATAAAAATAATAAATTTAAAAAAAGAAAAAAAGTGAATTCTTTTCACCCTTTAGAATCATCTTAGCCTTTTGTTTTTATAAACATGACAGTCTCAAAGTCACAACCAAGTGGGATTTGAGTAGTGGGTACTTTCTTTGCCTGTGGCTGTTTGTTCTGTGGCCTAATGAAAAGTCATTGGATCTGCTGTCCACAATGTCCCAGAAAACTGAAGAGCTGGCCAGCATCAGCCGTCAAAGCCAGAGCATTAGGAATGTCTCTCTGCACTTCTTCTCTTGATTTTTTTTCTTGTCTTTCTTCTATCTCACCCTTTTCTTGTCTTAATCACTGTGTATTCTCATGGCGATGTTTCCAAAGCAAATAGTTACTGCTTTGGGATTTTTGAGAAGGCTGTGGTTGAAGGGAATGCCACCCATCAAAGAGAAAGAAGTAAAAAAAAAAAATCCATTTAACAGAGCTGACTGGAGGGGGAGAAATTGCTCATGCTTCTTATTGACGCGTTCCACACAATTAGTGTGATCTTGAGGGAAGAACGTTTGAGCCACCCACGACCCTGACTGTTCTCATTGGGTAGATGTAATAACACTGTGCTTCATGTTGAACTCTGCCAACACCCGGGCCGTGAAGGAGAGACCCCATCTTAGGGCTGCAATGCTGGCTCTGGGAGAGCCCCTCTCGAGACTCCTTCGTCCTCTGAGCAGGGAGAGGTTAAGCCTGGCCATTAACCCATAAGTGACCCAAATAGAATTTTCTGTCCCCAGGACCCGTTGATTGCCAGGTATGGCTTTGTGGTAATTCTAGCATTTGCAACCCAGCAATTTGAACCTTCTGTCTGCGTAAATGACGATTTTACATTGTAATGGTTATACTAAATCCTCTTGCTTTTTGCTCCATAGCCGCTGTTGTGACAAGAAAAGCTGTGGCAACCGAAATGAGACCCCCTCCGATCCAGTGATAATTGACAGGTAGGGACCACTCTTCTTTCACTGGATTCGTACTCCTCATAATGAAACACCTGCCTTGTGTCGCTCACGGTCGAGGGTTGGGAATGCATGTGGCTGAAATTTGCCTGTTGGTCTTGACTTACACTGCGCCGAGCAATTGTGATTCCCGGGAAAACCATATGGAATGCTCTTTGGAGGTCTGCTTCTTGGATAGCTCTGGTTTTGTGTCTGATTCATGCTCATAAAGAAATAGCCCACCTTAACCAGTTTCTTTCTTTTTTCAAGGTCAGGTAAGGATCTGGTCCTCAGGGGTCACATAGGCTTGGAAGAAGCCTCTGGCTCCTTAGGTCTTTTTTTTTCTTTTTTTTTTTTTTTTTTTCATTCCTGTCTTTCTGTGGCTCAATCCTCATGCTGTGCCAGGAAGCTTCAGAAATAAAATAATAATAGTTTGTGATTTATGAAATGTGGTTGGGTGCTTATAAATATTTAACTTTTATTTGAAAAATGTTTGAATCATTATCACTTTTAGCTACAGTAGTTCTGTTGGACGTAATCCATCTACATTTTAAGGTTTTATTTATGCATAAAAGCAGTTTAAAGAGATCTGTGAACCAAGGTTTTCTACTGTTGTTTCCTAGGTTTGATTGCAGCTCATACTGTATTGTAAGTTGATTAATTTATCCTGCTTGTCTTAATTATTGTGTTTTTAAACAGATCCATATTACTAATCTGACATGACCAAGTAAATCATTGTGGAATAATAAATCTGTTTTAGTTCTTCAGTGCAATTTTGAGTCAGTGTGCACACATTATGCAGAGTCGCATTCCAAATATTCATTTTACATTTTAATTATTGAAATTCATTGTATGGAAACATGTCTGATAAACCATTTATTACATAGCATTACTCATTGAGAGTTAAATGGTCTGGAAGCTTTATAGAGACAGTCAATTGTCAGCCTGGACAGGAGCTAGCATCTTCTAACTCCAAGAAAAAGAGTCCTGCAGATAAGGCAGATTTGTTCACTGAAGAAATCAAGAACCGAACAAAAATCTGATTTGAGTTTAGTAGTATTGACATTTGAAAACAAACACACAGAAGCAATAACAACAAAAAATCCGTCTTTCAGATTTTTCACATTTCTTATCATGTTTTCCGCTAAAGAAACTAAGCTATTTAATTTGCTTCATCTTAGTGTTTGTAAAAAAAGATTGATTTTTGACCGATGTGATTCTTCATATTTTATCTCAATATTGGTTATCAAGTATCTTTATAAGGTTTTTTTTTTTTTTGGCTTGGATATTCCAATTAAATATCTCCTGCTAACAGTCACTAAAAATATACTTGAGTAATAATGTACTTGCTTCAAAGCTAAAGGAGGTGAAAGTTTGACATGCAGTGACGTTGTGTGTTGTCTGTTGACTGGGAAGACCGAGAGCAGACACGTCAATCATACAATTGCTTTTCCTGCCATGGAAGATAGAAATCTCCAAATGAATAGGGTCAAAGATAAGTACAACTTTTCTCCTGTTAGTTTTTTAAATCTACCTCTTTGGAGCACACCCTTCTAATTTTAAGCAAGTTTTTTTTTTTTTTTTTTTTTTTAACTTTTTTTTTAAGGGAAAAGAATTTTCCTCAAAAATAAGCCAAATAGCCTAAAAATTTTAAAACTGTAAACTTTCTTTCATGCCTCCTGGTTTTTTTTTTTTTTTAACTCTTGTATTAAGAGGAAAGCATTCTGCTCAAGAATCAGTCAAATAGCCTGAAAATTTTGAAACTGTAAGCATTCTGTCATGCCTCATGGCTTTTTTTTTGATTTGTTTAAATGTTGATAAGAACTTTACCTTGCCACCACAAAGAAAATGACCCCCCCCCTTTTAGACTTGTGACTGCATTAAGCTTTAAAGTTCTTCGTTTGGTTTTAAGCTGTGACTCTGATACAGAAGGCTGATATGACTGTGGTTTGAATAACATTTGATTTTGACCTGTTCCTGTGGGTTGCAATGGCAGAAGAAACTTGACTCAGCAGCGCTGTAATTAGCCCGGCCTGTGTTTTTGAAACAGGATTGTGTTACCTGGATTGCATTAGGCGGCCTCTATTGTTACCGCCTTGCATCTGTCCCAGTAGGGTACTTAAAACTGTTCCTTGACTGCTATAGTTCAAACAATTTAGGCAAAATAAGTATGCACTTCGTGCTGTTGGTGACTTTAGAGATACTATTCATGACATTTAGCCTTTAAAAAATTTTTCCCCTTTTTGGTGGGGAAAAGTGGAAAACTCTGTATAGCTAATTTTGATTTCTTTAAGGTAGGGTTACTTTCAAAATGGCTGAGACATCCTGTATGTTCACAAGTCCCAGTGTGCATTTATTTGCTGGCTCTTGCCGCTGTCGGGCATGAACTATGTTTTCATGCAGTGAAACTGGTTGATAGACAAAGCCTCCACTTAGCTGTTTTTGTTTGCATGTGAGTTTTCAGAATTTATTTGCCTTTCCAGTCTTGTCTGTGCTGATATGTGAAACTTCCATTTCTAATAGTGAGGGATAAAAATCACAAGAACTTATACAAGAAAGGGCAAAATAGAAAATATTTTTCAGTTCCACAAAATTGCTACAAAGGAGGAAAAATGATGGCAACGGTGTTTGTATTTCAGTTTCCAATTTCATTTCATATTACCGATTGCATAATATCTGTTACATGCTTAGGGTTTGATTTGCTTTCAGATTTATGGACGTGAGTCCCTGAATATTTCGTCAGAGCAGGCTCTGCAGCCTGCATTCAAGTAGAAACAGTCACTGTTTTCATAATAGGCATACTGCATTTAACGATAATGCTAGGACGCAGAGTGTTGTTCCCTTAGAACTTAGCATAGTTTTAATGTGCAGTTACTTTTTTTTTGAGCACTGATAATGTTTAGTTCCTTTTGCCTGTCCTTCGGAATTTGGAAGAACACCGCTATTTTTATCAGTCAGAAGACTTTCAGCAGTGGTTATTCAGGAAAACTATTTATAGGGTAGATGGAAGAGGCTTTCTGGTCATAAGCAGTGGTGCAGGGATATTTTCGTGTTAAATTTTGGCTACATGATTGGTTGCCAGTAATTTGGGGAATCTCAGCTTGGCAAATTTTCAGAAAAAAAAAAAAGGATTTGACAAAATACGCCATTTCATAATGTGCCTTAGCAAAACAAGGGTCTACTTGCTTCCAGTGGCATGCAACAAAGTAAGAAAATGTGACCTGAGTTATTTTCTTCAGTCATGACAATTTGTCAGAATGTTTATTGGAAAATTGCAGTGTAGGAAGTGTACATCTGGAGTTGACTGCTAGGTTACATTTCTGCTTGATGCCAAGTAGCTTGATTAAGAATCATAAAACTCAGCCAGTGCCCAATGATCCAGATATTTGGGCTATAAAGACATGGGAAAAGTCAAATGTGTTATGTTTAATAGCTGATGACCAGGAACTAATAACAGCAAATTTCATTATCTTTGAGATAAAGGGCTATGTGTGGTAATTATTGTTAAAGTAAAAAGCAAAAATAAGACTTCCAGTTATTGAATTATGGTAGAGAGATTGATTTAACATATCCACTAATTCCTGTTTGAATTTAAAAGGTTCAAAATAAAATTCCTGTTTAGAAATTGAATACATTGTAGTTTTATTACTGCAGTGGAGATCCTAGTGTCCTAACCTTTTTCTTTGGAGTTATCTTAGTTCAATAAATAAAACCTCATTAGACTATTCCCATTTCAACTAGTTTATTAAATTTTGCAGGAGTAATTAGCATAAGCTGTGCTAATTTTTGTGGAAGACTAATGAGGGAGATTCTTAATTAGGTTTACTTTGTAGAAATCAGAAAAGATGATAATGACAAAAGTCACATAGGGTAGTCTGAATTGGGAACCCACTTTCTCAGAATCCATAAAACAGCTTTTGTTTTCTTTATGGAAACTTCATAATATATGCTTGAACTATAGCAAATCAAGAGTAAAGACTGTTATTCTGTATTGTGTTAGTTAAAATTAGAATACTTGCTTGATTTTGAAAAAAATAATTTTTCTTGACTTTTCTCTTTTTTTGGTGTTTTTGAAATGGTCTCCCTGTATCTCCAGCTGGCCTGGAACTCACTATGTAGATCAGGCTGGTCTTGAACTCACAGAAATCCACCTGCCTCTGCCTCTCAAGTGATGAGATTAAAAGTGTGTGCCACCACACCTGGCTTTTTCTTGACTTTCTTTGAGTGATGATGTAGATGAATATAGATGGCCTTATCAAAACAAGTCTCTTTCAAAATTCTTAGTGTTCCTTTCACGTGGAGCCCTGATATTTCCAGTTAGAGTATGTGGGATAAGGACAATCTCTCTCTCT
>NW_008358387.1:1081023-1090466 GCF_000622305.1 Nannospalax galili | reverse complement strand
TGTATTTTCCAATTTAGCAACAGTGCAATGGATGAAATAGACCACTAAGTAAGGGGAGACAGTAAGTTCTTAGGATGGTGGATCCTTAGCTGTTAACAAGTGGAATTTGTTTTTAATGGGTAGAAATAATACAGGATAAATTCCTAAATTATCTTTTTGCTCACATAAACTAAAACCTAGTTCTTTTAGGATATAATAAACTGTGACTCAAGTAATCTAAATTTTGGGTTCCTGAAAGCAAATATTTTAAACTTAGAATTTTAAAGCCTGCCAAGGAATATCCTTCTAATGATTTGGGGTTTGCTGATTATAACAAATGTACTTGTCTCTCTTCTCCACTGTGATAATCCCTATGTTTAGAGCTCTGGGATATAGACAGTAGTATATGACATTAAAAAATACACAACCCAACATGGTCACACATGCCTTTAATCCCAGCACTCAGGAGGCAGAGGCGGGCTGTCTCTGTGAGTTTGAAGTCAGCCTGGTCTACATTGAGAGTTCTAGGTCAGTCAAGGCTGCATAGTGAGACCCTGTCTCAATCCCTTCCCCCAAACCACAACAATAACAGAATCCCTACAACCCACAAATTTTGTGACCTGAAAACTCTAGTCTGTTTGCAATTAGTTCAGGCCACACTGACCCAAAGTGCTCCTAAAAAGAAGAAAAGCAAAAAAAGAATATTTGCTTTTTTCAGAGTTGTTTAAATACTGGGCCTGTTCAGAGAGAAACTTTTATCAAAGATTCTTTTTTATTTCATCTAAGAGGTAAAAATGTGGTCGTAAGCCTTTTCAGAGAAGTATCTTACTATTGAGTTAATTTTCTTGACTAAATCACTCCCCATTTATTTATAGAACTATATGACTATCACCCTGATAGGAAAACAACAGTTACATTCAGACTTAGGACACCTATATACAATTTTACCATTGGGTGTCTGTGTGGGAGAGGTTATGCTCCCCTAAAATCCTGAAGGCATATGGACCCTCAGCAAGTGATTTCCTTAGGTCTTTTATTATCAGTGGTAAATCCCAAAACCCGTGAACATTTTTTTTGTGTTGCATAAAAATAAAGTTCTTCAAGAAGATGAACGTGAAGATATAGTTAATTAACATTGCAAATGAGGTTCTTAGTTTCATGATTTCATTTTATTGCTTTCAGTTCTTCATCCACTTTTTAGAAGGACCAACCAGTAAACAGAACCATTCTGCACAGCACACAGCCCTGTGGGTCACAAAGAACCAGAGGTGTAAATGCATTTCTCAGAGCTCTGATGAACCTTTTCCACCTCCGGATTCCGTAACCTGGACTGTTCAGTTAAAACAAAAGGAAGAGGAATTGGCTCTTTAGAATGCCCCAGGTGGGATAATTGTTGTCCTTTTGATTACTCTGAGAAGCTTGCACTTTTTCAAACATGGAGAACCAGTACCAGTGCAGAGCATGAATTTACAGTTGTTTATTAGCCTTAGTGCATTGAAACATTTGTTTTCTCAGTGGAAATTCACATGTGATTATTAGCAATGAGATTTATGTGAGCAAATACCAGCCTCCAATTTTTTCACATATCAGATGATACCATTCTGGATAGGAGATGGGCCTGGTATTCTTGGGTATGGCTTGCTACTATGATTTAAAAAAAGTTACCAATACAATAAGCTAATAGCAGTCTATATTCCAATTGCTATCAGCTATTCTCAAATATACAACCAGGATACATTAAAACTCATTTCAAACACGCCGACAATATATCATAATGCAAAGTACTTTTGCATGGTGCAACACTGCGGCAGACGCTGTATAATGAACAACAGTGGTTTTCCGTAAAGGAAATAATGACAGCAGCTTCCAAGAAATGTATTTAGCGGAGCTTTAGAGAATCAGCGGTGTGTACGGCCTGGGTGTCAGCTCATGGTGTGGGCTTTTACTCTGTGGCATCATAACTTTTTGCTTCGGTAACAGTTCTGGAAAACTTCAGAGAAGCACCACAGAGTCTCCTGTGTGTCCTGTCAGCGACTTTGCACAGTTAGTTGGTGATGGTAATGCATCAGTATAATAAACATGCTTTTACTTTCAAAGAAGTTGCTCTGAGTTGAAAATAAGCAAAGCAAACCCTCTCGCAAGTATGACTCTCCGTTGAGAAAAATTCTTTCACTACTAGTGTAGCACCCGGCTGAACTCTGCTAAAAAACTGGCCAGACCTTAAAAACTCCATTTAGAGCTTCCAGCCTAAAGAAATGGCATTTTGGTCATTTTAATTTGCATGAGATGTTATCTAAAATAGACTACCAATTCTTTCTTCTCGTTCCTTCCCCTATCCTCTTTACCAGTCATGTAACTATACACTGTTCAGGACAATATAAAAGTGACTCAGTACTCCTGTTGCAAGCAATGAAATATGGCGAACAGTACAGGTTTGTCTTTGGTTGTTTGCTGTCTTAAGAGTGTAGGTAGAGGAAGATAAACCTCCCTTGCAAACCATTTCTCCAGTTACAAGTCTTTGTCCAGAAGCAAATGAAGGTTTTAATGTTACAGTACTTGTTATAATAGAATTTTAATTGCCCTAATCCTGCTAAAGTATGAAGCTGAGTGTGTGTGTGTGTGTGTGTGTATGTGTGTGTGTGTGTAGGCATGTATGCATTCTACATGGGGAAGGAAGTCAAGTCCCCCAAAACAAACAAAACAACCCCAAACTCTGTCATAGTTTCCTCTGGGGGGAGGTCACTCGCTTAAAATGATGTAAAGTTAATGAAACTGATTGTGGGGGAAGAAATAAGCCATTGGCATTTCATCTTTGTCAGATGTACCCTAGCTTCGGTGGGAACAGAGTGGTGTTTGGTGTGCTTTGGTAATTTTTAATTTTGAAGGTAAAGTACTTAGTTCCAGTTCCAAACATGCCCCAAGCCCTACTTATAATGACTTAACTAGACAAGCTGGCAAATTAGCTAGCTGGATCCCACATAATAACCTCCGAAATGGCCCTCAGTAACTGTACCATCCTGCTAACTGAGGCACAATAGTTTCTTAATATAATATAAAGTAATGGTGTTAGGCAACACATCTTTAATAAGATATTGTTCCTGCCTTTGCCATATGCTACGGAGCTGCCTCTCACTTGGTGGGCTTTTGATTCCTCTCAATAAGATTATTTCAAATACTTTAATCCTGAATCATTGACATGAATACAAAGCCCTGGTGACATCTAATAGATGCCTCTTAGCTTTGCTTTTCCCCTTGTTCCTTTCCTTTTGCTTTTTACCTGACAAAAAGCTTATGGACACTTGGGCTCTGTCTCTCAGGAGCAGCATGGGGGTTCCTCATGAAATATAAAGGAGGAAAAAGGACCGACAGAGGCCCGATAAGCTACAGAGTGAAGGGCCATAGATTAAAAGTAAATGCCAGTAAGTCCCCTTCTGCACACTCACTTGCTCTTTCATTGTTTTCTTTAACACTTTCAGTGCCAGAGCAGGGAGAAGAGGGAAGAGAGTCACCGACGTGCAGACCAGCCTATTAATCGGGGCATGGTCATTATACGCAGTGTGCAAGCCTGGGGCAAGATTGTCAAAGTTTGGTTCATGTAGAGGTTGTGATGGTATTGAGAAAAAGTCCTTTTAATCTATATCAGTACTCTCTGAAGAACTTTTTTGTCCATTTGCTGTTCAGCTGACAGAACATTGATAATGTGGGATGAGAAGTGGGTGAGTAGAAGGTGCTTTTCTGTAGGGTGTGAACACTGGGTACTCAGGACACTGTCAGGGTGGAAATAGTTTCCTTCTCTTGTAATCAATGAACTGAAAATGATCAAAGTAAGATGTTTTCCTAGCATTTTATTGTTTTTATTTATATGTGTATGAGTGTGTTACCTGCATGCATGTAAGTGTACCCATGTAGTACAATGCCTGTAGAGGCCAGAAGAGAGTGTCTGATCCCCTGGAACTGGAGTTAGGGAGTTAACTGGAGTTAACTGGAGTTAGCTACAGTTGTAGCTGCCATGTAGGTGCTGGGAACTGAACCCTGGTCCTCTGCAAGAGCAGCCAGTGCTCTTTACCACTGAGCCATCTCTCCAACTCCTAAAGTAAAATGTTAAGGTATCTTGCTCCATGGCTACTAGTGTGTTTTCAATGGCATTGCGTCTGTTAGAGCTGTGAATACTCACCAGAGCCGTGTACTGACTTAGATCCTGGGGGCTCATGGAGGAGTTATTCCTGCAGACAGGTGCTTTTCTCTACCTTTCCCAACAGTTGTCATTGATCAAAGCTCTCTTACTCCATTTGCAGATCAGACAGCAACTCTCTTTGCAATTTATTATTGCTCAATATTCAACTATTGGAAAGTCGCTCCTCTTAAGACTATGTTTCCTATTTATCAATGTCCTGCTCATTAGGAATATCTTAGAACGTTATTTTTGATAGTTTTTGGCTAAAGACTCCCCACAAAAGAATTTGACTCTTTAGTTTAAAGAACTCTGACACCTGCATTAGGCTGAATTATACACACACTGATGTACACGCACAGACTTACACACATAATTACACAATTACATATTACACAATTAAATACACACAGTTATATACACACACAAACTTGTTGCAGAAGATAGAAAGTGAGCAGCCTCTAAATTATTAGAAAGTTCTTTAGAAAAGGAAGTTGGTTAAGAGTTCACTTGGTTACCTTTGAAACCGTTGCCAATAGTGTCAAAAACCTATGATTTTCTGCACGATCTTGGTATTTTCTTTGTTTTCGTTTGTTTATTTTTATTTTATGTGTAGAATGTTTTGCCTGCAATGCCCACAGAGGTCAGAAAAAGGTATTGGATCCCCTGGAACTAAAGTTACAGATAGTTGTTAACTACCACATGGGTGCTTGGAACTGAACCTGGGTCCTTTACAAAAATCAGCCAGTGCTCTTAGCTGCTGAGCTATCTCTCTAGTCCCTATCTGGGTAGTTTCTTAAAGCCAAATTCTAATCTTGGCTCTCTGGTATACATCACAGAATACCTTCAAAGAATGTGAAACCTTTCTCCTGTGGCTATAGGCAAGGGGCCCTGCTTGAGACATCCGTATGTTCTTATAAAGACTAGCATACAAACTCTGACCTTTGAGTGCCTTAAAACAAGGAAACAAAACCAGATTACTGCAAGTTTAATAGTCATGTGCCTCATTATGGTATAATACTTGCAAAGTTTTGAGCACTTTAAGATGCAATGTTTCAGATATTTCCCTTCTTACCTAAAGTCAACTCCATTTGACGAGGCAAATGATCAGAAATTTGGCATCTCTAGCTGTCAGTTTGATTTTTTTTTCCCCTGCTATCTTCCATTGCCTGGTAAAAAAAGTTTTCAATACTTCATAATGTATCTTCTATTTAACTTTTCTTGGTAGCCACAATTCATCCTTTCTGTGTGCTACTCTGAACACATTTACTTAACCAGTTTTCTTAGTGACTGTCACACTTACCTTTTGGGATTAAAACTGAAAACAGTCTGACATTAATCACTGTAGCCATTGCTGGGGCAATGCTTGGGTTCATGTAACCTTATGTATTCCTTTGATGAAGACCCCTGTGTATTGCAGTGGGTAAAGCAAGCCCTAATCCAGAGAGAAATCTGACAAAGGCACACTATGCTGGAGAAGGCATAGACTTTGAGCTTATCACTGAGGGGCCACATTCTTCACTTCTTAGTAGCTTTGCCTCAACAGGTACATTTTTCCAGTCCTCAAAATGGGACCATTCATTTCCATTTTGAATTATAATTGAAAGCCTCACTACTTTGGGGGTCATAGTTCAGTGGTGGAGTGCTTGCCTAACGTGAAAAACCTAAGTTCAATCCCCAATATCACCCCCTACACACGATTATGTTTTTCTTTAAAAAGTATTCTAACAAGGATTACAATACCTGCCTAACATGCTGATTGGCCTATTCAAGGGCTTAAAATTAGGTAGCTCTTAAAATTCAAAGTATTTTACATGGATTGTTATTCTTAATGTGATAAACACCATGGAACTTTCTTATAAGACAAGTAGCCTTGTTAAATGAATCATGGTAACTAAGTCTTCTTGGATGAGGTATCACTCATTGTTTTTCTTCCCACAAATATTTATTCAGCTCCTACTGTGTTGCACATGCAATGTTCAGGATTGTTCTGGAAAGCTGCAATGTAAAGAAACATAGACTAAAAGTAAATGTCTATAAAGCCAACATGGTTATGGCCTCCTAGAACTTGCTCGGTATCTTAGAGTTGATATTAAAAAAAAAGAAATAATATGTTGAAATGGTAAGTATAAGCAAAGAATATATTGATTTATTTTTCTTTTTTGAGACTATCTCATATCCCAGGTCAGCCTCACACTTGTTATGAGGCTCTGGCGGGCCTGTCATTCTTCTACCCAGCTCCTGAATATTGGGATAACAGGTGTGTACCACCATATCCACCTATGTTGATTTTTTAAAAATAGAAGAATACTACAAAAGACTGGACTCATGATGCACACGGACGATATCCTTGGCTATAACGTAGTGTGTGTGTGTGTGTGTGTGTGTGTGTGTGTGTGTGTGTGTGTGTGTGTATAGGAAGAGAGAGAGATGTGGGGAAATGAACAGCATTTTTGTGACTGTTAGGCAAGCACCCTATCACTGAACTATACAAAGTTAGCTTATACCCAGTGGTACTGAACTTGGCCAAAACCCATGGCTTTATTGCATATCTCTGACAGTCCACATGTTGGTGAAGACTGTAGGCTGTGGAGTCAGGTCGTATCCTAGCTCAGCTTGCATTATAGGATGCTGGGCAGTTCAATTACCCTAAGCCCCATTTCTTTATCTGTAAGAAGCGTTGGTACCCTGCCTGGCATATAAAATATACTCAGTATGATGTAGCTGTCATTTTCGAAAGAAAGTCTGGAATCAAGAGACTGCCAAGACCCTTGTTATGGAATTTCAACTGCAACTTCTTTTGGTATTGTAGAACATAGTGGGGCAGATGGACCCTGCAGAAGGTAGACTGTATGCACAAGAGGGTAGCTGAGGCAGCTCTTGGTTGCTGCCTATCTTCAACCCTCAGGACAATGCCTTGCTCATGTACAACAGAAGTTTAGGGCATGATCTTGTGAAATGAAGGGAGTTAAAAGTACAGTTGCTGAACGGGATGGTTTCATCTTTGGCAAAAGACAAGCTTCTTACAGCTCTACAATAAAGTGAAATGACTCTGCCATTAAAGAGTGACAAGAAGCAGAAAATGTAAGATAAAATATTAAATTTGTTACACAGAAAATCGTTAATCTTCATATGATTACCATGCAAATCTCCTCATTGCCTGACTGTTTAATTGATCAAGTAAATCACAGAGCAGACAAGTAAGTGAAAATTCCCTGCTGTTGACTTTCATACAAAGCATACTTCAAAAATATGTTCTGTTAACTAGTAGGTCTATTATACACACTAACATGATTTAAAGGAAATAACACATATATGTCCTATCTATAGGAAGTCAGCATGTTTCAGATAGTTTAGGGAAAAGCCTTTTTGTACGGGCAACTCAATTTGTGGTTAGCACTAACTCATCTGTAGTTAGCAAATACTAATCAGTGTTAGTCTGTGCTTATGAAGAGACTTTGATATATATACTTGAGAATACATGCCCCCGATCCCCTCAAGTATAGTACTGACATGGTACTCTTGTAATGGAAGGGTTAATAAATTCTCTCTAGCTCTCTCTCTTTCTCTGCTCTCACCCTTAAGATCCTCCCGTCCCCCCAATCCTATCATTTGCCTGGTTGGCGCTGAAAGGAGGAGCTTGAAGTTGCCCACAGGGTATCCCTTTTCCCAGCCTCCTTCAAGGCCTCCTAGGCAGATGGGAGCTTGCCTTCTGTCCTTAAAACTCAAAATCCAGCCAGGCACTGGATCCACCAGCATCTCCGACTTGTAAGCTAGGGAGGAGGAGAGAAGACAGGCTGCTTGCATCTGACAGGATGCGTCTCTGTAGCTTTAGGGGGGCTCCTGTGTCTACTAGGGGAAGTTCAACCGTATTTTCAAGATAAGGTGTCATTCATGAGAGCTGCGTGCTGAACTAATCAGGTTAATTGAGAGGCCTGGAATCCTCATTGAGCCCATCTCTCCTTCCTGTTAAAGGCAGATAGCTCAGACAGAGAGCTTATACTGTCTTGGTTCTCCCCATGGCTCTTGAGCTCTGTAGGCAGGCAGAGAACAGAAGCTGAACAGAATGCCACGTAAGCTTCCCAAGCAGGGTTTCTTACTGTACAACAGCCTAGCATTAAAAAAAAAAAAAAAAAAAAAAGAAATAACAGCTCCAGATATTAAAAGATTGAATGCTTTTTGTGATACTGTTTTTGTTTGTTAATGTTAAACTAATCTCAGCATTTCAGTTTAGCCAAAAAAGATCTGGAACATCTAGATAGAATCCTCCCTGTGTGTTTTATTTAAGAATAAAACTTAAAAACAAATCTGGATGTGGTATGTCATTAATACATCAGTTACAAGTAACTTCTTGAGCTATGCTTTGTTCCTTCGGTGTCTGAGGTGGACACTGGGGGCAGATGACCACACTGGTGGCCTCCCTCTGGAGTACCAGAGCACAGGGGGCGTGGAGCTGGTTAAGCTGAATCCCTTCTGGCATGGGGCACCTCCTCTCTTCTCCCCTCCCACAATGACTTGTCATAGTTTAATTTTAAACACTATCAGTGTCTGCCCTTCCCTTCCACCCTACTTCTTTCTCCTCTTTTTACTATTATTTTTTTTTTCTTGGAAGTTCCAGGAATGACTTTAATTATCTCCACAATCAAATTCTCATTGCGGCCTCTGTGAAAGTTGGTAGTCATAGATTGCTGGGATTATTTTCTTTAGCACTTGGGGATAGAGAAACCGGTTGTTTCAAAATGAAAACCAGCTGGTTCCACAGAGCCCTCATTTAACGGGGAGCCATTCTGTACACAAAGCCTTCGCTCAGGTCAGCCATTAGAGAAAACCTCAAATCAGCAGTGTTTGGTCTATCAGTATTTATTAAATATCCAATGAGGAACGATTTAGCCAGGATTATTATGATGATGACAGTAATAATACAGCCAACACACCCTGACTCTTTAGTTCTGTCTCAGCTAAACAATCAGGCTTGAAAGGGACATCTCTGAGACTTCTTTCTAAGGCAATTACAGTGATAAACCCATTTTACCTCTGTGTTTTCAAGAATAGTTGAGACATGTCTCTCTCTCTCTCTCTGTGTGTGTGTGTGTGTGTGTGTGTGTGTGTATGTAGCTTCAACCCTCTCTAAATCTACAAGATAAAATTAAGTTCATCTTTCACCATAATCTTTTATCTGACAAGCACAGTAGTCAGATGAAAAGTAGATAACTAAGTTGTTGGTCCCATTAATAGAACCAGTTGGAGGGTAGAGCTAATTGTTTTTATCAAACATCATTTATGCCATCCTATG
>NW_008358387.1:1025608-1080839 GCF_000622305.1 Nannospalax galili | reverse complement strand
CTTTCTACTTTGGAGAAATTGGGTTGTTGTCATACCTTGTTAATCCCTGGAAGCACTAAATTCAGTTTGAAATGAGGACAGTATTTTCAGCATTTGTACCAACCACATTTGAAGCATTTAAGGGAGGGAAACAAACAAAAATGATATAAAACCACAAGAGCGTCTCATTAATGAGATTTAATTTGTTTTGCGAGCTCAGGTTGCATTTTAATAGAATAAATAGTTTTGAGGGGTGCAACATTTATTTAATCAGAATGAAGATTTTAAAAGAGGCATGTTCACAACTAAATCAAGTTTAGTTGAATTTTAATCTTATAAATGTAAGAGATTACTTTGTTTTACTAATAAAATAGGTGCCTTTAAAAAAAATCATGGCATGCTTTTTTATACTGACATCAACAAACAAAATCATATGAAGAAAGGATAAAGATTTAGAAATTCATTCCCGCAGGGAGTTTGATCAATATACCAAGGCTCTGGTCTATGCACTTCTAATTATTTTTATTTTTAGGGTTTCCATATTGAAACATGGTTTGGGTAAAAATCTCACTAATGAAGTTTTGTTTGTTTACCAATGATTTTTGGCTATGTAATGTCTCTTTAGTTCAAATTATAATTTCCTGTCTCTATCCTTAAAAAAATTCTATGGGTTTTTTAATATACATATAAAAAACAAATAACTGTTATATTTCCAGTCAGTCAAATTTGAACTGAATTTTACTTCCTGTTTCAAAGGTCAAGGCAGGCTGACCTCAACAGCAGTGCAGGCTGCTGAATTATTCATGTCATTGACTTTGTGTCAGCTCCCACATTTGTGGAGAAGGATGTTTTATTCATTTATCTCATTTAGGGTTCTTCTCTGCACCTGTTTCTACCATTAAGTACCCTGTAATTTGCATTTGATGCTAATTTAGTTTCATATCAGCCTGGTCCCCCCTTGTTAATTTAATTTTCTAAGACCCTTTTCATTATAGTAGAACTGTTTTTCCTCTTTAAAGCAAACAACTCTACAAGTAATTGTATAAACTGCCTTTTAAATAATATCTTTTAGAAGATTCCATCGTTTAATTCCTTAATTTCTATAATTAGCCACGGTTTGATTAATGTTTCAAAGGGTTAAATTAAAATGCAGAATTACTCAAATACATACTCGAATAATTTCTTATACACAGCAGTTTCTTTCAAATCGCTGTACTTTCAATATTACTTGGGAATCTTAGCTTTTATTCTTTCATCATATTTCTGATAGTGGCTCAAAAATGATTCCATAGTATTAATAATGACATTCCCCCAAATGAGGGTGGAATTAGGTCCAATTTCTTGAACTCTTATGGAAGTTTGGGCTAATGAATTTCTGCTTTACATTACAGATCTGTATCTCACCTTACCAATTCCATTATTTCTGTTTGCTGCTCAGAGTTAGTTTGCCTGAGAATTTGTCAGCTTCCCAGCACAGGCTGCAGCATCTTTCTGTCATTTGTGTCTGTGGGCATTCATTGATGACAACTGCCACCTAAAATTGTGGAAAGTAGGGAGACATTGCTGGAGGAGGCCTGATTGAGGTGGTGGTGACCTGGGTGGGAGAGGGCACATCCCTGGGATACCTGTTCAGGATTTAACCATCATGAGAATCAGCAACTCATATCAATGATGTGAGGGGCCCTTCCAATTGCTGGGAAAGGGTTCTAGCTCATTCCATTCCTTGCATCTGTTTGTGGGTGCCTGACACAAGTGTGTCAGGATTTCTTGGGTCCTCCCTTATGGGGGGGTGCTATTGAACAGAAGTATGAATGAAGGCCTGAAGTATGTGGAAACTACCCAGAAGGAAAGTTGGAGCTATGACCAAATATTACTAAGAAACCAGTTTAAGTACTATGTGACCCTTTTCTCCATTGGGCTGGATCAATCTGATCTGTTACTGATAGTCTCTGAGGACACCAATGGTGTCATTATTGTGGGTTTCCAGAAGAATCTTTCTCAGGTCTATGGAAAGTGGAGTTTGAAGAGGGATCCTCTTTTCTCTCAGTTACAAATGAGTCCTGAGAACTGTTTTCTACAATGTTGTCATGGTGGAAACAAGAGGAACTTCCCTAGCAGGTAGCTTCCTTTGTCTCATTTCAAAGTGGTGCTGGTGCGGACTGGAAACTTCCTGGAGGTCTCTTTCAGCTGGGAGTTTCTCTGGTGTACCCCCACCACAGAGAATTCTTCAAATTTTATATTTTATTAAGCTAGCTTTTTGATTCTCTAGATGAACTTAAAACAATATGAGCATTTACAGGAAAGAAATACAGGTTTATTCATTTGTAAAATGTTTTCTTATGGACAACCCCTACAGCCCTGATATAGACCTTGTTTTTTTCAAAACTAGAACAAATCTGTTAGCTACACTAGAGAAATGTCCCTGAGGTTAGGTTTGATTAAACAGCCAGGTTTAAATACAATAACAAATATTTATCTAGCTTGTAAGAATTCAGGGAAAGGTTTCCCACCCAAGTCTGGCTGATGTGGAGAATCCCAGGACCAGAATCTCATCCCTTTACCTAAGAAAGAACCTTTGCTCTTTACAAAGACCTGAGTGAGAGAGGGAAGGCTAATGCTTTAGCTCTATCATGTATATTCTTTGTAGAGGGAATAAAATAGGCATCTTATGTGGGCTGGGCTTCCTTTTAGCATGCAGAGCTCTTTGACCTATGTGGTTTTAGTTTCCACAATACCACTGTGGTATCAGCAGGGCTTTTTGTGCCCATATCTTGGGTACACAAGTAAATCCATCAGCTAGCTGAGTCTCAAATGCAGGCTTTCTGAAGAAAGGTTATTGGAGGAAGAAACCAGGTTTTCATCTGAGCTCAATGGCCTCTCATAGATTACAGTCCAGTCCCTTCATTTTATAGATGGGAAAGCAGAGGCCAAGAGAAGCACAGCAACGTTGCCCAAAGCTCTAATCAGCTCTGGAGCCAGGACCAGAAGCCAAGTCCCTGGCTCCGGTTCCAGTGGCTTTTCTGTTGCTCCTCTGGGCCATCTGGGCCCCGCTTTGCTATCTATTTCACCTTGTGTGAAATCAGCCTCAGGGAAGGGTACCACTTGTGTTTTCTGCGTTTGGGTCCAAGGAAAGCCCTGAGCTCTGTAGCTCCAACAAGATCCAGCTTTGTGCAGCAAACATCAGTTAAGTTGTTTCCAAGAAAGTATAACAGTCCTGGGGAGGATACAACACAATATTCCATCTTAAAATTGTAATTTACTCTTTCAAAACTCACATATTTCATTTCTTTGTGACCATACCTTATTCATCCTATGTCATAACACCTTACAGAATTGCAGGTTTTGTTTTTATTTTCAGATGTATTTCATCAATAGTAATTTTCCAGCAGGTATCTTCTAACCGTTCTTTCAACTTCAGACATCTGATCATCAACAGTTGTCTCTGATGATTATCTTTCTCTGGAAGGTACTGACATACATAAATATTGAACTTGGCAATTTTCAGAGTAAGCCCTCGTTTAAAGAATTATCTTATAGTTAAGCCTAAACAAATTTAATAAACTGTCCTTTCCAAAAATAATACTAAAGGAAATGAGGCATTGTTGCAGAATATAGTTCTGAAAAAAATCATGGTGAAAAGAGAGAACTGTATACTGTATTTCCTCCTTCTCAAAAACACTTTTGTGTATAACTTTGCCTAAGCCTGAGCAGGCTTGTCCTACTTTTGAATGACCAAAGGAAGGACAGGAGTCCTAGAGAACATGCAAGAAGTTTGTAGCCTGTGGCATCATCTGAAGCTGAACCACAGGAAGATGATTCCAAAAGGCAAAGGGCGTTGACCCTGCAAGCTGGAGGGGCAGAGGGGAGTCCACAGCTCCTGCCCTTTTCAGGATTAAAGAAAAGGAAGAAACAATGATTATTTCAGCCTATGAGTTATATGCCAGTATGGCCTGCCTAAAATGATTAGGCTGATCTGGGAAACTTGATTCTCCATCTTGCTCTCAGGGTGGGATTGATCCAAAGTCATCCATCAGGAGCTGTATCTTCCTTCCTTCCTTCATCCCCTGTCTGATCATTTTGGATCAATGGCTTAATTTTAAAAGTGGATTTTCATGGTTTTGTATATTTTCTTTTCCTCTCCAATTGTCACAAGCCAAATTCCTCTGTGTTCCCAAATATTTTAATGTCTGAAAGCACAGAGAATAATTCTGTTAAACCTACCCAAAATTATTTCATGTGGGATATGCTCTGTTGGGGAGCCATTGCTTAGATTCAGAAATGATAAGAAATAACACCAGTTGAGTCCAGTAACAACCCCCCCCCCAAATCGGAGAAACTAAGGAACCAGCACACATGTTTACTCAAGGTTCTTGATGGATCTGCTGTTTGAAAGACACTGGAGCTCTTCTCCTGCATTGGGGGATGCCTCAGAGACACTTTGTAGTACTTTGAGGGTACTTACATATATGAGGGACATTGTGTTTGATATGCAACTCTCTTTTCCAAATTACCATTGAATCCATTCAGCTATCTCCTACCCGTTACCTGGCCCTTCCCAGGCCACTCTCGTACCTTCAACTTTAGATTCAAAGTCACTCATTACTCATGAGCTTCAGTGTTGGTTAGCTTTACAATACTTACTTCCAACCGTCGCCTATCCATACCTCCATTATGAGCCCAGCCCGAGCACATTCTTCTTTTTAAGGAACGAGTGTACAGTGGTTCCATCGTGGGCCTAACAAGTTCAGTTGCTCATTCTGAAGTTGAATATTTCATTTATAGTGAAAATGAGAAGCAACGGGCTGTGGAATTCTGAGCCAGGACTCAGGACGTCTGACGTTCAGGGCTGCCACTGCTGTTCTTAGATATGTCGGCCTCAGCAAGCCTCTGTTCTCTCTGGGTTTCAGTTTTCTCATTTATCAAATGACAGAAGTGGACACTTCAGCTCTTTAACGCTCCCCCTTTTCTTAATGATTTTGCTCCTGTTTTCCTGTTCATCTGGTCACATCTCATATCTGCTGTTGGAAAATAGCCTATTGTTACATGGTGTAAGGTAAATAGTAACCTCACAGTCAGGGATGAACAACCAGCAATATTCCCAACCAGTTTCCCCGTCCATCATCTTGTCCAAGGCACCAGCTAGGTAATAAGGATAAAACAGCAAGCACAGCTCCCATCTGGTGCTCAGATCTACCTGAAGGCACAAGGTTACTGGTTGAGATCATTGGACAAACTATCTTAAAAGGTTAATTGAGTTGGTATATTTAATTTATTGGTAGCATAACCTGGACAAGATGGGGTAGGGACCTAGTAAAAAGAAAATTGTAGGTTCATAAAACATGAGGTACATGGACCAAAATATTTATCTCCCTGAGATAGTAGCTCTGAGGAGGCTATCAGTAGAGCTTACCTATGCAAAATCACACCAGTGTCTTATTTTTATTTTGTGTGTATGAGTATATTGCCTACATGTAGGTAAGTGCACCCATGTTGTGCAATGCCCATGAGGACAAAAGAGGCCATCGGATCCCCTGGAACTGGAGTTACGGGCAGCTGTTAGCTGCCATGTGGGTGCTGGAATTCAAACCCAGGTCTTCTGCAAGGACAACCAGTGTTCTTAACCACTGAGCCATCTCTCCATCCCTGCACCATTGTCTTTTTAAGTCTGGTTTTGACTTATCTTTGGATGAAGCAGGGTAAATGATGATACACAGGAGTGTACACCACACACACACACAGTATTTGTTCATTGCATGGTTATGTACTCTCAGAATACCTATTTCTGGGGTGGATCATTCCTTTAAGGCCCCCAAAGTATTAAGTATCTTTATAATGAAGCTATGAAGTTACTGGATCCTGTATTCAGTACTTGCTTATAGCAATATTATACACATTGCACGTGCCTCGAGGGTAAAGAAATGAGAACTTCATAGAAGTTTTAAAACTTTTTTGCAATGTATAGAGATGAAATATAGAGAAAGAAAACTGCCCAGATGGAGAACAATCAATCAATCAATCAATCAATCACTCTGTCTTTTCCTCCCTCCCCCACTTTCTCTCCTCTCTCTCTCTCTCTCTCTCTCTCTCTCTCTCTCTCTCCCCCTCTCCCTCTCCCTCCCCCTTCCCATCTCCAGTCTTCTGATCTTTACAAATAAATGTTATGATGCTTTGGCAGATTCCCTGAGACTTCTAGGTGCAAAATAAACCCTCTCAGGACATCCTATTTCTTATTTTCGTCCCTTCACTTCTTATTTTGTGTCTAATAAACCTTGACTTTAAGCCAGATCAAGTGGTGAGAAAAACTGGCTACAGAGCTAATATACAAAACATTAATTCTATAGAAATGTCCTATAAAACCCCAAAGAAATAAGACTCGGTGCTACAAGAAATTCACATGCCTCCAGAATTTTAAGTTTATATTTTTTTAAGTTTATTTTTTATAAGTTTATATTAGCAATAATGGCCCTGGTTCCAGGGAATTCAGTAATGACTAGTGACCAGCAAGGGGTCACCAGCCCCATGGTGCTTTGGCCAACAACTCCTTCCACTGGACAAGAACTGGCCATTTATCCCAAGGAAGTGCCCTGAGGTGGGTCCTCTTCTCTGGTCGTCTGATTGTAATTTAACCTCTGCTTTTAAAAGGCCTGTTGGAGCAGAGATACAATGGATTGTGCTTTCAGCATCTTTAAGAGTTTATTTTTGTCATGCAGTGCATAATTGGGCATCATTGAGCAGAATCACCAAAGTTGATAATTATGTTCCTTTCACTTGGGGATTCACTTATTTTTGCCTGTTTATCTGTTGCTTTGTACTGGTGTAGCATGCATGTACACAAGTGATTATATTTGCATTTCTGTATCTCTTGTGTATGTGAAAAGGTACACATATATACACAGAGGGTGTGTGTGTGTGTGTGTCTGTGTGTGTGTGTGTGTGTGTGTGCAAAAGAGAGATAGAAAGAGAAAGACTTAAAGTAGGATAAACAAGATAAAGTTTGGATTATAGAAGCTTCAGTTATTTTATCCAACAGCACAGAAAGGGTGCAATTATGTGATATGTAAACTAAGGGGCTAGAGACAGAGTGAACTCAAGCCTTTTCCAGGGCTAAGGGATGACCCATGTGCTATAGTGATTGGCATTCACAGTTGCATGTCCTATGTGTTATTGTGCAATTACTGTCGCTGACGATGGTAATAACCAGCATTTCTCAAGCCACATCCCTGCTAAGAATGCTCTCATTTAAACCTTACAACCCCACTTGGTAAGTATTCTTTCCCTCGTTTTACAGAGAAGGCAACTGGGGATCCAGGAGGTTAAATAACTTGTTTAAGGTCAGCACTGCTATTAGATGGTAGAGCCAGGATGCCAACCCTGCTGTGTCCAACCCCAAAGATCAGGATCTTAATCATGATACTCTTCTGCCTCTATATAAAAACTAACATTTCCATTTTCTGAGTGCAGCCTTTAATCCTTTCATTTAGGCAAATTTCCACCCTTAGCTGGTGTAATCACTATTCCTTTTGTTGGTCATTGCTCCCATGGGCTTCTCTCAAACATGGTCAGAGGTGCCCTGGACTTTTTAAAGATTGAAGAAAGGCCACATGGCCCTGCATAATTTGACTGAGACAGCTGTGCAGTGGGTTGTCTCATTTAAATTACAACCACAAAAAAAGATGTGCCAGCCTTCACCGACACAAAGCTAAGGGCAGGAACATGAAACCATTTCCTGAACCTGCCCATAGCTGCTGTTGAAGGTAAGCAGCCTGCTCAGCAGGGTCTCACCACTGAGGAGGCAACCAACCTCCCCCCAAACAACTGTCCCTCCCCCAGGCCTCTCCTGAAGATTTGGAGTGCCAAACACCCAGGGTGAAGGATGTGTCTGGATCTCAGTTCCTGCCTGGCATAGCTGGCAGAGGCCAGAATTTGAAGAAATACATTGACTTAGGGAGAAAAACAAAGCTGTGTGATTTTAAAGATCATCTCATTGAGACTGGGATTCAGAGAAAGCCTACTGCTCAGGCTGAACAAACCTTGTAGTCACAGACCCAGCTTCAGGGGCACTCAGGGCATGGACAGGCCCTTTTTTAGTAGTCTGTTACCAAGTTCCACGTGTGAATTTTTACCCTAGCTTCTTTTCTAGATTCTTCAGAATTGAGGCTAGAAGTCCAAAGGGTAGTTTTCACATGTGATCTTTTTCCCTTCAATTTGAAATATTTAGAAGTTTTTCTGAGGCTGGGAGGGAATGAACACACCTGCATGACATGCTATCCATTCTTTTGGGGAAGGTTTTCTTAAATTGTGTATTTTTTCTTTGTTTAGTGATTTTTTTTTTAAAGGTACCATTTACTCTGTCACTTTGGTTCTTAGCCCATCATTCTTAAACTACATAGGAAATGCTTCCCAAATCCAGAGTGGTTTTATTAAAATTATGTCTTTCTGAAACAAATACACTAAAACTTCTAGAAAAGTCCTTAATAGTGTTATATTTCTTTTTATGGGTGAGTGTAACGGCCATCTGTGCCATGCACATTGGTGTAAATGTATAATTGTAGTGTGACTTTTCTATTACAACTACTAATGGCTGAAGAATGCATTTTAGGATGTTTTTAGGTGGGTTACAACCCAGTGAGTCACAGAACAAAAACAAAATAAGACATGAGAGTTGGATGGGGACTTGGTGGGAAGAAGGGGGTGAGGGTGGAGGTGGGGAGAGAGGAGGCTAAGAGATTGATCAGGATGCATGTATGGAGTTGTCAAAGAATAAATGAATTTTTAAAAAGTCTAAATCTATGTCTTGAAAGATCTACCAACTCTATCTGCAAGGACATTGATAATTTAATAAATGGTATGAAATTTTGGAAAACATGATTAAAGGAAGGCGGAGATGGCTTTTTCTCAAAAAACAAAACAAAACAAAACAAAAAAACACGATGAATTGAAGAAGGCCACAGAGCATGTGCGAGGCTGCCGATGTGATTGCCGTACCTCTGCCTCTCTCCATCTGCTGGGGTGGAGGCCCTGGAGCAGCAACACCCCGTTTCTCACCCCCCTCTCCATGCCTCTCAGTAGTGGCTTTGTGGGAACTCATGAATTACTTCTTACAGCCCCGGCTTCTTGGTGCCGAGCGCTGTGGGCAGCGGAGCCCAGAGCCGGGCTGTTTGTGCTGTTGTTAGCGACACGTAGCGAGTCCCTCCTGAACGGAAAGGCCCCGGCTCCAGTTTGTCGCCAGTGAAAGCCGAGTCGCACAGCACATGTGGAGCGGAGGGAGCCGCCTGGGGGTGGGGGTGGGGGACCCGCCTGTGAAGGGGGGCCCAGCGCCACCCGGGATTTGTCTGGAGGTGGGCATGGGCAGGAAAGGGGTTAGGGTGCAAGCAAAGAAAACAGCCAGAGGGGAAACTAGGAAAAATGTGTGTCAAGACCCCTAAATGCCAACCCCCAAGCCCATCTCACTACTAGTCGGAATATTCGACAGAATTTTTATTAAAAAGTACCCCTTGTAGTAGTGTGGTTTCAAATGGCTTTCCCAGGATATCCTGTGCCTGTCTCTGGGTGGGTTTTTCCGTGGGTGAGTTGGTCAAGAGATGTCTCCTATCCCTTTAAGAGGTAAAAACACGAACAAATGTAAATGCGGAGACTTTAACACTTCCCCCTTCCTAACATTCATATAATTGCTGTTAAGCCACATTGAAAACCCTGGGGCCTGGTGTTCACCAGGGTAAAGTTACATTTCACAAGCAGAAAATTGACTCACCACTTAGGAAAATTGGCTACCAATTATGTGTCAAAGGCTCTAAAGTCAGACCTCACGTTTTCTCTTTGCTCGAATGTGGTATTAAAAAGAGCACAGACAACGCAGCTCACTGGCCCCTGTGCCCTCTTGGGAGTCGCTTGCTGCTTGCTGACTGTATTTGTGAGTTTCATTTCAAGGCTTTTGGGGCCCAACAGGGAAGATGTACTCTCTGACCCCTAACAAAGTGTTGGACCCTGTAACAGGAAGATCCCATCAACCACTAGTCAAATGAGTTCACACACACAACCTGTTAAAAATATTCTACCTTAGTTATCAGCTGTACTTGAGGCTCATCAGGCCTAGGGATGATCGGAAAGGAGCATTCTGATGGCCGTGCTGCAGAAATCAGGGGACATTGCTGTCTCTGATGACATGGTTTCATTATACCCACACCATACTCAGAGCCAGACCTGGAAACTCATTGATCCTTCCAGTTATGGGATGCACTGCCTGGGGAAGAGGCACCAGTCCAGATCTCAGACAGGAGAATGGGGGCACATAGAAGGAGTAGGAGAGGGGTTGTTGAAGGCAGGAGGGAAGCCAGGAAGAAAGGGAGGCACAGAGGACAGAGTTGGAGCCTTGCAAAGAGAAGGGGAGAGGGGAAAAGGTTTGGGGGGGGTGGAGCTTTCAGGAGACCGAGGAGGATCAGTGTTTTATGTAACCCCTCCACCGTTCCCTGTTCTCCTGTATCCTGTTTTCTGACACATGCTGTCTTCCCAGGCCTGCTTTCTGTTCCTGTCAGAGCGGTTTCATCCCTGGTAGAAATTAAACCTTATTTAATGGTTGGTGTTCTCTCTGCCTCTAGAGGGAGAGAAAGAGAAGGCATTAGGACCAGCCAAATTGGGAGAATGTGCTGGGCTGTATGGGAGAGGGTTAGTTTTTGAGGGCAACCAGGATGTCAAACCATACTGGAAGATCATCCCAAGATAAGCACCCCTCCCCTTGGCAGGATGTGATACACAGTCATGTTAGTGAGAAAAACCATCCTCATTTTGCCTTCTGGGAAATCTGCTAGCTATTTCTGTTCAATTCTAACTTTGGACAATTTCCATAGTTCTCAAGAACCAACCACCTTAAATCTTCAATATTTTTTGACAGAGAAGACTGTTTTGTCTAAGGGACAGCACTTCTGCGGTCACATTTCTAATATCTAATTTCAATTTAGTTCTGGCTTCTTAGCTGGAACCAAGGAAAGAAAGCATTCGTGGTTTGCACAATGTTTCATTCACCTCGAAGTGTTTATTGGGTCAAAAGATGTGTGTGTGTGTTTCCTTATTTATCAGTTCAGAGGACATGAAAGCATGTTTTTCTAATCATAACTCAAAACATCTTGAAAAAAAATACAGTTTTTCCTGAGCTCCACTACCCTATGCATCTGAAAGATGGTAAGTTTTAAGAATCGCACAGGCTCCCTCAAGTGCTGCTTAATTAGAGAGGCCTTCTACCCACTAAGTATTTCTTAAATGTATAATTGATTGTGTGTGAGGATGGAAGAGCTGCAGGAGTGGGGATCATACATCACTTCATTATTAATGGCAATGTCTAAATAAAACAGACTTTGTCATGCTAATGGATGACAGCGTATGCTTAATGTGAAGTCAGATTTTTTTTTTTCTTTTCCGTTCTTAAGATCATTTTAGGAAATTTCAAGTAGCATTGAGTATGTCTATAAATATGTTCTAACATATAACTGTGTTCTAACATAGTAGGCTAAGACTGGGAACAGAAACCAAATCAGAGTTGAAAGAATGCAGGGGATGGGTATGAGAAAATGAATAATTTGGAGAGGCCTGTACATCAGCTCCTTTTTACTACCTGGGAAGAAGTGGGATTTTACCTGGATTTAACTCAGAAGGTATGTGTTCAGCTCTCACTATACACTGTTCCTGCTGTCGAACTCTCCAGATGCTCTCAGAGAACAGTAGAATTGGTGACTCCCATCCCTGTCTGTAGAGCACCCATGTTTTCAATGTAGTTCTTTATCATCGAGAGTCTTGTGGGTACTGAAATGGGTGGCTCCAGTCAGAGTCCTCTCAAAGTAGACATTTCTGCAGGGATTTAGGTACAGGTAGTTTATGAGTGTTATCCCAGGAAACAGGAAGTGAGGGAGAGAGAAAAACCACGTACATGATGCTATTGATGATGTTGCTGAGGCAACAGGTATTGAATCCCAGCAGGATTTCCCATGGGTAGCATGATATATGCTTTTCACAATTGTGTTTTTTTTTTCTTTTGGTATGTATACATGCATTTATGAATGGATGCATGAGTATGTGTGTGCATGCATGTAGAGGCCAGAGGTTGACGTCATTAATCTTTATCATTCTTGACCTTATATTTGGAGACAAGTTCTCTCACTGGACCTGGAGCTGACCAATTTGAATTCAGGAATTCTGCTGTCTCCACCTCCCCAGCCTGGGCATTATTGTTGCAGGCTTTTTTACATGAATGCTGGGGGATCAAACTCAGATTCTTATGTTTTCACAGCACAATCTACTGACTAAACTATCTTACCAGTTACCAGAATTATGTTCTTGAAGGATAGGAAGCTGGACATTTATTTCCTGTCCTCTGTTGGCTGAAGGTTGTCCCTGAATACCGAAGACCAGACCAAGCCAGTCCTTCAGACTTGGCATGATATAAACTGAAGCCTTCTTGTGGTGGGATGTGGCTGAAATCAGAAGTGTCCCCTCTCACCATCCCGCCTTTCTCTCCAGCCGTGAGACAGTACCAGAGGGATCTATTTCAGAAACACTCCAGAGGAAATGGAAGTGAGGAGTGCCTGATCGTCCACCTTCTGTTCTCTTTTGAGTGCCCACTGAGTGCTTGGATGTGGGAGGCATTTGGTGATTCTTTGTTCAGTCCATTGATGTGTGTACAAACTTAGCGAAATCTTTGAGGCTGCTGAGTGTGTAGCAGTCACCTTTCCTTTTTCTAGGTGTGTTCCTGTGGCCAGACTAGTTGTTATAATTTTGCTTTGGTAAATATGGCACCAACGTATGAAAAATATGGTACTTAACTGCTGATAGGTCCAGGAGATACAAAGATGAGTGAGCATGATCTGAGCTTCATGGTTTCAGCCTAAAATGTGGGCAGTTCTGGTGTAGGTGGCTTTGTTAGCTGTGGACCATTTATCCCTCACCAAGAAGCAAGGATTAGGGTTGGAGAGAGATGGCTTAGCAGTTAAGAGCTTTGGGTGTTCTTGCAGAGGACCCTGACTTGGATCCCAGAACCCAAATGGCCACTAACAACCATCCTTAACTCCAATTCCAGGGGATCTGTTGCCCCCTTCTGGCCTCTTCAGGTATTGCATAACATGGGTACACTTACATACATGCTAAGCAAAACAGACATACACATTAAATAAATAAATAATAAATATTTAAAAAGAAACATATGAGGTTCCATGTGTTTCCTAAAAGTTTTGGGAAGGGACTACTGCCGAGGGAGGATGTATATGGACAACAGTGGGAAACGTTTGAGGCCCATGTGTGTTTTCTTTTGTAGGGAGTAATTTCTTTTTTTCACAAAAGAGGGCCAGAAGACTACATTGATGGACTCAGTGACCAAACGTGAGCACTTATTTCTTCTTCCCAGACATGATCATCTTCCTCATATGACTGAGACAGTTTCCTTTGTCCCTTCAGTTGTAGAAACCTGAGGATGATCCCTTATGGCTGCCCTTACCCTCATCTCCTATAGCCATATTAGATACCTCTCAACCCCTTGTGCTTTGCTGCCGCCTGATTTCTGCTACCTCATTCCATAGCCTGACTTCCACCACTTGGTTCCTGCCATCACTTCCCATCAGGGTCTTATTAGTCTCATCATCCATTAGACCTTCCCGGAGTCATCTTCTTCCCTACAGGCATCAGAGTGAGCTCCTCAGGTTCCCACCCAACCACACTGCCCTCAAGCCTGAACTCTATCACCATTTGGTAGTTTCTTATTGTGTCACTGTATTCATGACAAAAACAGCATGAGGGAGAAATAATTTATTTTAGCTCATGGTTTCAGGGGTGTCAGTCCATGGTCACTCAGCTCTTTAATTTTCTGAGCCTCTGGTGAGTCAGTATATCATGACTTACCTGCAAGAATCCAGGAAGCGGGGGAAGTAGGGGAGAGACAGACCAGGAAAAGAGAGGACAAGCTGCCCCTAACAATCTGCCCTTCAAGTGCCTGGCATTTTTTATCCAGGTCTGCTAAAGTTTCTAGCACTTAATAAAATAATGCCACCAGCTGGGGACCAAGTCTTCAAAATGTGAGCCTTTTGGGGAGATGCTTCATGTCCAAGCCACAAGAGGGTTCTTATTATTCTTAGGATAAAAGCCAAGTTACTTATTCTTGTGCTGTTTCCACTGCTTCTGTCAGGGCTGCCCATCCTGTCTTTGGTAAATGCACTTCATCCATCAGATTCAAGTTTCTTCTCTTCAATTCTCAGCCACTCTTTCCTTGATCTTCTATCTGGGTCAGTTCCCATCAGAGGATGTTAGATGCTCCCATGGCCAGGGGCTGTGGCCATTTATTCAGTGGTCAACACCATATCAGACACTCAAAAAATATCCATGAAATAAATGATTGGTGGAAGGGAGTGTAGCCTGTGGCTGTGGGGCTGTGCGTCCCATCCTGTACTGTGGGATACTAGAGCTGGCTTGTGTAGACTCATGAGAGCCAACTGAGTTGAGTCTCTTTCCAGCTCTGGTCAGTGGCACCATCCTGTAAGCTCAAAATCATTCACGATGGGAATATTCACACTGTGAAAATTGACAAACAGTACAAAACAGAGTTCCCTCCCCAACACTTTATCAGAATACCCTGGATTAGTTGGTAGTGATTCCTATCAACTCTTATGTTTCTCAGACTTTTCTGTCAGTGAGGTCTTTGTCATTGGGCTTCTCAAGGGCAGAGACCATGGCTTACTAGGCTCTGAATTATCCTGCAACAGAGCATATAATTCAATGAGCATTTATACTGGAAAAGAGTAAAAAGTCAGCCAATATTTTGGCTCTCCAGTTATGTAGCCTGTCCTCTTTCTCTGTCTGTCTGTCTATGTATCTACCTATGTATCTATCATCTATCCTCTATCGATCAATCTATCTTCTATTACCTATTATTACCTATTTATTATATTTATCATCTATAATCTATGTCCTATTATTTATTCTATCATTCTATGACATGTGTGTGGGTGCATGTGCCAAGGTACCTGTGTGGAGGTCAGAAATGAAGACATTTCTCTCCTTTTACCTCACTTGGGTTCTGGGCATTGAATTCAAGTTGCCAGGCTTGCATGGCAAGCACCTTAAGTTACTGAGCTGTCTCACCAGGCCTTAACATGCTTCCTGAGAAAGGGATTTTGAAATAATGTTTTAGACCCTTTAGGGGTCTGTCTCTGGATTACCCATCATTCCACTCTTACACATTCTTGTGTGTGTGTGTGTGTCAGTGCACCTGTGTGCATGTGTGTGCATTTGTGTGAGTGCACATGTGCAGGAAGGTGTATTTGCATGATTGTGTGTTAACCTTGGATGTGGTCCTCATGAGCCATCCTCCTTGGTTTTTGAGGAAACCTCTCTCTGGGACCTGAGGCTCATTGACTAGTTGAATTGGGTGGCTAGTGAGCTCTAGAAATCTGCCTGTTTCTGCCTCTACAGTTCTGGGATTAAAAGTACATACCATTATGCCCAACTTTTTACATGGGTACTGGGGTTCAAACTTAGGTCCTTAATGATTGCATGACAACTACTTTTTTGGCTTAACTCTCCCCAGTCTGAACTCTTACACATTTTACTGTTGGAGAGTATATTTGTCATCATACAGGATAGAGGTGAGTGGGCAGGGTACAGTCGGATTGGTTGTAGAGAAGGGAAAGAGTTGAGAGTCACGGTGAACTGCCTGGGTCATTTTCTCAGCTGTCCCTTCTTGTGGTGGGCAGATGGGAGAACTGAAATGATCTAAATATGGCTCCTTAATGTCTATATTATTCTGGCTAATCGTGATAGGACTTTATGACAACTTTATCTCAAGCTGCTGCGGTTCCAATAGAAATTGAATTCTCAGCTGTACAATTTGATTCTGCCAAACAGCTCTGGCCTTGCGGCTTGCTTCATTGTCCCTGAGTTTCATTACTGTAGTTGTCTGAAACCTAATTCCATTTCTATTTGAGTCACTCATTAAGTACCTTGAAATGATGCATATAGGAAATTCACAGGGATAACATGCAAATCAGAAGCACCCCTTATCCTAACCCCACATGAACATGGTGGGTCTGTTACATCTGGGAACTTCAGATCACTTCTTTTATGTAATGTAATTGTAGGCTCGCACTTGGAAAGCAGCAAGGATTCTTTTCTCTCATTCCTTCAAATATAAGAAGAATAACAGTAAAAATATACTCATTTTGAGTCAGAAATAGTGTGTGAGGGAGAGAGAGCTGAAGACGAACGAGTAACTGTATATAGTTTTTCCTTTTTTTGGTCTTGGCAAAAAAGGGTTGTTCCCATCAACTCAGCTTGGCTAAGAGAGGCTTTCAGATAAGAATTCTTGAGCTCTAGCTCTTCACATAAAACTTAAAAAGAAAAAACAAGAGAGAAGAAATTACAAATGATATGGTCTTGAATGCCAAAAATCTAACCTTTGATGTTGGCTTTTCGGAAGTTAAATAATAAACTATAGTTTCTTTTTTTTTCCCCTTTAAAAAAATCTTTTTAGGAGGACTACTTTATAAAGCCTATCTTATTTTATAATAAAAAGGAGGAAAGCATAAATAAAAGACACTCAAATATTTATAAAGTTATTCAAAGGATTAAATGTATTTGGTAAGGTCCAAAGGTTATTTAATATTTTCCCTTTCTTTTGAGCCTTTGTTTTTAGTGCTGGTACACTGAGGATAATTTTTTTTTATCACTGTGGTTTTGTTTATAGAAGCTAATTCCTTTATGATCCTTAAGAAGTTACTTTATGGGCTAGACGGCTCAATCGTTAACAGTACTGGCTGCTCTTGTGGAGGACCTGGGTTCAGTTCCCATCACCCACATGGTGGCTGACAACTGTCAATAACTCCAGTTTCAGGGGATTTGATGCCCTCTTCTGACCTCTGCAGGCACTGCTTAACATGGGTGCACTTAGATATATGCAGACAATATACTCATATACATAAGATAAAAATAAAACATAAAATATAAAAAAGTTTAGAAATATGCAAATACAAATGAATGAGAGAGAAGATATGTGAGGTAAATAAATACTTTTTAAAAACTTTATTAACTCTGCTTCTTCTTGCACAGACATGCATGCATCCCCACATAGACCTATCCATGCATGTATATGTGAACATATACATATGTGTACAAACCATATACATAAACAAAAAATGCTTTGTAATAACTATATTCTTTAGTACAGTACTTAACACTGGATACTACTGGGTAACTGTTAAAACATGAGTAATAAAGCTGTCTCTTGGACTCATGGGTAAAAATCTCAGAGAGCCATATTCTAGAAGAATACAACTTTTGCCTAATTAAAACTGTTGTATGAATATTCTGAGGCAACGTATATATTCTCATACATTTTTCTCCTAGTCACTTACACTGGAAAAGGAGAGAGATGGTATGTGTTAAAAATGCGATGACTTTTCATTATGAATCTGGGTGATCTCTCTATCTGTGTTAACATTCCTATATGTCAGCTAGGATTCCCCTGTGAAGCAGATCCAACTTTTCATAGTTCGATTTCTTTAATTAGCAACACTTAATATTCAGATAGTAGTTTCTTCAAGATAAAAACAACAGTAGCAACAATTGTCAGAATATCTCCCTTAACTTAAGGCTCTTTGGAAGTTCTGTCATCTCCCAATATTGTTCCCAATATCGCAATTTCTTTGTTGGTTGCTAAATAGAAGTTGGTCCCAAGCATCCGCCACCAAGACTGTCATTACTTCCTACTTAGGGTGAATTAAATTTCTCTTAAGCATTAATGGGTATGCAACGTGGTTAAACATTCTAGCTAATAGATAATTTCTTCATGTGGTACACATTGGACATCATTTCAGATACAATAACATCTTTACGATCAATATAGTTTTATTAAACAATTATGTGTTGTATGAAGCCCCTGGGGAATTGTATAAAGTGATCCTTTCAGAGAACTTCTCAGCTAATGTCGTTCTTCTGTGATTCAGAGGATGCCTTGGTGACTTGCTGTGAATTAGGGTCATAATTATGACTCTCACTTATCATTGTACTGTGACTACAAAAGTGACGGTTAATAGAAGATTCAGGATGATAGAAAGCAAGATAAATCACATCCCCTTTTCCTGGAGTAGGATCTTGGTGAGCCAAAGCAGCAGCCGCCAATGGATGCTGCTATCGCTTCCA
The DNA here is from genome assembly GCF_000622305.1 of Nannospalax galili. Classification (NCBI taxonomy): domain Eukaryota; kingdom Metazoa; phylum Chordata; class Mammalia; order Rodentia; family Spalacidae; genus Nannospalax; species Nannospalax galili. Next base: position 1,062,692 of record NW_008358387.1, on the reverse strand, counting down.
TCTGTAAGGCCTCATGACGTATGAAGTGCCCTGAGATGTTTATGGCTTTGTTGCTACCATTAAGACCTTTGGCTGAGTCCTGAACTTATTTTGGTCTTTCTCTCTCACTTTTTATTAGCTATTTCCAGCTGTTTATTTTTATCTTACTTTGAGATGTTTAAATGAAAGACATAATTTGAATCTGAATTGTGGTGGTTATCAGATCTGGCTAGCACAGTAAGACAGTGATAGCAATTTGGGGCTGCCCAGCCATGTATTTTGTGCAGAGTTACCCAAGGGGACATTGGAAATGCAGTGACTCATTTGTTCATTGAATACCTACTATGTTCTGGGCAGAGATTGTGACAAACTTTGCATAGTCTAGTGGGGGAGACAGTCATTGAAAGAATCAAGTAAATAAAGATGAAATTACAGTTGTGTTCAATGCTCTGAGGAAAGTGTGAGTGGATAATGTGAGTGCACTTATCACGGAGAAGAACTGGTTCACCGAAGACTCCGGGAACACACCCCCAAAGTTACTGATGATCAACCCAAGACTAAGCCTTCAGTGCCTGTAGTCTCCACAGAGAGTACAGTGGTTCATATTGGGTGTCTTCCTCAACTGCTCTCTACTTTATTATTATTGTTGTTGCTGCTGCTGCTGTTTTATTATTATTGACAGGATCTCTCAGTGAATGAGGAGCTTGTCAATGTAGACTGGCTGGCCAATGAATCTCCACCTCCCCAGCTCTGGGATTACAAATGTATGCTGCCATACCTAGCTTTCTTTTTATTTGAGCATGGGTGCTGGGCATCCAAGCTCAGGTCTTCAGGCTGTGCAGCAGTTCAGCACTTTCCTGACTACATAGTCTCCCTTGCTGATGAATGGATTCCTTTGTGTTGTTGCAACATTATGTTTCAAATCCTTGAGTTGAAGAGAAAGTAGGTGCATACCAATTACTATTATTTCATTTGTGATAAAATATGACTTAATATTTTCCAGAAAAATTTTTTTGATAAGGAGTCTCATTATGTAGACCAAGCTGCCCTCAAACTCAGAGATCTGCCACCATGCCCAGTAGAGAAAGATTTTCAGAGGCCTTTACTGACCACATAGCCTACGGCAGTTACTTACTACCCGTCATGACATCCTACTGACCTTTTCATTTCTTACTGTGAATATTTTATAAATTAGAACCAATATATGTAACACACTAGGAAATCACCAAAACCTATTAGCTTTGTGCTGAATTTAAGAAATTAGACTTTGAACAATTAAACATATTATAAATATGGAATCTACGGCAAAATTCTGTCTAGAAAATGAATCTTTAGGCCATAAGCCAAAAATATGGTATTTTAAGGCTCTCTCTCTCTCTCTCTCTCTCTCTCTCCATATATATATATATATATTTTGCCAGGGAACCAGGAAAACAAACACACATGTATACATGCACAAAGAAAGTAGTTTTTTCCTTTGGGAAAATAGTAATATGTCTAAACTTGCTTAGAGGAAGTGGATTGTTTCCCAGCCAGAATGACATTTGGGATAACATTTGAATTGGTTGATCATAGTTTTAGGAAAATAAACACTAGAATAGGGTCAGCCTTTCGACACATGTTAAGAAGTGTGGCTTTGGGTTCGAATACCATAGACAGGCTGACTTCCAGTCTGGTTTTCCCTTTGATGGGCTATGCACCTGAGATGTGTTTATTTTGCATTTCTGGGTTTTGGTGTGTGTCTTTGCCTCTAAATTGAGTGGATAAGATGGTCTCCAAGGTTTCTTGAACCCTCAGCCTGGGCTCTGTGATCTTTGTTCTTCTCAGATGAAAGTCACTTATGATCAGGAGATTCAGGGCAGAGCCAGGCTCCCAGGGAGGGAGAGAGGCTGCCTGCAGGTGTCCATCCCTTTGCACAATATACTATCTCTGTTATATTGGCACTGACAGCAAACTTCTTTGCATGGGAAAAAATTCCCTTCCAATTACACAGCAGTTTTGTGGTGGCTGAGGGCTATAATGGGAATGCTTTGCAGCCAAAGTACTCTCATTCATAAATTCCACTGTGCCACTCTCTAATTTTTTTCTGTTTTGGATAGATCAGTATTCTGTGGTTCCCTCCACCACAGCCATGCAAACAAAAGTGAGTAGTTAAATATTATCATGGCCTTTAAGTCTCTGTAATAATTGGATACATGGAGCTGGAGAGATGGCTCAGTGGTTAAGAACACTGGTTGTTCTTGTAGAAGACCCGGGTTTGAATCCCAGCACCCACATGGCAGCTAACTGTCCGTAACTCCAGTCCCAGGGGATCTGACAGACTCTTCTGACCTCCGTGGGCATTGCATGACATGGGTGCACTTACCTACATGCAGACAATACACGCATATACAGAAAATAAAAATAATAAAATAAAATAAAACTTTAAAAAATTGGATACAACAGGGTCAACCATAAGCAATATTTGGTATGGTAAATAAAAGTGAATGGACTCTTCCTGTATCTTACAGGAAGTTGTCTTTAAAATGAGGCACAGAAAGATACCAATGATAAGAGCCCACTTGTTTCCAGTGTGTGGATTTCTCTGGAGATAGATTATTTTCCCCTGGTTTTTAAAAGCCCTCTGTTCATCACACAGCTAGGTGTATATGCTGAGTGTCAACCTTTTTATGGAGGTGTGAATATCTATTGTAAATTATGGAAATTTAGGCTGCATTTAAAAAAAAATAATTTTCCCCATCTGTTTTCTAACTTGCATTATTCCTGGGCTCCCTTTGTGGAAGTGACTGAAATTCAGAAAGAAAATATTGTTCAAAGAAATGAGATATAAAAAAATAACCACACAGAATTCACGTGACACAGAGACTATCTTAGTATTTATTTATTTTTTTGAAAACAGGAGTACATTCCCTTAAAGCAAATGTATCACGCTTTTTTTAAAAGCAGTAATCTCTAAGATTTATGTTTCATAAAAAACCTACTTGTCTGAGAATCTATACCGGCATTGTGTAGTTTTGTGTGCATAGCACAGTGTTAAAAAGTTTATGCTTGCCTTCTTCCATGCAGCGGTCACTGTGTTTTTACGCAGAGATGAGAGAGTTGGTTTCAGCATAACTGTAATTTCAGAAATACTATTAGCATATTAAGTAAGGCAAAGAGAACTGGTCAGACTCAGCTCCCATGACTATGGCTGTGCTGAAATTGAGGTGTTACACTGTGATGTGAACTGCGGCTTAGAACTCTGCCGAACATTTGCCTCTGTGTTTTTCTTTCAAAAAGATGATGGTTCCCCTATAGATATGCAACACAGAATCTGTTTCTACGCAGCTACTATAAAATGTTTATTGGGATCTCTTGTCTACATATAGCCACCCGTCTAAAGGGATAAATTCATGTGTTAAGAAAGGTCTCTTCACTACACAAATATTTGTCACCCCCATCATTGTCAATGAAAGCTGTGCTCTCCCCAGCAGGAGAATAGATCCCTATGCTGTGTAAAGGGATGGAATTCTGATTTACAGTCTGTGTTGCCTTTAATGGATATACCTGCAACAGCCACAGAGCTGAAAACTGAAAGGTGTTAAAATACAACATTTTACAGTGCAATATATTGCCTGCTTGTTAGTTAAAAGCACTAGCAGGAAGCACATTTTACTTAAATTTGGCTGTGTTAAAAATACATGTGGCATGCCCTTACTTTCTTTTTTCCTTCATTCTTGCTCTCTGTAGTTCCCAAGGATGTTTGTAGGGACTTGCTGTGTGTTCATCCCTAGGGCACTGAGGATGGACATTCTATGTGGCTTGAGGTGAAATGAAAATGAAAGATTAAAGCAATTCTGCAAGGTTTCAAGACAAGATGCTGCCTCCTCAGCTCAAAAAGAAGGAAAAGAGAAAGGCAAGCAGCGCCCCAGGCTCGAATCTTCTGGATATCATAGCCAGGGCCTGGCTGGATGGAAAGAAGATGGTACTCCGAACTCTTCATGCAAGGGCTCGAAAGCCTGCCCAGAATTGCTTATTAAATATTCAAGCATTTCCTCTTTCTGCCTCTCACTTGGCCATGCAGAGAGGCAGTTAGTAGCCCCAGTGCAGCTCCAGTGTTCTGCAGTTTGGGTCTCTGGGTTGACCACAGAATCAGTACAGTGTTGGCCAATTATTTGGTGGTAAATGCTCCTTGTCCCCAGCCCAGAGCCCTGTGACTGAGATGAGAAATGTCCTTGAAGGGACCTATTTCCACGGCCTTTGAGAGAGTCTTTAATTGAAGTAGAAACTTAAGCAAATTGTAGCACTTTAGAGAGTGGTTAGTACTACATTTATACAGAAAACAATTTTTGGCATACAATTAAGATTATATCCAGCCATAGTTTTGCTCTGCACTTTTCTCTTTTAATATATTCCAGTAAGTATTTTAGACCTGAATGTGTATATAATGTGTGGTTTTTATTTGGGTGTGGTGGCACATGCTTTCATTCCCAGGAATCGGGAGGCAGAGGCAGGCAGTGAGATCAAGGTCAGCCTGGTCTACATAGGAGTTTTAGGCCAGCTGGGGCTACAGGGACACCCTGACTCAAAAAAAAAAAAATGTGGTCTTCATTTTTGGAAGGCTAGGTTGTGCTCATTCAGCTTTTAAGCTTTCTGTCTCTTTCTTCTATGCCCAGTTCTTCCTTTTAGTGAGCCTGAATCAAATCTTTTAGTTTCATGAGAAAACTTCTTTGAATATTTAGATAATTTTTAAATAAAATGAGGGAACTTCAAATCAGAAAGTTATTTAGTCACTGAGTTATTCTGGCAACTGATTTCCTATTTCTTCCTTAAAATCTGGAATGGCGCTAAAATGAAGTCTTCCATAATGTTTAAAATAAATATACCTAGGACCTGTGAAAAGTCCTACTTCACAGGATTTGTAGGGAAATGTAATGCATGTAAAAGTGTACGGTAGTTTACATGGTGGTTTTATTTTAACTAGTACAATATAGCAACCTGACATGCCGTGAGAAATAAATAACTTTTTGAAAATGCATTTCCAAGTATGAACGTAATATTGACAAATGACCAAGGTAATCACTTTTGTATAGATTCTGAAAAGTAGAAGAAAGGGGAAGAATAATTTATGGTTTAATGTATAGGTTATACAAAGGTGTGAAAGATTTCCTCTTCTGTGGGATCAGGTCGAATACTCTGTGCTATTTTGCAAAAAGGCTCCAAAAAGGACTGGCTTGTGAGTGAGTGCTTGCTGGCGTCTTGGCCAACTCATTTCTACTGGGGACTCTCTTTGTTTTGATTTTGAGGTTAGCTGATTGAGTAAATGGATTTCTGTTTTAGTCCTTCAGAGGGGGAAAAAAAGACTCTTTGGCTGTTAAATTCCAATTTTCTGAAGGAAGCAAACATTCCATCTCCAGCTTCTCACACGTTCAGATAAACACACCACTTGGAATCATATAGTGTTTATCTTGGGAGGAAATTGCCTCTCCTTACAAATAGAGGCTCAGTGAAGAGACGACTTGCCCAAGGTCCTACAGATAGCAGACATCTGAACCAGGGTCTCTTACCCCTCAATGCTATTATTTTTCTGGTTTGACTCAAGGTGGAGTCTGATACTTAAACAGGCAGGTGGGTGATCAAGGCCAAACAGGCCTGGGTAGTAGATCAAGGGAAACTTTGAAAGTGTTGCTGATGATCTTGTTATTGGGGGGGCGGGGGGCAAGATACCCAAGTATCATTGGCACCATCAAAGTAAGGTCTTAACCTTTCTCCCTGTAGTCTCCATCAGCTAGTCCCATCCCAGGTCTGCTCAAACACCCATGTAGTCTGAGTAAACACTGTTCTCTCGTTGAGGAGCAGTGGCTTGTAGACAAATTTGCTAACTCCCTTCACTCAATATCACCCCCCCCCCCCCAAAAAAAAAAAAAACCTACCTTAAGCTTCTCTTTCATGGAAATGCAAGAACCACCATTGTATTAGCTTTTGTTTACATTGTTGGACCTGAGTGTTGATCTTTCTCTTCAGGTCTAGTAGCTTGGCCCACTGACTAAGAACTGATACACATGAGAAGTTATTTTCATTGGCTGTAGAAATAGAAACTATCTGAGCTGTTACCTAAGTACCAGGCAGAGAGTATGTATGGTGGGTTTCCTCCTCATCTTCCTCTACTGTTCCCCAGGCCTTTGAACTTTGTAGACTGAGAAAAGAGAAAGACTGAGTCTTTTGCTACATCTTCCATGGTATTATGCAGTGGGTTAGAGGAGAAAACACTACCGAGAGCTAGACATTGCAAGAATCATTCGTGCCTGGCATGGCCGAAACCAGATGAAGATACTTCCCTTGTAGTGTCCCCAGAGCCTTGGCGAGTCCTTCAAGTATAGCCTTGGCTGGCAGCATTGCCTTCACACAGCACTACCTGTGAGCCTGGGGGCGGGCATTTGTGCAGAAACAGTTTTTGCTAATGGGGTTAGAGACACTCTTCTGCTTCCCTAGAAGACCTGTGGATGGCTCGTGTGGCCGATGGGAGGGTAATGGTGGTCCTCATTGCTGAAGAAGCTGGAGGGGCTGGAGAGAAGCTCATCTTCCCAGCAGAAGCAGAATATCTAGAGGTGCCAACTCACCTCTGATGAGATGGCTGAACAGTTGGCCATGATTTTGGAATCTCTTCTTCTGGTTTCTTCCTTTTTTTCAGTTTTCTTTCCTGCACTTTCAAAAACTCTATCACTTTGCACCTGTAGGGTCAGCAACAACTCCTGAGACCTTCACCTTCTCCAACAGGGGCAAGGTATGAGTAGAGAACAGTGTCATTTCTCCACCACTGGGATGTGGGAAGAGAGCCTCTATCTTTTATCTTTGGGGAGATGGACCTAAGGCCTAAACCCAGGGATGAGACTTTGGGGAAAACATTATTATCCTGATACTTTTGTGTGGATGTGAAGATGAGACGGGCAATCATTGGAAGGTAAATCCCTATTCCTCACATTCTTGAGTCTCTCTGCTCGTAAGACAAGGCTGAAAAGTTACTTTTAACCTCTCCATCTAAACCACTCTGGAACCTGATTAAATAATAATGACAGTCAACATTGCTCACTGCACATGGACAGCTGTTGTCACCCTGTGTAGAGATGAGGAAAGCTGGAGCTTAGAGATGTCATAATGACTTATCCGAAGTCTGCTGCTCATTTGTGTAGAACACCTGGGATTTGAATCCATAGTTGAACTTTATCATCTAGGCACGGAGCTCTTATGCCACTGCCTTCACATATGGTCCAGCATTTTTCAGTTCTGTGATCTGTAACAACATCTCTACTGATGACTTCTGGTATTGTCCAATCCCCGGAGCTGTCAGTTGGAGTTTCTGACAGTTTCTTCTTGGAGTTTATTTTTCCTTCCTTGGGTAGTTCTTAACTGCTGTTTAGCAGAAGTCAAGCTAAGAATGTTTTTGGTCATTCAGGACTTTTCCCTCTTTCATCAGCCTGCGGTTGTTGATGGCAGGTGAGCCTTTGTATTTATTGCTTCCTGACAAACTGCTCTAAACTCAGCTGGCTGGTTTCTCTGTCTCTCCGGTTCTCCTTCTCTGATACCATCAAAGAGGCAGTAATATAATTAGTTCATGAAAACAGAGAATGTCTATGACTTCTGATTTAGTTTTGACTTTTCAGCAGGAAATATTTTCACCCATCCCTCTTCCCTTACACATTTTCCAGAGAGCTCCATGGTGAGTCAGCTGTTATTGAGTGGTCCTTGTATCTGGGGGATGGGGGGCCCGGATGTGACTAGGACAGTCTCCTGAACAGACCAGGTAGGGCAAGAACCTGGGGCAAAAGGGTGATGTGCTTTGCTTTTGGATTTTATTACTAGAAGCTCCATCTTGAGTCTCAGGGTGGATTGAAATCCTATTTTGAGGCCAAATGTGAAAGGAAGACCAGGACAAAGAAATCTTCAGGGCAGGGGGTGGGGCTTGCTTAGCTGGAGAAAGGAAAAGGACAGTGAAGTAGCATGTAGCTTGCTGCCTAATATGTGTAAAGCGTTGGTACAGGCAAGATGGAGTTAATTCAATAAAATAAATATAAAATACTCTCTCTTCTGTCAGGCCTGCTGGAAGCAGGTCAGGGGTCACTGAGCCGCTCCACTGGAGCACTAATCGATTTGCTGTCAAGGTGGCCTGCTGGGGTTTCAAGCGGGAGAGGGATTGAGAGGCGCTCTGGCCCAATTTCCATAATTGCTCACTGCCTTTAGTGTACAACCTTTTATGAAACACAAAAAATATATCATGGAATTGTATTGATTAGCCATTGGGCTGAATAATTCACTTAGTATTTATTACCTGACCCCAAGAGGTTAAATAAATCCACTATCTAACTTGGGTTTGTGAGAAATATTACTTATTCATTGAAATGTGGGCTGATTATTACACAATAGACCCTGTATTTTTGTTTCTTGATTTCTCAATCAAGATTAATCCTTTTTGAATTTTGGGAGCCAATGAGTTAAAAAAAAGAAAGAAAAAGCATGGTTTGCACCCCCTCCACCCCCAATAAACCCAGCAAAATCGCCACTAAATTTCATTTTGAAGCAAAATTTTCAGTGATGAATTCTAGTCATCTGGGATAAATTTCAAAACTGTTCTTCTAAAACGTACAAATACTTATGAAATAAAAACACAATCCTGATCTTCATTGTAAACGTTACAATTTATAACAACAGGCTTCTTAAAGGGGATGGCATTGAAGTCCATTTTTATTATACCATTGTTTTGAAAAGCTTATCCTTTTGCATGAAACACTCATAAATGAAATATCCCAAGAAAGAAAGGGGTGTCTGAAGTGGACAGGAAGAAAAAGATTTTCGGTTTCAATGATAAATTCATTTTGGACAGATCACTACTATTGCAAAAAATAAAAAGAATTTTAACTTGAAAGACGATGGTGTGTAATCTACAGGGCGCTTTAAGCATTTGTAAACTTTGGGGGTGATCATTAATTATTTACTGGCCACCGGCATTTGCACATTTCTGCTACTCTGAGTGGTAAATCTGCTGTGATTCTTGATAGACCCAGTCACAACTACATGACATTCAAATCTAATTATGTTCTTGGTTACCATAAGCTCTCACTGCCAAGACACATCCCTTCCTTGCTGTCCTTCTCCCTTGGAACGTTTTTAACTTTTCTGTAAAGCCTTTCTTTAGTTTCCTGTCTGCATCCTCCAGAATCTCAAAGCATTGTTTTTGAAGTTTAATGGAATTTGTTGCAGGTCAAGAAAAGGAAGCTTTTCCTTCCCTCCCCTCTCCAATGAAGGAAAAGAGAAAAAAAATCATTTGAGTGCAGTGCTCACTTTATGTCTGTTGATCATTTAACATCTCTGTATCCAGGATCTAGCCTTCCGATGGAGAGGAGGAAAAGCCAGGGTTCTGGCACTGTGTTCAGGGAGGCTTTTCCTGTGTTGTACAGTGGAGGGAGGAGATGGCTCAAAGCAAGGTTAACAGCGTGCAGAGCTTCCTAAAGCGTGTTCAGGAGCACCTCCCTCCCATTTTCCATGTGGCTGCTCATGTGAATTTGGGCATTCCATTTGACTCTACTGTTCCACATGATACTGATTTGTTGATTACCACTTTGGAAATTTTCAGGTTTAGGTTTGGATGTTTGGCCTCTTTATTTAGTTTTGGGGTAGTGGTGGATGTGGGGGGAGGGAGGGAGAGAGAGGGAGGGGGAGGGGGAGAGGGAGAGAGGGAGGGAGGGAGGACTTTGATTTTTTTTCTTCTTTTTCTGTGGATGATGTTTTTAAGTCTTGCCTTTCCTTTTCTTCTGCCTCTGTGGGGCTGGATTAAATGGAGAACATAGTTAACAGAATGACTTGAAAGCTCTTGATAGCCTCTTGAGATAATTTGGTTGTAAGCACTAAGCAAAATGTGTTCTCTCTGGATCTGCTCATTTCAAGTGCTGATCTCAAATGTTGCATTTTTAAGGAAGCCAGTCTTATAATACCATTCATGGTAATTCCAAAATAAATATTAGTGAGATGCTTCACAAGAAGGTGGATGGGAGGGAGGAGAGAGAGGGAGAGGAGAAACCAGACCGACTCTGGTTTGGGCTTCCATAGGAATTGAACTTGGGCTCTGACATAAAGCACAGGAGTTGTCTATATTTGATAGTGATAATAATATATAGATAAGAGACTGGTGATACAGTCATGGTTCAAGTTAGCATTGGGTAACAGTCCAGGAAAGCAAGTTAAGCGCTGACGAAGACATCAGTGGTATGTCTTGATTTCTAAATATAATTGTTTTGAGTAGATGTGGGAAATTCCTTCCTGTGAAGTGGATGGAAGAGAAGGAGCCTGGATTTTGGGATCAGATGGGTTTGGGCTTGAATTCTGGCTACTCATGGGCCTGGGAAAACTAATGAATTTACTCTGTTCCTTAAATTTGTTCATTGTGGAGAATGACACCTACCTACCTAATATCCTAATAGGATCATACACTGAAGACTGTGGATAAGAAGTTTAGCCAAATAATTGTTCCAGAAGTGGTGCTTTGTGCTGTTATTTTTCTTCAGAGAATTAAACAGGAAATTTGTTACACCCATTGCTATTGACTGGACCCTTTGCCACTGCCCCTTAAAAACCCAGAAAATAACCTGCAAATATCAAAACATCCTAGAATGTGTTTTCCAGTTAACTGAAAAGGAAAATAGAGTTTGACATTTGAAAATAGGACCCCTTCCACTTTACCATTAAAATTCCTTCCAAGAGGGGAGGACTATGGCAGAATTTCAAAGTTCACCCACAAAAAAATGGCTGTTTTGTTTTTATTTGAACTAAAAGTGGCCAAGATTTCCCAACTGTTCTATTTTTACAAAATTTTAAAAGTTTCACCACTGGGTCAGATTTAGGGCCTGTGTGGGAAACGGCGATTTCTGCCAGAGGCGCAGCTCGATCCCTGCTGTGTTGTGGTTTCCACGTATTTTTACATTCCACGCATTGCTGAACTGTGCATAGGAGGGGGCCCTAAATCACTGGTGCCTTATGCGAGTTTGTGACCTTTAGATTCAGGCTTCGGAGGGAATGCATTATTTTATATATGTTTTGCTTGCCACTGAGCTGTACATACTGCCTCCTCCCCTCCCCGGCCCCACCCTTCACTTCCCCAGTTGAAGTCAAAGGTAAACGTTATGTAGCAGAGGAAACATTTGGGACCGCTAATAAACAACGGTTTGAAATGATGAGGCTTTAATTGTTGGAAGCACATGAGTGCTTAGTGCATTGAAGTCTGGTAGAGATGGGAGATTTTACTTCACCCATTCCAGTGTCCAGGTTTCTTAAGGACAGATAATATAGTGGAGGCAATTCTGGTCATTTTGCTAGAGAATTCTACACATGATCCACTTCCTCCAGCAAGGAAGTGGATCCTTCTAGACATTCCACAACTTTCTCAAACAGCACTACCAAGTGGGCAAAGACATGAACTATTTGACATTCAAACCACATCCAGTGGAATCTTTTGTCTTTTGCTCACAAACAATAAGAACTATAAATATTAGCTTTGTTGTGCATTTGTGTGTATGTGTGTGTGTGTGTGTGTGTGTGTGTGTGTGTGTATAGTCCCTATCTGACGGTGGTGGGCGGTGGTACCCTCTTCCACATCCTTACAGCTCCAACCCTCCTTCACTTCTCCACCTCTTTCCTCGCCTGGGCTCCGTTCTTCGCCGTTCACGTTTCCACGTCCAGTTCCTGAGGCATACTGTACCCATGCAAGTCTCCAGGAACTTCAGTTAGGAATATGTTACTCCATCATTCACAAACATCTAGTAGATCTTCATGTTTTCGAGAAATATCTAAATTATTTCTCCTGTGGACTCAGATCATCTTGACAGTGTACCCTTTGCAACCTGACGTTTTCCCTTTTCCCAGGCACGCTCAGTACCTGCCCTGCCAGGTGAGTCTCGCTGGCCTAGACTGGTGCTTTTCCTGATCATCTATGGACTTCTGTTGACCCTCTGAGGGGCCACACGAACGCTGGCTTATGCTCGAGGACTTCCCTTAGCTCATCTGGAAAGTGGCCCTTCTGCCCCTCTCCAGATTTATTCATGACCAAATTTTACTACGAAAATATATCTATGTGTTCAAGGAATACTTGTATCTGTTCTGAGCCAGCTTATTGGTTTGATGCTGAGTTGTAGAGAGGAATGAGAATGTATGGTTCTCTGGCCACCAAGGATTATTTTTAAGTCTCCAAGAAAAAATATAAAAGTTATTTTAATTAGCCAAGCATGGTGGTGTGTGCCTTTAATTGCGGCCTTCCCGGAGGCAGAGGCAGGTGATCTCTGAGAGATCGAGGGCCTTCTGGTTCACATCGTGACTTCCAGGTGGGCTGTGGCTAGGGAGACCCTGTCAAAAAATGATCAGCAAAAAGACCACCACCCCCAAAAGTTATTTATGTTAGAGAAAAACTGAAATAGAAACAACAGCAACAAAATGAATAAAACCCACAATCAACCACATTCCTCATATTGTACTCTTAATATATGTGTATTTTTATATTTTAATTGTATTATAGAGTAACTACAACTTTGTGCTCTTTATTTTCAGTGTATTTATGCCTGTACATATGCTTGTATATGTGCATATATATTTATACATACGTGCATAGACATTTTTCTGGGCCTCTAGGTAGCCCCTATTATTTGCCTAATAAATTATTTTGCTGTTGTTTAAAATCTTTTGTTTTTCACTTTCAGTATTTGTAGTTAGTAAGCGTTTTATTATTCAAAAATAGTGGAATAGGAAACAGTCCTATTTATAGTTATTTTAAAATTTCCAATAATCTTTTTATGAGAATGTTTCTCAAAAATATCAAGTAGCAGAACTCTCGTTTTCAAGTGGGTTTGAAGTGGAATAAATGAACAGAGCTGCGGTGCTTGTTCTCTGAGTAGGGGACCAGAGCCCTGCCTAGTCCTTCCACAATTATTCCCCTTGCTGTCCAGCAGCCTTGAGGCACCTCTGTAGAGCCTGGAGCTTTGCAGAAAATACTTTGAAAGCCTTGTGATAAATCTCCAAATAGGAATTCTTCAGACATTATAAACATGTTCATGGCTTTCAATGTGTAATGTCAAATTGCTTTCCAGTGACTGGGGTTCCCAGCACACCTGTTGGCTGGCTGTGGGAACACTAGTTGCTTCCTGGTTCATCTTGCACCCTGTAGCTCTTATTGAATTTGCTTTCACCTAACTTAACAGATGAAAGTTGGGCTTTCCATAAGTACACACTTCTGTAGTTATGGGGACAGCTGGCATTTGTTCATATGTGTATTTTGGGGTGACTTTTCCTTTTCATCCCCACTCACTGTCCCTTCATTGGGATCTCAGTATATTTCTTGTCAGTGTGGTAGTGTTCTAGTTTGCCTTCAATTGCTGTAATAAAACCACTGACCAAAAGGAACTTGGGGAGGAAAGGATTTATTTGGTTTACAAGCACAGTTCACCATCAGTGGAAACCAAGGTAAGAACTCAGGGCAGTTAGTAAGCATTTTATTATTCAAAAATAAATAAAAACCTGGAGCACAGACTTTGGAGGAAGACTGCTTACTGGCATGCTTTTCTTTGGCCATGCTCAGCCTGTTTTCTTATATAATACAGGCCTACCTGCCTAGGGCTGGCACTGCCCACAGTGGGCTGGGCCCTCCCACATCACTCAACAATCAAGAAGGTGCCCCATGGACATGGTTACAGGCCAGTCCAGTAAAAGAAATTCCCCAATTGAGGCTCCTTCAACCCAGGTGTGTCAAGTTGACACTAAAGCTATCCAGTACAACTACCCAAAACAATGCATCTTCCATGTTTCAGGATTGTGATTCTCCACTCCCCACCCCACCCCCAGAAAAAAACCAACAAAAAACCCTCCTAAGGGTTCCTTTTTACACAACTCTGGCTAAGTTCCTTAGCATAAAAGAGCCTTTGTCCATTTTATGTATCAACTGTTCAGGGCACTTTATTTAAATGGATGTTTAGTCCTCATCAAGTTCTATTATCTATGTTCTTGTCACTTTGTTCCCTGTCACTGTCCCTACCACCCAACCCTTCTGCCACCCCGCTCCACTCTCATTGTCCATCTGATTCTTCATACCTGTTCTTGCCTCAGAAATTTACTTGCTGTTCCTTTTTACTAGAACTTTCCTACAGAAAATTCATGGCTGGCTCACTCCGATTTTATCCCTGCTGCTCAAATGTCACTTTCTTGAAGTTTTTCTTTTCTTTTAAATTTTATTATTCTTGTTGTGTGTATGTGCATGTACATGATGTGTATGTGGTGGGGGGTGTTCCAGTGGCTGTCAGAGGACAACTTTGTTGAGTCAGTTCTCTCTTCCACCTTTATGTGGGTTCTGGGGCTTGAACTCAGGACACTGGACTGGTGTGGCAAGTGCTTTTACCAGCTGAGCCATCTTGCCATCCTGGGGAGAAGGCTTTCTTATTCACTGTTTTTTCCTTTCTTTCCATCTTTCCACCCCACTATCCAGCCCTGTGTTCGTCCTCTAACAGATGTTGATTTGTCCACACAAAGTGCCAGGCACAGGGACAGAGCAGAGAGCAAACAGATGAAGCACCTGTTCTTGTGTGGAATTTCGTACTCTGATTTCCCTCTTGACTACATTACTCCCTCACTTCCACCTGCAGAATGACAGCTTTGTGTGAACAGGTATCTTCTAGTTCTTATTCACTGTTACATCCCAGCCCTTATGCTGTGCAAATATTTGTTGAATGAATAGATGCTTCTGCCCTTTCTCTAGGACGGTATCATTTCAATTGTTCGAAATATTGGTAGCCTGCATCCTTTTCTTGGACTTTCTTCATCCAATAGCCTCTATGAATTGACTTTTCTCTTTCTACCCTGTCACTACAGACTGGCATAGAATGAAATTAAGGTTACCCCCTCTCTCCCCGCAGTCCAAGTCTTCCCCTTCCCATTGGCCCACTCGGTCGGTTTGACCCAGAAAAGTTTTTTTTCCTTCACACCACTAACCCAGCTCTCATCTCTGTTAATGAGGATGATGTTGCTTTAGCTAGAGCCTGCTGGAAGTTTCATGCTCTATTCATACACTTAAAATTGAGACCATAGAAAGTAGAAAGCAGTTGCATAAAGTCCCAACTTCAACCTGCTTTTAGAAATAAAACTCCTATTTATCAAGCCCACATCATTTTTTCCCCTTGCAAACTTTATTCAGAAAGGAAATGGGTGAAAAATTTATTTTTCCAAAAGGGAGTCAATGAGAGATCCATATGAGCTGGTGGGGGTGGGAGAGAGCCTTGGGCATGAAAACTTCAGGGTATTTTGAAGAACTCAGGAGCTGTAGAAACCTAAGTAGGATTCAGCTTCGGCCCACACTGCTATGGGACTGTTAGGTGAAAGCTGGAAACTTAGGAACAGAAGGGCAGGAACCAGAGTCAGCACAGACTTCTTTCAACCCATTAAGTGTTTATCAAGTGCCTGCCACATGCTCAGCACAGTGCTGAGTGGTAGGAAAGTAACCGTGACAAAGAGTTGACATTTGGGGACAGTGCAATCTGAGGATCACCTGTGTCTGAGTCATCTTGGGTAAATGAAAGAGCTCCAAGCTTCAGCAAGACCCAGAGTTTCTGGACACAGGTGATGGGGAAATTTATATTTGCAGCAAGCTCTCTTTGGATTCTTTGCTTTCTAGGGCATGAAAAACACAGGTATGGAAGTGTGGGAAAGAATGATGGAGTCATGGGCAAGTGTTGTGGGTTGAATGAGGTTCTGGGAGAACATTTGTCAGAGCAAGCCCAACCTAGTCTGTGAATGAGCTCTGTTCTAGGAAGTCTCCCTGAATAAGAGGTATTTCAGTGGTGACTTGGAGGTAAGGGTTTTATCTAGGAGAGAATGATGTTTAGGCTGATCTAGGAGGAGGCAGAGAGTAACAAGAGGAGGAATTTAGCACCTCTTGGAAAGTGTTCACATCTTCAGCACAGACCAGTTCACTGTCCACGTGTGTGCCAACCATGAGCAATGGCAGCATCATGAAAGTAGAAGTTTCTTATTCCTGAAAAAAGAAATCAGGCTATATAGTGGCCCTGCCCCTGAGGAAATACTGCACAGTCCCTCTTCCTGTTTCCTAATGGAGGGGCAGATGGATGTGAGGCAGCTGTGAGAATGTGCACTAATGGTCCAGATAGATGCCTGAGGCCAGAAAAGCCAGTGAGTGGGGCAGGGTTGATACTAATCAGGCAGCACCCAAACCACATGAGATGGATTCTATATCTCTTCTTTTTCTTCACTTCTCAGTTTCTTGGATTCCCTTCAGTGGGAATTAGTGTGCGGTACAATCATATGTCAGTTTTCTTTTCTTAACAGAGAGTACATGGGGCTGGGGGACAGAAATTTGATGGTTAGAAAACAAAGTCATGGAGGAGTTGACCCTTTGCTTGTCTATGGGGCCATGCAGTTTTCAGTTTCTTAAAAAAACCCTTGGCCAGTATGATAAAGTAGATTCTAGTAGCTAGGGTTGCATTTTTCTTAGAGGAAGAAAAAGTTTCATCTGAGAATATGCATGACTTGGCAATCTGACTTGTTCAGTGGACAACAGCATATCCAGATCAGCATGACCTTCGGTGTTGATGAGCAAAGGCTGGTGACATTTGGGCATGGAAAGAGCAATGGTGGTCAACCTAGGACTCTGTGGACTGTCAGCCCAGGGTTCTCATCAGTGTTGGTGAGCAAATGTTATTTATACCCAGACAGTTGTAAACTGCTATTTGCTTGGTTTTTTAGCACTGATTAGCTTCCCTCTCCAAAGCCTCTTTCTTCTCCTGTGATCTCAAATGTTCCTAACTGACCTATCTTCTTGATAGCATCTATTTCTTGATTTGGGGATATTTGTATTCAATTTGAATTTTTTCTTTGCTAAGTCCAATTTTTAAGAAAACTAATCTTCATTAACATAGAAGACTGTTCAACTAAAGGAAATACTAAATCTGGCTGTAGAATTTGACTTTATGACCTTTTAGGGTGGCGAATGTCAGAGACTGAGCCTCTGGGCGGTGTGAAATAATAAACAACTGGGCTGTAAGATCCAGCTTGACAGGTATCATCTGAAATCACCTCCCTGAATTTATTAGAGTTAATTAATCCAGGCTGAGAAGCGGAGCTAGGAACTTTTCCTACCATGCTGTTTCCTTCACACTCAGAGCAGCCAGTACAGGTTGGGGGAGTTTGTTTCACTGTTGTATTTTGTGGAGACAATCGAAGGTGTTCCCAAATGGATGCTCCTTGAATGTAACTGGAAAGGTGACAAAATGCCCAAGAAGAAAATCACCAAGTTGCTTTGCTTGAATTGCTCTGGGCCTCCCCCCTTCTTTCTTTCTAATAGTAAAACTTATTCCTCTTATTCTTAAGTGCATGTTGGCATTGACCAACGTTAGCAAGAGTCACAGCTCATTTCAAGTATCTAGACAGACCTGTAGAGATACATTAAGGAGATGACCCATTGAAACAGAACTACCTCTAGAAAAACCTTACAGGGTTCAGGCTGGGGCAGCTGCTGGTGACCTCAAAGATTGGAAATAAAAAGGCTACCATTAGTTCCACGTCAGTTCTCAGAGTGAATGTTGCGGAGTGATGGAGGGTGTTAAGCTGTCAAATACCAGCAAGGGTTAATAAGGTTAAAGAAGAAATAAAAGCTGGTCAACAATAAAACAGTGAGGATAAATCAGCTCCAATAAATAAAGCATGTCACATCATGTATACACGGTGTGGGAAAACCAAAAATCATACCTCACATATCCAGGCAGGAGTTTCAGGAATCCTTTGGTGGGACATCTCCAGATTATATTCCTGGGCATCTTGCATGCATGCTTGGATACCTCGGCTGCCTGTTTGCTTCTCTGGAAGTCACTGAATTGCCTTTCTTGTTGGAGAATTCTCTTGTCAGTGAGTGAATGTAAAATATGAGTAAAGCCAGTGTAGTTTAGCACCTGATGTCAAAGAAAGGCTGCTATAAACCACCACACCGCGGAGGTGATTCACTTTCTTTCCCCTTTGACCTCTGCCCTGGAAAGGAGGTCAGATAGATGCCTTCTGTGTGGGCTGACTTTGCCTGGCTGACCAGAGAAATGCAGAGCTTTGATGGCCAAAGGATTCTGCAGATTATCTTGCCCATTTATATATGTCCTGTAACAAGCACAGGGCCTTAGCATAAATAACTTTATTCCTCTAGACACTTGGCATTGGTCACAGCATGGCCTTTGGAACAGGAATCTCACTGATGAAGTATCTCTTCTTACCTATGTTAGAGTGGTAAGCACCAGGTTCCAGTGCAGTTTTAGTTTGTAGCTGACTGTCCTTGTTGACCTGTGAACCTCACCCCTGTTGACTCACATCTATTTCCAAAACCGGTAGCTATGGAGAATGCTTCTGATTAACATCTACTCTCACAGATGATTCTAAAAGGTGTGGTCACACAGCCTTTATTTATTTTTGAGACACAGTTTCACTGCGTAGCCCGTGGCTGACTTACAACTCAATATGTACACCAGGCTGACCTTAAACTCACAGAGATCCTCCAGTATTGGGATTAAAGCTGCATGCTACTATGCCTGGCTATATATTTATTTTTTAAAGAAGCCCAGTCCTACTTATACATCTAAGTTTGTATTATATTGGTCTGAAATGTAGCTCAGTTGGTAGAGTGCTTGCCTAGCATGCATGAAGCTCTGGGTTTGATCACTATTATTGAATAAACTGGATGTGCTGGTGAGCAACTGTAATCAGGAGGTAGAGACAGGAGAATCAGAAGTTCAAGACCATCCTTGGCTACATAGAGGGTTTGAAGCCAGCCTGGGATATACAAAACCCTGTCTCAAAAACAAAAGACAAAAAAATAAGCAAAAATAGTATTACCCTTTCGAGGAACTGTAGGCTTGGATCATGGCTTTAGACCTACTTTGCCCCTAGGTCTGTGGCATGTTACTTTTGGATGTCTTTGGTAGTGACAAGCCTCCATCTTTGGGGGCTTTTTTTTTTAATAGTTTATTTATTTTTACTTTGTTATGAGTGTATTGCTTACATGTAGGTAGGTGCACCCATGTTGTACAATGCCCATGGAGGTCAGAAGAGGGCATCGGATCCCCTGAAACTGGAGTTATGGACAGTTGTTAGCTTCCATGTGGGTGCTGGGAACTGAACCTAGGTCTTTCACAAGAGCAGCCAGTGTTCTTAACCGCTGAGCCATCTCTTCAGGCCCTTCTCCCCACTGGGCAGGGGCTGATTTTAGAAACAGCTGAATGTTAGAAGTCAAGCAGAATGGGCAAGTTAGATGACTTTTCTTTGTGGCTGGATTGTTGAGTACTGCTTTTTGGTTTGAAAAAAGTGTTTTAGTTTGCTTTTCAGTAAGACTTTTCAAATATATATGAAGCAAGGGTCATTAAATTAAAACAACTCCACTACATGGTTTCTCCAAAGGTTCTGCTCTGATAGGCATGCTGGCTAAGTACGAGCCTTGTTTTATAGTTCCAGCTTACCAACCATTGAAGAATATGAACTTGATCTTGGTAACTTCTTTGCCTGGATGAACTTGGCAAAGTGATGATTTTGGAACTCAGAAATGGGTTTGAGGAGTATGTAATGGTTCTAGGATTTCAGTATCAGAGGTGGCTCACCCAAAGTGTGAAGATCATGTCTGAATACTGTTGCTTTCCTATTCTAAGGAAATAAGGCTCTGGCTTCCTTCCAACCACTCTTCAACCATTTGTCCTTCCTTGATTAAATGATGCCAGGAGCAATTCAAAGAAAGAGTTTTGATCCCAAAGAGAGAAACCTATAAAGCTGTGAACTATTAAGATATATCAAAGTGGAAGAGGGCCTGGTTAGGAAGAGGAAGGGGATCAGCAGGAGGTGGGAGGGCACAAGAGACAGTAATGAGGTGAATGTGATCAAAATAGATTAAATGCATGTATGAAAATGCCATAATGAAACCCATATGTATAATTAATATATACTAATAGAAAAGATATAAAGAGAGAGCATGCATAGCTTTCAGGTGACCCCTACCTCCATCCTTTTTTCCAACTCTACATTCAACTTAAGATAGTTTTATTGGGCTGGAGAAATGGCTCAGTGGTTAAGAGTATGTACTGCTCTTACAGAAGATCTGACTTTGGATCTCAGCACCCACATTGGCTGGCTCTCAATGGGTGGCTCACAATTGTCTATAACTGCAGGTGTAGGGAGATCTGATGCCCTCTTCTGGTCTCTGCAGGCATTGCATTTACGCGCGCGCGCGCGCGCGCACACACACACACACACACACAATTAAAAAAACTTAATAAAAGATAATTTTATTTAAAGAATAAGGATTGATTACATATATTGATCAATTACTGGGCTTTCTCTTCTATGCTTCATTACAATTTCATGGTAAGCAATACATTTGTGATCGTTCTTTCAAGATGTGCCTGACTTTTATATATTTGAACAAAATAAGTGATATAGAAATTGGCTGTTAGAATTTTGTTTTGTGAATAAAAGGGAAAGTAATGTAACAACTAAATAATTGTAGTAGCTACATTTATAACTTTGCTAATAAAATATGATGGAGGAATGGCTACTCAGTTTCAAGGACCTCATTCTGTGATTCTGTGGGACTATGGACTCAGAACACAGCTGCTTCAAGGATATCATTTGAAGGTCCAAAGACAAAGAAAGGACAGATGAGAGAGAGAGAGAGAGAGAGAGAGAGAGAGAGAGAGAGAGAGAGATCGATCAGATAGAGCTGGAAGTAAATGTCAGCATGTCCTTACGAGTGGGAAATCCTCACTTTGTTCAGTCTGAATTTCACTTCCTTATCTGTGAAATGGGCATAACACCTATTTCATAAAGTATTTAGCACCGTATATGTAGCCACAGCAATGCTACAGAGAGCACTCAAGGATCACCTTACTCTCCTCATTTTTTGTCAAAGCTCATTTACATAAATGATTTGCACACAAACAGTATTTGTTTTAGTCAGGAACTTTGCTGTATTAGAGGGAGAACTGAGAAGATGATGTCCAAATTCAAGGCCATTTGGAAATATTATTGTTTAACTTCATAATTCCTTTTCACATTTTATTTGGTCACTAATTTTTAATCACTTGCAAAAAGATGAAACTTTTGAAAATGAAAGTTCTCAATTTTTTCCTCCTGCCTCTCATCCTCTTAATCTGTCTTTGAATACTGCTGTGGTGGGGAGTCCCTTTGATGAGCCTGTGACAGCATCCCATGGCTGCTGCTGTCTCTGCCCTCATCCAGCGACCAGTGTTCAGCAAACAAGAATCGGCTTTCAGCCCCTTTCCTGCTCATGTATAAACTGCAAGGCAGAAAGCCTTTTCGTCTCTCCCTGAATTCCTGAGCTCATCCTTAATTAGTATTTTTTACTGTTAATCCCTACCGTACATCTTTAAGAGTTTCACATGAGTCGGCTCCCTACAAGTTTTATTGCATTCAAAGTAGAGGCAAGCTGGCAGTGTGCAACGGTGGGAATCCATGCAGTCACCAAGCAGGGGGTTGGCTGTTACTTGTAATTGATTGCTCACTGAAGCCTGCCCGTGCACTTTACCCTGAGGCCTGACTTGCCTCCATATGCCTAGTGTCAGGACTTGGAAGCCAGCTGGTCAGTCAACGCACATCCTGTGGGAAGCGGCAGACACAGGCGGCAGTTGGGTAGCCATCAGCCTCCCTGAGCACATTTCCTCCGTGTTTTGATAATAGTTCTGTAAGCTTTAATTATGCTGTGTGACAACACATTCATGAACTATCAAAATAAATCCTTTGAGGAGATGGCTGCTAACAAGTTTTGAAGCAACAGTGCTTGTTGTAAAGAAATGAGGAGGCAGGCAATCAGATTTTCAAGGGATCCCCCTCAATGTTGAAACCAGATGAAGCATTCTCTTGCCTTTTTTTTTCATTCTGCTGACAAATGCTCCTTTGAAAGCTATGCCCTTAAGAAGTTAACTGAAGACACTTATTGCAACACTTGAGTGTATCCAACATAAGCGTTTTACAATTAGCAGCGGTAATGTGAGCATAAAAGCTGGGCCCCAATATCAGTATATAATCTGAAGGAACACCGCAGGGTCCATTAGGGCCATTTACAGTTGAGACTGAGACTAATGGCATTAAATTATTACAGCTATTGCTAAAGGGGCATTATAAGTGAATCCCTTCCAGCTGGGTTGGCTGTACATACTCTCTGTCAACAGTTCAGTCTTTTAAGGTTATCCTTATTGCTCATGATTGCTTAGACAAGATGCAGTGTGCTCTACTGCAGGTCTAAATGATACCCAAGTAAAAGACGGGGATTTAGTGTTTGAGTCAACTGGGCTTAGGGTTAAGTGGTACTGGGTAGCTTTAAATCCCGCCTTCTTCACACACACACACACACACACACACACACACACACACGAATGACAGGATTCTATGGCACTGTCTCTGAGTAGGATGAATGTTTAAAAACAGGATGAAGACTATGTGAGGGATATTTGAAGCAGAGTGTGGAGGAATGAGCTCCAGGCTGGACATGGAGCCACAAGGAACTGGTCACATATATGTCATATATATGCCTATGGGCGCACACCTGGGATTACATGTAGCTGCACATGTATTTGCCTCGTTACACATGTATAGATAGCCCCATCTGTCAGAGTTACTTAGATTGTTCTGTGCAGTTGTTATGTTCAGAACTCAGCAGAATGTAGGGAATTAGTGTTAGTCTGGTTGAAAGAATTCTCTTTGAAATCCAGCATTTTAAGAAACAAGAACAATTTATAATCTTCAACACACATTAGTCTTTTATTTTTCTCCTGTGAGTGTGGTGGTTCTTTATGTGGGTAGGAGATTACCAAAACCTCTTCCAAGATTAGTAACATTGTTAAATGTTAAGATATTTTAGTTCCCCTAACACCCAATTGAATAACGGGAGACTGCATTAGAGATAATGAAGCACCGGGGTCATCAGCTGCAATTTACTAAAGAAGTTGGAAAGAGAGCTGGGGAGGAAGTTCATAGTTGATCTTGAGCTTCAGTAATGAACTTGGTGTGAATTAATAACCCCAGCATTGTCAAGGTTGTTCAATAGGGAAAACTAAAGCACACAGAAGCCTGTCCTCTCCGGAGGTCACAGGTCACGATGTGTTCATGGTAGTTTGCTATACATGGCTGTATGTTACATAACTATGTATATTACATCGTTTGCCTGGGTCACATATATTTGGTGAGCATCTTCTTATTCTGTGACTCCTGCTTTGGAGGGAGAAGAGTTATGTGAGCTCTAACTTCCTTTGTGGAGTGTGAAACAGAGCAGATGAAGGACACAGTAAGAGAAAAGAGCCGGATTCTGTGGCACTGTCTTGAGTAGGATGAACGTTTAAAGATAGGACGAAGAGGACATGAGGGAGATTTGTAGCAGAGTATAGAGAAATGGGCTCCAGGCTGGGCATGGAGCCACAAGGAGCTGGTCCTGAGGAAGAAGCAAGGGGACTCATCTTCTCAATTAGGGTGAGGCCTGGAAGGGATTAAGCAGCATAGGGATGCAGAGAAGGGGCCCTGGAGAGACCTATTGGGTCAAGGCTGAACTCTGTTCCTGCCAAGGACTGTTTCAGACTGAGTCATACAAAGACAAGACCATGTCCTATCCTCAGGGCATTTAAGGCCTAGTACTGTCATTTTTCAATCTGCACACTTTCTACTGAGATGAAGTTTGTTTGCAACTAACTCAAAGAATTTATAGGTCTTTGAAGCTCTTCGGTTGATTTTTGAATCCAAGTATGCACTCTTGCTTGGAACTTGTGGGCTGTGAGGTTAAGTGTATTGCTTTGTGGGAGGCAAGGTTGACAGATATAAAATACTGACATGGTGGAGGATCAGGGTTCAAGGCGGTCTTTGGCTTATAGTGAGTTTGAGTCCAGTCTGGGCTACATGAGATCCTATCTCTAGAACAAAACAAAACAAGACAAACCCCCATGAATCTAAAACAAAACAAAAAATACTAACATGGACGATAACAGGAGCCCTAGATAAGACCATTAGAGAGTGCTAGAGACAGGCTATGGCCCATCTACTTCACTTCAGGTAGGGAAATCGAGAGCCATGAGCTGAGGTCTCTGCTAAGCATCCTCTGTCCCCTAGCGGCTCTTCAAGGCTGAGTGGTGACTTCCTGCTAGCTTTAGACTTTTCCCTGTATCCATCTCGGTGGCTGCAAGGGGTGTAGGATGAAAAACTGAACTTAGGTTGTAGTGTTTCCTTAGCAGAGATACCCAGGGAACAATTGAGGCATTAAGAGAAAAAGTAGAATTTAGAAGGAAGCTAGGAGGAAAGGATATGAAACCCTGGCACTAACTGTACAGTGTAATGTGTGTTGCTGTTTGATAGCACTTCTTAGCAAGAAACCTTGTCTTGAACTTTGTGATAAAGCACAGAATCTTTGTAATCTTTGAAACCTTTCACTTTGGAAATATCCACAAAACAAATGGGAAAAACAAACATTAATGAGGCAGATATAAAACACTTTGGAGAAAAAATAATTTAGCATTTTTATAGTTGCTATAGAAACACCTCAGCCTTCACTCTTGCTAATTAGTTGGGTTTTACACATTTTATATTTGGAAATGCAAATCAGTTTTCATAAATTATTACTTATTTTTCCCATTTATATTTACAGTACTGTTATGCAGACACACATAGGAAGTGTAGGATATTACTTAGTTATCTAATGTGACATTCTTAGTTATGGGAGCCTGACATTTATGACCACAAGACACTTTTTAGTTTAAATATTCTCCTGTTAAATGTTGTGGGAAATTAGGCACAGATTTATATAATTTTTACGGAAGAAAATGAGAAAACGTAAATTATGTGGTAGCTTTCTAAAGTGCTTTCTCATGGAGTCTTGGGAAGGAATGGGGGCAGGTTTACCCCCAGTAGACTCTAAATAATAAACATTTTAAGACTTTCCTCCAGCCGTGGGAATTATGGCTGGCTTGGGTGTCTTCTGAACTTTTGGTACTAAACACTGACCATCTGTAAACACTTACTGGACTCTTGCTGATTGGAGAAGACAGCAGTGTTGAAGGAAAGGGAATATAAGTTAGCTCTAAGATCTAAGGCGGCTGGCAGTCTTGTAGAGAGGAGATGAGTGAATGCTCAGATTCAGTGGACAGGAATTACAGATTCATTTTCAGTTTATTGTCAGGGGATGGGAGGAGTAAAACTTAGGCTCTGCCTTTGTTTTGAAAATCCAGTCTTTGGTAGACTGGATTCAACTCTTATTAGCTCTGCCACTTCGCAGCTGCATGATTTGAGGCAAATTATTTGACCACCGCAAGACTGTTCCTGTGAAATGGGAGCAAAAAAGAAAGATTGGCACATCACAGAGTCATTGTGAAGATGGATTTGGCACATGATAAATACTTGGCCAGTGGTATCCAATAAAAACTTATGGGCAAAGCCAATTCTCACCGTGTATGCACTTACCCTGTGGATTTCAACTATGTGTACTTGAACAAAAAAATAAAAGGGAAACAATAAGACTAAGAGAAAAGGATCAGGTTAAACAATGTATTGTCCACATTGTGTATTGGTACCCTAGTAATCCTGAGATGTAAAACCCACTGATAACCAGACTTCTGTAAATAGATATTACTGTACAAGGTCAGGTGTGCATGCATACTGCACTCTATGCATAGTTTAAGGGATTTTCAAGAATTAATTTGGCTTTATGTAATTTTTATCTTGTCTGCTGGCATTGGGTACTAACTTGGACATCACATTTGAAACCACTGCATTGTATTATGCAGATATTATTGACACAGAGGAACCAATGAGGTAGCCGAGGGGATGACTAGAGTCTATGGTTCAGACCTTGAACTAAGTCTAGCTGTCTAGTAAGGAGTGGTGGAAGGTCCCTTCATGGCCGCGTGAGGGAGATAAGGGAGAGGGTAGGAGATACCCATGCTCCTGGCCTTGGTGGAATGTTGGAGAGAGGAAATGAGTCTCAAAGAAATGGGAGCCACAGAGAGGAACCCAGCCATGGGAAAGACACAGGCAGAAACGTGTGTATCCACACTGGTCTTGTTGGAGACCATCTTTGAATAACCAGGTGTTCCAATGCGCCTTGCCTCCTCAGTCTTACGTCTTCAGTTATTTGAAAACCAGAGTGAACAGGATCACTTCCTTCCCTAGGCCGATTTCCTGTCTTTTCCTGAATCAATAAGCAAGGACCCGTTTCTTCTTTGTGTCTGTGACCCCATTGATATTCAGAGTTCACAGTAACATAAATGGTAAGGGATAGGGAAAGCAAATAAAGCATAAATACATTTCTTTTTGTAAAATTTACCACATTAAACAAGCCAATAGTTTTGATGTTACTTAGTTCCCTGAGGTTGTGACTTCACTATTTATTATACCTACTGGGTGATGGCCAGGCAGGAAATGGTGAGGTATTGAGGAACAGGGAGTGACTGCAGTGACCAACAGGAAAGTGAGTGCTCCCTGGGGGCAGGGGCCTCGGCCTCCACAGCCCCATACACATTATCATACTGAGAATCTGAAGCCAGTTACCAGCCATGACTTTTCAACCGAAGCCAGAGGTCAGTATTTTGAATGATGGCAACTCATTAAAAAAAATTTAAATCACCATAAAAGCCCAAACAGAATCAATCTGTGGGTTGTTGAGTAGGTCAGCTTTCTTTAACAGCCATGCTGTCTAGTGTGGACACCACTGGCCAGATGTGGCTACAGAGTACTGGGAGAGCAGCTAGTTTGAATTGAGATGTATCTCGAGTGTAAAATATACACTGGATTTTGAAGACTATAAAATATATTAATTTGTATTGATTGTATGTTAAATGATCATATTTTGGCTATGGCAGGCTTAATAAAATACTATTAAAGCTGGGCATAGTGGCACACACCTTTAATCCCAGCACTGAGGAGGCAGAGGCAGGTGGATCTCTGTCAGTTCAAGGCCAGCCTAGTCTACATAATGAGTTCCAGGCCATCTGGGGCTACAGGGAAACTCTATCTCAAAAAGACCACCAAAAACAAAAAACTATTAAAATATTATATTTTTAAAATGTGGATGCCAAGAACATTTAAAATTTTCTATGAGACATATATTCTGTTTTTAGCTGGCACATAGCTCTAAGAGTTTGCTTTGAATCTTTCTTTGAAGGCCTCTTTTAAAAAAATTTTAAAATTTTATTTTTATTTTATGTGTATGAATGTTATATCTGCATGTATGTAAGTGCACCCATGTCATGCAATGTCCATGAAGGTCAGAAGAGAGTGTGGGATCCCCTGATTGTTATCCACCATGTGGGTGCTGGGATTCGAACTGTGGTCCTCTGCAAGAGCAGCCAGTGCTTTTAACTGCTGAACCATCTCTCCAGTCCCCTAAGGCCTTCTATGTGTGTGATCTTCTATGGGTAAAAGCCCATGTGTTTCTCTGCTTATCCTTCCTAACTATAAATTTCGGGGCAGGGTCTCACTATGCAGCCCAGGCTGGTCTCAGTCTCACCATCTTCCTGCCTCTACTTCCTAAGTTTTAGGATTGTAGGCCTGTGCCACCAGGCTTGGCCTTTCCTTCCTTCTTAGACTTACTTAGAGGTCAAGATAGGTCTTCCTTTTTGATGGCTCCTCCAGACAGGTCAGTTTTGATCCAAGGATAAAAGCTATAAATGGATTTCACACCTTGTGCATGAGTTTTGGTTGGTTAGAAGATGTACATCCGGCTGTCCTTGCTTGGTCCCAGTTGTAATAGCCCTGACGTCTGGCATCTAAGTCATGGGCACAGAGCCTTTGGCACCTGGGCTCTTCAGAAGCCATGATGAACTCTTTGGAATCACACTTCTTTTGTCTGCCATAATGTTGTTTAAAGGCATGTTTATTAAAAAAAAAAAAAAAAAAAAAAAAGAGTACGCACTTTAAATGTGGTAAGATTCACTGTTGCTGAAGTCCCACTTAGCTCATTGTGAACTAACCTGAGGCTCGCATTTTAGCTGATTTCAATGATTTAGTACTTAACAAAGTCTCCTTCTTCCATCTAAAAGCTAGTCCATGAGGGAGCAGTTCCCTGAGACAAGAGGAGGAAGAAGCAAGATGTGGGGGCACTGCCTCAGAAAGAGACCACACCAGCTAAGCTCTGCTCTCTAGTTTTTCAGAGGGCAATCCATGGCTGTAATGAAGCAAGTCCAAGTCCAAGCCAGGAAACCTCTGACCTACTTTTTAGGTGCTAGATGCAGAGCAGAGTCTTTTCACAGACATGAAATTAATTTTTTTCTCACCTCATGAAACACACCCAGGAGGTTTGAGATTTTATGCTCTGATTTCAAGAGCAGTAAGGAGGAACACCCTAACTCTCCACCTGTCCCCAGACATGAAAGGAATTTCATAATTTCCTAATGGCAGGACACTTTGGATGCCAGATACGAACATAGGGTTCCCTTTTGTTCTTTAGTTTAGCTTGGTGGTTTTCAATTTCTAGTGGGTCATAAATACGACTCTCCATATGAGATATTTTATGTATAAGCAATTTTCAAGGTTAATTTTGACCACGTGTGTTTTTTTTTCCTTCTTTCTTTTCATGACAAGTTTGGGACTTGACTTTGGCACTAATATATAATTCTTCTCCATGTGTGAAAATTCTTAATGAATGGTTCCACATGATCAGAATATGACACAAAGAGGGGTGTCCTATACCTATTGCCTCTGATGCTTACACAATAATCTGTATTCTGTTTGCTTGCTTGTTTTTTATTTTATGTGTATGAGTGTTTTGCCTGCATGTATGTAAGTACACCATATGTATGCAATGCCCACAGAGGCCAGAAGAGGGCATTGGGTCCCCTGGAAATGTAGTTGCAGACAGTTGTTAGCTACCATGTGGGTGCTGGACACCAAATCTAGGTCTTCTGTGAGAGCAGTTAAGTGCTCCTAAATGCTGAGCTATCTCTCCAGGACCTATTTGTTTGGCTTTTTTGAGGTAAGGACTCTCTCTGTAGCACATACTTGTATGGGATTCATTATGTAGCCCAGACTCACATCAAACTCATAATGATCCTCCTGCCTCAGCTTCCTAAGTGTTGGTATTACAGGCATGACCCACCATGTCCATCCAGTTCGTGTTCTTAATTTGTTTTGTGGGTGAATGGGGAGGAACCCATTGAAGCTCCGACCGTCTCTGATTCCTGAAGTTAGGGAATAGAAGTGTGGTAAGTCTAGAGGGGATATGTTCTGTGAAAGTGGGGATGGCAGTGGGTGAACAATGTGGAAGGGAAGACTGCCCATCCCAACCTACCCACAGGTTTTAGCCCTCTCAGGATGCTTAGACTGTGCACACATGCTGGTGATATCTCTAGAAGGTGCTTTAAGCTCAGCTCAAAGATGAGCCCCTGAAACATCTAAGCATGACAGCTCTGGGTGCTCAACTTGAAGTTCAGCCTGGATGTTAGAGCTTCATGTTGTCATGGAAAACATCAGCAGAGTTCATCAGTACTGTGGCTGTCTGCTGTGAGTTCTGTCGTGGGAGGAATGAATGCAGGAGTAAAAAGCTGGTATACACGGAGGGCCTATTACATGGTAAACATTGCGGTGAGTGACATCACAACACACTGAACTTACGCCATACTCATGGCAGGTTTTACTCATCTTCCTTTAAAGATCCAGGATAGAAAAAGCTTATAATTTGCCCTGGAGAAAGCAGGCAAATGCATCCAATGTAGTTAAATCTGGCTGCAAGTGTGTGACCCTCCGCTGTAACTCAAAACAGCAGAACAGCAGCCTACATAAGACAGAAATGTATTGCTTTCACATAATGAAACTTGGAAGTAAATAGCCCACAGCTGAGGTGGCACTCTGCCAGGCTCACTGTATCACATTCTTTGGCCATCTTTGTAGGATAGCCTCATCCCTACTGTAAGGTTGGAACTACAGCCACCACAGGAACATCCCTAGAACCAGAACAGAGGAACAAAGGCACAGGGCGGATCCCTCCTCCTAATGTCATCGGGCTTAGCAGATAGCACCATGCTCTCATGCCATTGGTCAGAACTTGGTCGCATGGCTACATAGTAATAAAGGAGTCTGGGAAATACAGTTTTTATTTTGGGTAACTGTGTGCTCAGATAAATACTGGAGATATTTTCACTTCAGATGAAGGAGAAAGCAGGCATTTGCAGTCAACAGCAGACTTTGGTCACCGCAGTTACTTGGGATGTCACTTTGGTTTCTCCATTTCTAAGATAGAAATGATGATGTTGCGATCCTAACTGTGGGGATGCTGCAAGGAGTAGGAAAGTCTTGGGAAAGCATTTGATGTCATTCAAAACATCATAGATACTTTTAATTATAGCATGGCTAATCCTTCCTGCTGTCTGTTAATTTTGTGTACATAGTGACAATCACTAGAGAAAATGTTTGCTTGATGAATTTTCTCCTTCATGTACAATTTTCTGTATTAAGCAATCCTTTTGAATCCTCTGACTACTGTGTAACTTTAGTTTCATATCTCTTCTGTGACGTTGGGGTGTTTCAATTCACTCATTGTGAATCCTAAAAAGGGGAAGAAATCAGAAAAGATATTGCTAAGTTGATTTTCTTTCTTTCTCTGTTAATTGATTCACAGATGGTCCCTTCTTGTAGAACTCAGTTTTACATTATGTGCAGAATGCTGATATTACCATGACAGAAAAGAATTTTGAAACTTTAAAGGAGAAAGTTAAATGTGAAATTCTACTTCTGGATCTAGCTGTATGCCAGGTTAGAGCTGGCCCAAGAGGCCTGTCTTTTAAGCCAGAACTGTCTCTTCTGTTTTAGGAACACTGAAGATTGTCATTTAAATTCAATGCCTTTCAATGTGTGTGTGTATGTGTGTGTGTGTGTGTGTGTGTGTGTGTGTGTGTGTGTGTGTGAGAGAGAGAGAGAGAGAGAGAGAGAGAGAGAGAGAGAGAGAGAAGGGACATGAATAGGACAGAAAGTGTTCTGCCTTTAGTATGGACCAAATCAGTTTGGAAGTTAGTGCAGGAGCTGGGGTGTTATACTAAACCCCTTCATTGGCTGTCCAGTGGAGGCATCCACCCTGGGTTTAGTTCAATGTACACTCAGGGCCTAGGTTCTGATCTCCTCCTGCTCCATAGGCCTCAGCCTGCATGTCAGGTTGGCATTCAGTCCCTTCAACCTCATTCTTAATCTGGGTGGTCTTGGGCTCTCCTGTACTTGGAGGGCCTTTCTCCCTCATTATCTACCTACTACCTGTTCCTTATCCCTCAAACCCTCTTCTGTAAGAGCCTCTGAGCCCCTGAGTTGCCAACCCCCTTTATAGTTAACTCTTTCATGCTGTGTTAGGCCCCTTCAGAGTGCTCCTTGTACACGTTAATGCTGTGCTTCTTAGGTGACTGACCAGAGTCTGTCTTTTCCTTCAGCCTGTCAGCTCAGTGAGGGCCGAGGACATGCCTGCTTGTGCTCCTAGACCTGCCCCTTATGTTTGGTTTTTGTTTAAAGATCATTTATAGAATAAATCATTTTGAAAATTGATGTATTTTCTACGGATTATCCTCTAGTAATTTAGTGATTTGTTGTTGTTGTTTAGCAGTTGTCAATGAGGATATCAAAGTGCTAGATCTGTCATAAAAAAGTGCTGTGGATTGATTAAACAACGTCTTAAACAATAGAAATTTATTTTCTTGCAACTCTGGAAGTTCAAGATCAAGGTGTCAGCAGGGCTGGCTTCCTCTGACCGCTCTCCTTGCTTATCGATGCCATCTTCTTCCTGTGTCTGTCTCTGACATGTTTGGCATCTGCTGACCTGTTCTTACAAGGACATCGGCCATATTGGATAAGGGTCCATCCACACTGATGCGCTTACTCTAATTCTATAAACACCTTCGCTACAAATACAGCCCATAGTTCACCTCATGGCATGGGCACCATGGACTTTAATGGAGATAGCCAGTGTTCTTCAAATTGTACATCATCAGCATTTTCTAAGCAGCGACCAGAGTCACAGTGACCCAGCCCCTTCTGGACAGAGTGATGGCTTCTAAACGACACGGCAGGAATGGCCAGGGAAAGCGATGGCTCCGCTAAGCCTACGTGGTC
Source organism: Nannospalax galili (assembly GCF_000622305.1). Classification (NCBI taxonomy): domain Eukaryota; kingdom Metazoa; phylum Chordata; class Mammalia; order Rodentia; family Spalacidae; genus Nannospalax; species Nannospalax galili. The sequence goes on along the minus strand of NW_008358387.1, from coordinate 1,030,598 downwards.
CACATTAAAGAGCAACATTTATTTTCATTACATATATTTTTTTCTGAACTGAAAGGCATCTTATCTGGTGAGACAGGCTACTTTAGAACCAAATTTTGTTCTTTGTGACATTTGGAGTTAATATGAGGAAATACCTTTTGTATTGCCTGGTATTGAAAATGTCAGTAAACAAACCCAGCAGTCCAGGGAGGGGTGGGGAGGGGGGTATTGGTAACAAAAGACATTGTTTCCGGATTCAGGAGGCAAGGAGAGTGTTCAGAACAAAGGTTTGCTCAAAATAGGCTCTGTAGCAAACTTTTTGGTCCACCTCCCTCCTGGTTTTGTTCAAATGGCCTAGGATAATTCTCATTATTTTAACTAGTCTTCCACAGTTACCAACACAAACACACTCCTAATTTCAGAGCTGACAGCAGAGCTGGGAGGGTTCTTATAGGATCACAAAAGAAGTGGGGTGGTTGAGGGCTTCCGGCAGCTCGCTAACAAAAATATACCAGTGGAGGATGCAGCTCCAGGAGGCGTGGGACCTGCACAGCAGTGGGCCTGAAAGCCGGCCTTTCCGTTTTTTATAGAGCTCCAGCCCTCACATCTGGCAGACCTGTGACAATCAGCGTTAGACCATTTTAGAAATCAGATACCCTGGGTACCAGGAAGTTGATTTGCCTTCCACTTCCTTAAGAAAACACACATTAATATTTAAGCTGGGTTTTCATAAAAGAAGCGTTGTGTGCCTGAGATGTGAAATAAAGTCAGGAGGCTGGGGACACTCTCAGTCCCTCAGATACAGTGAGCCCCCTCCAATGTAATTCAAATCATCCTTCAGATTGGAAAAGGTGGAGCAGGCTCACCTCCCCTAGGGGCCTTGTGGAATTTCCTATCTACTGTTGTATGGCCAATGTCTGTAATGTGCAAAGAACTGGACTTTAAGTTGGGACTTCTTTCTTAGGGACAGAAATCAGAAATTTACAAAGGTTACTTTCTTGAGTGATCCCCAAAGTGGTGTTTATCCCTCCTCTGTAGCATTTCCAATTAGAAGGCCACGTGAGGGGTGCATCTTACCACTGCACTTACAGTGGTCCTTGCTTTCAAGGTCTGGTCTTCTGGTTTTCCTATCCACCTTGGTTCCAACTCCTGTAGCTGACATTGACTTTGTGTCAGATAAACCAGGCTCCACAATCCTCATAGTGCCATCTTAGATACCCAGTGGGATTTTTGTCTGTCTCTATAAGACTTATGGAGATGAATACAGTTCTTAAAGGGTAAAAAGACTTTTTCAGAGATCAGTGTAAATGGTTTGCTTTAAAAATAAACATTTTAAATCACTTTGATCTCAGCTGTCTAAAAGATGCAAACTAGTCCTGCCTCTGGGGGAGTCTCTTCCGGGGTTTTAAACCTAGCATAGACCATTTCCTCTTTGCATGCAAGAGGATAAATGAGTTTTTGGAACAATAGACCACACGAAGGGGCAGTCGTGTAGGTTAGATCAAGTGGAATACTTGAAGGTGTGGCAAGAGCTAATGTTAGCTTTGAGTTTGCAAGGGAGCTTTTTCTAACTGTTCAGGTCACTTCGTTTATTCAGATTTGAGTCCTGCAAAAAGCATCGCTGCCTTGCCTCTCCACCCTCATCCATCTCCACCACATCTACAAGGGCGGCACAGAACATTCATTGAGCCAGTCGCCCCATTGACAATTTGCTGTGCTTTGCACCAGCAGAGCGTCCAGATTTTTGTTTCAAAAATTAGACTTTGCTCTTTTGGTCTGTGCGCTTGCTTGCTTACCAGGTATTATCTTTTAAATACGACCCCAACACTAATTTACTATCCGAGCACCAAGTCGTATATTGAATAGCTTGGTACAATGGTTAATATTTTTGAGGGCTGCCTGAATTATAGATTAACATAATTTCAATAGGAATAATTTTCAATATACTTTGAAAAACCCCACCGGAAATTATTCAAAGGCAACATGAAATGATTTTGAGGTTTTCCACATGCTTCCTTTGCATGGAACAGCATATCTCAGACAAACTGTGATCACGTACTATTAATCATAGAACTATTTCTTTAAATCGTTTGCTGGTTTTCTATGTGATGCTTGACTAGTTGTCTGATGCATGGCAGGAAGTTGTCCTTAGGAGGCCAGCCATCTTTATAGAGTTTGAAGTTTTGTGTGGCATATTAAGGAGACAAGCAACCATTTTCAAGGATTTTAAGACTAAGATTAGCTTATTTAAAGGAATCGCATACTGCATTTCTACCTGGCTTCCAGTTCACTCCTTAAACAGGGCTCCTTTGTCAAGTTCTGTAGTCTCTGGGTAGGGAAGGTTTTACAGGAGAAAGTGCTTTTCAAGAGAGAAGTGGTTCCATGTAGTCTGCTACCACCATCAAACAATGGACCCAGAATATAGATAGGGTCTTTGTTGAACACATGATACACACATGCAAGGTAACCTGCATGCAGACTTCTGAGTCCTAATCTGAGATCTACTAACAACCTGTGTGGAGCCTTCACTTTTCTGGGCAGTCTCCTTCTCTGTACATTGAAAAGGGCCTGACCTGACAACAAGATACAAATCTACAGAGAATAAAGAAAAGCAAAGTTGAGATGGTTGAACATAAGGCTGGGATGGCATTCCCCTGGCTGCATGCCCCCCTAAGCCATGGAATGCCTGAAACCCTTGGAGCCCAGTGTGAAAGTCATCTTCTATGGCATCTTAAATTTCTTAGGTCCAAAAGCAATTCTATGCATTAGAATTTAGGGGCTAATAAGATGGCTCAACAGGTAAAGGAGAAGGCCATGCAAAGCTGGTGACTTGTGTTTGATCCTGGGAACCCATGTAAAGATGGAAGGAGAGAACTGACTCTATAAAGTCATCCAATGATGCCCACATGCATGATGTGGAATGCCCTCCCCCATAATAAGAAGTAAAAATTTGAAAAAGGAACTTAAACTGATAAATCTAAGGCCATGTGAACTTTTTTTTTTTTCTTCTTCTTTTTTGTCTTTTTGAAGAAGTGTCTCCCTGTAGCCCTAGCTGTCCTGGAACTCACTATGTAGACCAGGCTGCCCTTGAACTCACAGAGATCGGCCTGCCTCTGCCTCCCAAGTGCTGGGATTTAAGGCGTGTGCCACCATGCCCAGCTGGCCATTGTAACTTTTAAAAAGGGCTTTTTTTTTTTTTTGCTGCTGTTACATGTTGTGGAAATCTTGAATAAGCTGAAACAATTTGAAAAAAGAGACCAAAATATTTTTTTTTTTTGTATTAAATACCTAGAGGTGTTAATTTGGAATAGATTTTCTTTCTTTCCTTTTAGGCTTCCCTCTTATGTATCTTTAAAAAATATTTTTATTTTTATTTTATCTGTATGAGTGTATTGCCTGCATGTATGTAAATGCACCCATGTTGTGCAATGTCCGCAGAGGTCAGAAGAGGATACCCTGGAACTGGAGTTACAGACAGTTGTTAGCTGCCATATGGGTGCTGGGAACCAAAACTGGGTTCTCTATAAGAGCAGTCAGTCCTCTTAACCACTGAGCCATCTCATGTATGTATGTATCTAATGTATGTATGTATCTAATGTCTCTGTTTCTGAAGTAGAATTCATATATATGTTTATCTAGGTATCTATAAAGATCTTAGTAATTGAATGTCAGATGTCTTAAACTGATGTTAATTTCAAACAAATACAACCCAATTATCCGTATATACTGCCTTGTTTATTGTAACTTCTAAATAATAGAAAATCATGAGACATCCAACTAATAATGAATGGGATGTCCTATGTCATCAAGCATTTATGTAAAATATTTAAATTTATATTTTGTGTATGTGTGTGACATACTGTGTACCACTACATGCATGAAGAGGTCAAAGGACAACTTTTGGGAATTGGTTCACACCTTCCACTGTGTGGATCCCAGAGATCCCAGAGAGTGCACTCAGGACATCAGCCTTGGTGGCAAACTACCAAGCCATCTCTCTGGCCCTGTGGAAAATATTCCACTGATTTATTATCCCATTTAACCATTCTCATTATTGTATATTTAGATTATTTATAGTTTTTCATGATCATAAATATCATTATGATAAACATCTTTGAATATAAATTTTCAACCATGGCTCTGATTACAGTATTAGGATAATTCCTAGATGCAGAAGTCCTGGGTTAAAAGCTTGATTTCTTAAACTCCTGGTGGGGTCCTTTTACTTTTGTTTGGTACACTTGTTTGTATAATCTCATAGACATGGGAATCTGATGAATTGTTCAGACTATTAAATGGAATGATATGCTGAAAAATAGGAGTATGAAGCTACTCTTATAACTTAGAGAATAAAACAGCTCTCCCATGTCATGATTAAATGGATGTTGTCCTTGTGTGGCTGGGAGTCATTTTCCAATTTGGAATAAGTGACTTGTAAAATCAGTGCTAACATTTGCTAAAGTTTTTCTTTCTCTACAACTCATGCTGCTTTACCATTGGTTTAAACAAACAAGACTTATGTGTTTTCAACTCCCCCCATTTCTGACTCCTAGTTTTGAAAAAAAAAAATTGGAACTGTGCATTTTGGGGGTGAGCATAAATGCATATTTAAGGTCTGAATGCTTCTTTCAGGAACTGACCTGCCTCTCGGCTAGCACACCTCTCAGGTGCACAAAGACAGCCTGGCTTCTTGGTCACTCATGGAGGAATATATTTGAAAAGTGCTTCATGACCACCTTCTAACCGGGAGGCAAGCACATTCCTCACTTTTTCCCAACCAAAGCGAACCAAACGTTCATGTGCAGAGAGGGTGTTTTCAGTGGATTAGACCCAAAGCTGTGTTGTTCTAGAGGTCTTAGAACTGCTTATGCAGCACACAATAAGCTTTGTAGCACAACTTAAATATTCATTTTAATGTATAAACACCCATCCAAATGCATTTCAGAAAAGCCATTTTTTAGGAGTTGGCTTAAAAGTGCATTGGGTGATGCTTTCTCAAAATTGTTTTGGT